>NC_141698.1:98634307-98817336 GCF_964263255.1 Lissotriton vulgaris
TCGCCAGACACTTGGTAAACACCCTTGGGGCTGTTGTGACTCCGAAGGGTAGGACTTTGAACTGATAATGCGTGCCCTGGATAGTGAACCTGAGGTACTTTCTGTGGGACGGATGTAGTGGAATGTGGAAATAAGCATCCTTGAGATCTAAGGTTGCCAAGAAGTCTCCCTTGTTTAACATAGGAAGAATCTGTTGCAGTGTAAGCATATGGAAATGCTCTGACAGTATGTACAGATTGAGGGGACGGAGATCCAGAATTGGTCTGAGAGATCCGTCCTTCTTTGGAATGAGGAAGTACAGGGAATATACCCCTGTGCCTTCCTCTCCCACTGGCACGAGCTCGATTGCTCCTTTTTGCAGCATCACCAACACCTCCTGCTGCAATAAGTGCAAGTGCTCTGCGGACATAGGTCTTTGCCTTGGTGGAATGTTGGGTGGAGTGGATTTTAACTCTAGACAATAACCGTACTGGATAAGTTGTCGCACCCACCTGTCTGTGGTGATGTTGATCCAGACGGGCAGGAACTGCTGTATTCTCCCCCCGACAGGTGTTAAGTGGTCAGGGGGCAGTGACAGAGAGTCACTGGCTGCTCGGGGCAGAGGAGCGTGAGTTGTTGCCTCCTCTGCCGCGTCCTTTGTTGCTGTTTCCCCTGTAGCCCCTTTTGTTTTGTTTGGGGTACGAGGATTGTGCTCCACCTCTAGTGAACTGTGAGTGCTGACCCATCTGTCCTCTGGTGACTCCACGGGCACCTGAGCGACGAAAATTATTGCCACGAAACTGTTGTGATTGTAGGGCCCCCATAGATTTAGCAGTTTCGGTGTCTTTTTTAATTTTTTCTAGGGTGGTGTCAACATCTGGACCAAACAGTCTATCCGGATTGACTGGTTGATTAAGTATGGTTGTTTGAATGTCAGGTTTGAACCCCGATATGCGGAGCCACGCCTGTCTTCTTAGCATGACACTGGTGTTAATGGCCCTAGCGGCTGTGTCCGCGGCATCAAGTGCACACTTTATGGCCGCGTTGGAGATCAGTTGTCCTTCTTGTATAATCATTTTGGTGCCCTCTTGAAACTGCGGAGGCAGGTGTTCCACAATCTGCTCTAGTGTGTCGTAATGTGATCTATCATAACGTGCCAGTAGTGCCTGTGTATTTGCAATACGCCAGAAATTGGCAGCCTGCGCAGCCACTCTTTTGCCTCCTGCCTCTAGCACTTTGGACTCCTTATCCGGGGGAGGAGCTTCACCCGTTGTTTGGGAGTTGGCCCTTTTTCGTGCGTTTGCGACCACTAGGGAGTCAAGCGGCAACTGTCCTCGAATGTATGCGGGGTCTGCAGGCGCTGGTCTGTACTTTTTTTCAATACGTGGGTTGACCACCCTCGCCCTGGTAGGCTCTTTAAAGATGTCCGCAGCATGCTTGAGGACCCCTTTGAGCATAGGCAGTGTCTTTACAGTTCTTTCCGAAACTGAAAAGGTGTCGAATAGAAAGTCTTCTTCAACTGGGTCAGCATGCATGTCCACATCATGATTAGCAGCTGCCCTTTCAATGAGTGCATGAAAACCTGCAGAATCCTCTGTTGGGGATGCACGTGTACTGAAAGCCTGTGGGTCTTGTCCCATATCTAGGGTGCCTTGGTCCCCAATGACATCATATGAATCCGGCTGTGCATCTGGTTCATTGACCGGGAACGTGTATTGTTCATCTTCACCATAGCCCTCACTTTCAGAGTGGTCTGGAGACGGTGTTGGGCTCCTTCTTGGAGGGGGCTGGATAGGTTCCATGAGGCCTGAGGCGTCCTGTGGAAACTTTGTCTTCTTTAGGGGGATGACATAGGATTCCACCGGCTGTGAAGTGATCTTCCTTTTGTAAAGGGTTAACTTTCCCGTGTCTGCGTCTATGAAGCACTCCGAATCCTCTTCTGGGTCGAGCACTTGACCTGAAGATGCCCCTGCCGTAGAAGACTCTGACTTCTTTGGCGTCGATTTCGATAAAAATGCCTTCGGCGCCACTTTTGGCGGTAGAAGGAAGAGGAGTTTACTTGCGGGCTTGACCGGGACGTCCGCCGCCTTCTGCGTCGATGGCGTTGGCGTCGACGAAGAAAAGGCCTTCTCCCTAATTCTTTGTAGTGAAGAAGCAACGAGAGATGCGTCGGTGACAGTGGTCTTTGGCACCGACGAGGTGGCCTTGCCTTCGGATGCGACGTTCCGTTGGTCTTTTGGAGGGATGGACGACCCCGAGTCCTTGGACCGATGCGCAGATGTCCCAGTCGGAGCCGGGGCTGTGTCGCTTGCTTTGGCTGGCTTTGCCGGCGCCGGCGCGCTTGTCTTGTGCGTGCCACCCTTTTTAGAGGATCTCTCTTCCGGCGCCGATTTTGACTTTGACTTCTGCGGACCGGAGGTCGACGGAGTCGATGAGGCTGCCGGTTTATTCGTTTTTGCTGTTACGACCGCCATCTTAGGGACGACTGGATCCTTAAGTTTCGGTTTCGGGTCGGCCATTTTAGGTGCAGTCGAGACCGTTGCTTTCAGTTTCGGTTTCGATACCCTCGGCGCAGCAAGTATGTCCGTGGCCGGGCCAGCAGGCGGGGCCGTGGCTTGCGCTACAGGGTCTTGGGTAAGGCCGACAGGCGATCCCGTGACCCGCTCCCGATGTCCGTCAAGTTCGGGGCATAGCTCGTCCCCTGAGCTATCTTCCGCGGCCCCATAAACCATATCGTCGTCCCCTACCTCGTCGACGTATTCAAGGCCTTGACCCACGACTCCGTCGTCGTCATATTCCGGATCAGCCTCGACCTCCGTCTCGGGCGGGGAGATTTGAAGATGATGGCTCTGGTCCTCCTCTTCTTGGTCGTCGAAGATGTTTTCTGGATCCGGGGCCGCTTGTTTGGCCACAAGGCGCACCGCGCGCCGAATCGTGAGAGTCTTTTTTGACCTGAAACTCGCACAGGCCCTGCAGCTTCCTTCGTCATGGTCTGGCGAAAGGCATTTGTTACAGACCGGGTGCACGTCTATATGTGGGTATTTGGACCCACAGAGCGGACAGAGCTTAAACGGACTCCGCTCCATGTTGGGAAACTTGGTGTCGAGTCGCGATGAGAAGGCCTCGATGTCCGAAGAGTGGTAAAAACTCCGCTGATTCCGGCTCCGAGAGACGGAAGAACTCGAGACCGCACGCAAACAATACCGACGTAAAGAACCCAAAGCCTTTTGGCCGTTTAAATTGAAGTTTACTCGGTTCCGACGGAGAGACGTCGAGACCGCATCCGAACCCAATGGCGGAAAAAAACAATCTGGGGATGGAGCCGATGCCCATGCGCACTGTAGTCCAGGGGAGGAGCCACCTATCTCAGGATACTTCGAAGACTTTTCCAGGACAACAATGTGCAATCATCCGGACCCAACACTAGGCGGCGATCTAATGCTAAGATATGAATTTAGCAGCCCACATGCCTCGAACATATCGCTTTAGTGGAGGGATGCCTGGCTGGCAAGATGACGTTATAGACTTCGGGAGGAAGGTCAAAAGCAGTCAACCGCTGCCGCTCAATCTCCACGCAAGGAGGTGGAGGCTGGACAGGTTTGGGTGGAGGACCGCCCCCTGCTGCTGCAACAGAAGATCCTTCCGAAAAGGAATTCTTATCGGAGGATCGATGGCCATACTCAAGAGTTCGGGGTACCAGACTCTTAGTGCCCAGTCCGAAGCCACAAGAATGACTTGGGCCCGGTCGCACCTCATCTTCTTCAGCACTCTGGGCAGAAGTGGTACAGGCGGAAAGGCGTACAGGAGGCCGCAAATCCACTTGTGATGAAGTGTCGCCGAGCGAGTACCGCCTTGTAAATTCCAATGTGCAGAACTGCTGATATTGCGCGTTCTCTTCAGTCACAAACAGATTGAACCAAGGCTCTCGTCACTGCTGAAAGAGACTTTGCACCACCTCAGAGTGAAGACTCCATTCGTTATCCATCATGCACCGACAGCTGAGCTCGTCCAGCCAGGCGTTCAAAGAACCTGCCAGGTGTTAAACCACCATGGATATGCCTTGATGTTCCAGCCATATCCAAATTCAAAGAGTCTCTTGACATAGGGTCCACAACACCACCCCGCCCTATTTGTTGAAGTACCACGTGGCGGTGGAGTTGTCTGTGAACACCTACACTACTCTTCCCCTGAGAGAAGGAAGGAATGCCTTCAGAGCAACACCAATCGGCCAGAGCTCCAAAAGGTTGACATGGAGACCAGACTCCACCGGAGACCAGAGACCCTGAATCTCTGCCTCTCCCAGGTGGCAGCCCCAACCCAGGAGTGATGCATCAGTCACTACTATGAACTTGGTTGGGGGAAGGGAGAGGGATCTGCTGCTGACACAATCCTTGTTCGTGAGCCACCACTGCAATTGACGTGCAGTCCCCTCCGAGATCTGGACGGCGTTGGAGAGATTCCGATGATGCTGCAACAACTGAAACTTCAGGTCTCACTGCAAAGCCGGCATATGCCACCTGGCACGATCCACCAGGAGGTTGCAGGGGACCATGAGGCCAAGCAGCCTCAAAGTCAATCTCACTGAAATCTGGGATAGAGGCTGAAACATCGGTATCTTAGCCCGAAAATCCTGGACTCGCTGCTCGGGAGGATACGTCCAAAACTGCGTTGTATCCAGAACTGCTCCGGTGAAAAGGAGCTTCTGAGATGGAGTCAGATCTGATGGTGAATTTAACTGAGTCTCTACCCTCTGCCACAATGCAGCTGAGAACTGCCCGGGCCTCCTCCGGAGACTGTGGCAGCACTTGCGCAAACGTATCCCACACCGAATGGGTAGAACTGCCCAAGAGGCATGCGGTATTCGCCGACAGCAGCGCTAAGTTGGTGGAAGAAAACACCTTCTTCCCAAGGTTGTCCAGCTTCTTGGATTCCCTATCTGGGGAGCAGTAGGGAATGTGCTTTTAGAGTTTAAATGACCAGGCTCTCGTGGGTCCGGTGTACGGAGAGTGTGAGAAGTTGGCCTGATATATGATGTTTCCAATTCTGGAACCACCTTGCATCAGTCCAAACAATCCCTTATGGTGTCTGGTTGTAAGTCAACCTTATTAGACAAGCTATCTTAAAGGTAGCATAGACTAGGCAGCCTTAAAGGCTTAACTCACGAGGTCGTGTTAAGCGAGCTGTTTTACCAATCACAGTCCTGTAATATCAAATGAAAGGACACCACACAAGTATATATTATAAAAATATATGTATTTATTTCTAAATTAATCCCCAGTACTCTTTATGAGCAAATGGGCACAAGTGTTAAATCAAAAGCACAGTATAACATACAAAGTTGCACAATTATGGATGAGGGCGGGTGGCCACTCAAACCATATATTAAAAAAGTGGTATAAGAGATGCCAATCGAACAGTGGTTAGGTCTAGGGCCTAGGGAATCGTTGGGAGCAGTTGGGACAAGCAATGCTGAAGTCGGAAAAAGCCCGCGGGATTCGGGTGCAGCACTTAAAGTGCGGCTTGCACCAATGCAATGTCAATGGTGCGTAAACGTTACACAAATAGAGTTTAAGGACACTTCCGCTGAACCTAGAGGAACCAAATTTTAGACACAGACCCTAGAGGTGTGTACCAGTGTGGGAACACCCGCGTTGCAATGTTACCTCACCCACAGGAAGCGGGTGCATAGGGTCAAAGTGGCGTCGGGTTTTGACACGCAGGCTCTTGGTGCTTGGAGCTGAAGATGCTGCAGGCGATGTGAAGGAGAAGTGTCCGGTGTGATCCAAGGGTGGATCAGAGTAGAAAAGTACCTGAAAGCAGAGGGGACAGAGTCTGGGTCACTCAGCAGTGACCAGGGTGGAACCAGGACGGAACCAGGCAATGTCGGGCGCAATCAGGTGGTTGTCGAGGAGGTTCTCCCCGCTGTCACGTGGGCTCTGGGGCATCTGCGAAGTCCACGAGCGGGTCACGATCTGTCCCATGCAGGCTCTCACCGTCGGTGCAGTCTGCTTCAAGATTGGAGCGAACAACACTTGGCAAGAGCAATCCACGCAGGACCGGAAGATTGCTTCGCACTCGGACCAGGAGGGTCAGAGCGGGTGCTCCTTTTCAGAGGAGCTGGTGCAAGTCTGGAGCAACCAGAATCGCAAGTCGGTTTTAGGTTTGTCGGCACAGGGGTCACAAGCCAACTGGCAAGTGACCGGGCCAACGCGTCGAGCCAAAGCAAGCAGAAGGGCCCCACGCAGCACTCGTGTAGAGGGGTGAGCTTCGGTGCAAGAGTGGCTCAGGGTTGGGGCTTCTCAAACCCCGGTGTACAGCTTCGAGGGTCACTCGTGGGCTGCACGGTCAGCGTCTCGTGGTCTTTTCAAGATGGCGTGCCCCACGCTTCCGGTCGCCTCCACGGGTCTCAGCTCTGCAGGGACTGTATATCGGGCTGTCAGAAGGCAGGCAAGCTTGATCTTGTCGATCTCTGTTGCTCAAGTTCCGTTGGGAACTGCAACAAAGCAGACGTCGAGGTGCTGGATGGTGCCTGTTTGCACAGGGTGGTCACTCCTTGACCACAAGGGCGATTCTTCAGTCTTATACGTTGAGTAGGATGTCGAAGGGTCCAGAGTTTCGTTTCAAATGTTTCATCAGGATAATCTGAGTGCGCTGGCACTGCTCCCATTCTTATACCAATCTAGGGGGCTGGATTACCTGCTAGGTCCCTCCTATGGGTGGGACCAGGGAAGGGGCGGTTACACCCCTTTCCCTTTGTTCAGTTTTGCGCCAGAGCTGGGGCAGGAAAGCCCCAGCACCGGTTTGAACTGGACTATGCATGGGGCACCTTGTGTGCCCCAGGCATGTCTCAATCCTTAGAGCCCTCCCTGTCCCAATACGCAAAATTCTGTCTGGGGTGGTGCTAGCACCTCCCAAGGCAGGAAACCTATTGTCCAAGCCTCCCTCGCTGGAAGGACTCCCAGCAGCAGGAGGTCAGACTTGTGCCTGTGGCAGCAGCAACTATTTTGGGATGCTGAGGCTCTGGTTAACTTTAACCGGGAATAGTTAGAACAACATGTCTTCTCCCTCTAGAAGGGTGGAATGCTACCCCCGTCGCCAGGACTGGCGAGGGGGTAGTATTCCAAATCGTATGACACCTTACTCGACATGTTTTGATAAAGCCAAACCATAGTTAGCATCTAACCGCGAGGATTATAATGCACTTAAAGAGTATATGGTATGGCAATATCCCAGAACAGATAAAGGCCATGGTCCGAAAGCTGCAGACAGGCTCAGCTCATGCTAGAGCACCATCTCACATAAAACCAAGCACTCTGCCTCCAGGATTGTTAAGGCCTGCCATAGGAGTGACTTATAGGTGTATATATGTCCAGATTTAAGGTTAGGTATACTATATCTAAGCAAGGGGTGATTACACCACCTTGCCCCAGCTGAGTGATCAGTCAGTTGTGTCAATTTGAATGGCCAGCCAGGGGTGGCAAAAGATATGCTGCAGCCCCTGGTAGGCCTTGGATGCACCTATGCCCTGGGTACCTATGGTACACTGTACAGGGGCTCATAAGGTGACCCAGAATCCAATTGGTAATGTACCTAAAGTACAATGTAGTGAATTTAGAGAGAGAACAGCTGGGCTGTGGGTCCGATTACCAGGCCCACAGCCACATTAAGTCGAAAACCAGTGAAGCAAAAAGTGGGGTGACCATAGGAAAGCAGACCCTACTCTCCTACACCTTGTACACCAGCAGTCGATAGACTCAAAAAGAAGTCGACATCAGTTGATAAAAAAGTTTGACAAAAAGTGACTAAGGGGTAGCTCTGTCCGGATCCGCGCTAGGCTGGTGCGGAAAAAGGAAGGAACTGATGTCAGCATGCAGGGGCAGCTGCTAAGTAGTCACAGAGACGTCATCCCGGCGACCACGACGCCGACGACGGACGCGGAGTGGACCGACGCCACCTACCGCACATGGATATTGCTAAGAGATAAAATTCTCCGGATCCAGTCTGACTCCTGTGGGTAATTCCAAGGTAAGAAATACAGAACTAACAGTCTCTTTCAGAACTGGTATAGTTGGTCAATTTCATCAAGCATTGTAAACCTGGTCAGTATCAGTGCCAAACAAGAAATGCTGCGTGTGGGGTCTTGTAGGGTTGGAATAACAAGCGGCACAGGTTGCAGTTCGATGAGCAAGGTTGTGAACCCAGAGAGCACAATAGGCATCTCAGCCTCAGACCGAGTCGCCATCGACGTTCTAGACTTACAGGGAGTCCGGTTAGGCTTGTGGGAGATGACACCCTGGGGCTAGCCCGCAGTCAACAGGAAGTTGTCGAGATAGGGGAAGACTTGCACCCCTGATCTGCGCAGATGAGCTGCGACCACCGCCATCACCTTTGCGAACACATGAGGGTCGCTGGTAAGGAAAAGGTTGAGCACTGAACTGAAAGTGCTCATGGACCACCGTAAACCGTAGGTAGGACTGATGAGCTGGCAGGAACAGAGTGTAAAAAAAGGTGTCCTGCAAGTCCAACACTACCTTCTAGTCTCCTGGGTCCAGGGCAGACAAGACCTGAGCCAGAGTGAGCATTTCCAATTTGAGGAAGTCATGGAAGGCTCACAGCTCTAAGATGGAATATGGATCCTAGTCATTTTTCGGAACCAGAAATTAGCAGGAACAACAACCACAGTCTATTCCTGGTGCGGGAAACCTCTCTATGGCTCCCTTGGCCAAGAAAGTCATGACTTCCTCCTAAAGCAAAGTCAAGTGATTCTCCGCCAGCTGGTCGTAAGCTGGAGGCATAGAGGAAGGGGGAGTCTCAAAGGGGAGGAAGCAGCCCCTTCGTTTCTGGAGAATCTGTCTGTCTGAAGTGATGTTCTTCCAGTGATGGAGGGGATGGCTGATCCTGCCACCTAGCTGATGAGGGGTGTTACCCCGAAACCGGTCCCTTGTTTCCAGTCCAGGGAAGACCTGGTTTGGCTGTTCGAGCGGGGCTGTTCCCATTAGGAACAGGATCAGGACTGATTTGCATATGGCTAGGTCTGAACTGGTGTGGGAAGTGAAAGAACGATGATGGATTCAACTCCGATCTGTGACTGGGGGTGAGTTTCTGAAAAGTTTCAGCACTCCATCCATCATCTCCTCCTGTTTGCTTTGTTCGCCACAAGTTGGCAGAGTATGCCCAAATGTGGGTCCCTTGCTCACTATGCCACTGGATTCATGCTAGTTTGGCTGATATGGGGTGTTACCCCAAAACCAGTCCCAGGATGCTGGTTTCCGGTCCTGGGAAGACCTGGCTTGGCAGTTTGGGCTGGACTGTTTCCATAAGGAACAGGGTCAAGACTGATTTGCATATGGCTAGGTCTGAACTGGGGTGGCTAAGGAAGCTCAAGAACGATGATGGATTCAACCCAGATCTGTGACTGGGGGTGAGTGTCTGAAAAGGTTTAGCGCTCCGTCCATCATCTCCTTGTGTTTGCTTTGATCCTGACACCAACTGGCCACCCATGATCTGGAAGAGCTGGACTAGGAAGGTTTGGAGGCTGAGGCTGTGGGAGGTTGGCGGTCTGACCAGACCTCTGGTCTCTCGACCCATGGGTTCATAACAAGCTGGGCCCATGGCGCACAGAGATTACTAAACTTCTGTGGTCTTGTGGCTGTGGTGTGGCTGAAAGTCCCTTCCATAGCCAAGAAAGGAACGGAAGGCAGACAGGGGACGTGCGGCCACAGAGGCCCAAGGACTTGGACGTAGTCCGCGAGTCCTTAAAGCGCTCCTGTGCCATATCTACCTTGTCTCTGAAGAGACAAGAGCATTTCCATGAAAGAAACATGGACATCCCCTGAAAAGCCAGAAGTTCTCAACCAGCCACCGTCGATGAAATCGCTCTGCCCAGCGAGTCGGTTGTATCAAGACCACAATGAATGGCAACCTTTGCTGCATGTCCCCTATCTGATACTGCTTGGGAGAGGATAGCCGGGCCTCCTCCAGGACCTGTGGCAGCACTTGCGTAACCGTTTCCCACAGGAAGTGGGTGTGACAGCCTAATAGACAAGTGGTGTTCACCAACCACAATGCAAGGCTGGTGGAAGAAAACAATTTCTTACATCAACTATACAGCCTCTTGGATTCCCCATCAGGGGGTGTGGATTGGAACATGCTGTGGGAGGTAGAGGCTTGGACCACCAAGCTCTCAGGGTAGGGTGGTTGGTGAGGAAATTTGGGTCACCCGGTGCAAGGCAATGGCGGCAGGTGATTGTCCTATTCATAGGAACCCCTGTGTTGGACTTAGACCAGGTTCCCAGTAGGATATCAGTTAAGGCCTCGTTGAAGGGCAGCAAGGGTTCCAAGAGGAGACACCTGGCTGCAGGACCTCTGTTAAGATAGTAGTCTTGACTGCCATGAAAAAGAGCTGAAACTCCAGGACCTCACCTGCCCTTTGCACCACCATAGCGTATGATGCTCCCTTCTCGGTAGGGGGAAAAAGCAGGCCAGAATCTGGAGAGGTACCCAGTCCACTAGCATCGTCCAATTCCTCATACTACAGTGGCGTAACACAGTCCCCCACAGCCGCCAAGCTGCAGGGCATGGACTGCTATGGGCTACCTTAGCACAGAACTCTAGCTCGAGAGCAAATGAATAAATCTGGAGCAGGGCCACTTCAATTACCATACAGGGGGGCCCCCTCAAGTTTCATTAAGCCACTGTTGTACCAGTCCATGTCTTGATAAGGTCAATCTTCCTCCATTCCTAGTCCTTCAGAACAAGGCTGAGGAAACAACTTGTGACCTGAGGGTTCTGTTGGCGTCAGGATCAGCGAAGATAGGCGCTAATCCGGCTCGTCAAGAATGCGAATGGAGCTTTCGCCACCATTGGCGTCAGGATCTCTGTGTCAGGGCCGGAGCAGGTCGCAATGGTATGACCCGGGTCGGTCTGGATCTACCGGTGAATCCACTGAAGCCACAGGCGCGGAACCCGATGGAGACCCCTCTCAGCCTTCGGCCCCATAGGGTCATGCCTCCCAAATATGAGGCACATGGTGTCCAAATTCTTGGAGCTGGGCGGCGGTCGCTCTGGCCCCCGAGAAGGCGGGAAAGCAAAGAGCCAACCCAGGCGCAGGCTCAGAGGAACAAGGCCTAGAAAGCAGAGACTTCTCCGTCACTTCGGCAGACAGATGGGGAGAAGTATGTTTTTTGTGATTCATACCTAACCAACTCGACGACTTCGAGTGGGAGGATGAAGATTTAGGACTCCTGGAGCGGTGCCTGGACTTTATTTTTGGCCGGGACCATGAACGAGACATCCGAGGAGAACAAAGTAGTGCCAAGCGCTGGGCCACAAGCAATTTAAAATACTGATCCCGAAGCAATGGCCCGCCAGTCTGAGCATGACTACGAGTCGTGGTCGCGCTCCAGGCACCAAAGACAAACCAGGTTTGGGTCCATCACCGACATGGTGCGGTGGCAGGTGCTGTATGGTTTGAACCCAGAAGTCTTCTTGGACATGAGGAAAAACCTACATACCAAAAAAGGGGTCAACAAAACACCAAAAAAAGGCAATCAAAAAGTAATACTGGAAGTTCTTTTCACAAAGTTGCGATGGCTTGCACAAAAAGAAAGGACACCAGCGCGCCGAGGGGGTGCCTATATAGTTGATGCAGACGTAACAACTGCACCGATGCAGTCACGCAAAGCCCACCGATGCCACCTACCGGCGCGCAGGGGTATTGCTCGCAGGGGTATTGCTCGAATAACAATCATACGAATCCAGTCTGACGCCTAGGAAATGCAAAGGTAAGGAATCGGCAGCTAGAGGTCTCTATCTAATCATTAAATTTAGAACTTGCAGCTGAGAAAATACAAAATGTACAATCTATTTGTAAGAACATTTAAAGGGGAAATTTTAATGGTTGGTTGTGCAGCTATTCTCGATTTAGGTTTTAGATTTTTGGCTAACATTGGGAAAATGACAGTAAAAGCAGCAGTAACAGAATTGGAGGGTTTTAGCATTACTGCCAGCCTTTAAAACCATATTCAGAAGTTACACCTGAAAATTCAGGAACTGTGATGACATTAATAATGATGGTCATTTCCCAAATGAACTCAGGCAAAAGAAATTCTGGTAATACCAGGAGGTGTGATACCCTCATTCCTCCTATGAACTGCTGCAAAAGTGAAAACGAGGATATGCAAAAGTATGGTTCTGGATATTTTTTTTCCCCATTGCAATCCCAACCACCTTTCAAAGGGAGCCTATGAAGCTGATCAGTAGCAATGGTTTTGGATTGCATGCTATATATATATTTAAATGTTTTACCTGGCGTGTATGGAGGGTTATCAAATTCTCCAGCAGGGCAGCCATCTGTTGATCCATCAACAAAGTTAGATGGTTCGTTCATGTCCTATTGAAAACATTTAATATTTTAGCTCATAACTTATAATAGTTCAGTAGTGTATGCAAAGTAAATGCAGCAATCAATTTTAAGTTCTAAATAATAACACTTCTAGTGGTTACCACTCAAATCAAATCAAAATAAGCTTTATCTGATTTTAGTCATAGAAAATCATAAAAGCATATATAACAGTTAAAACATATTAAACACTCTTAAAATACATACAATTATTCTGTTTTTCCAAGAATTCATTTGCCATGAAAAGGGGCCAGGAAGTAGGTTTAACTTTGATGTTTAGAGGTGGGGTGGAAATATTATGCATTACACGAAGCTTGCGATACCATCGCTCACAGTTTACTCATTTTGGGTTAATTGTAATAGTTAGCCCTCAACGCTCTTCCTGACTCAGAGTACACTTTTTAAAAATCTAGCAATTGCACTGACACTGTAAAAGCTATAACTGCAAGAATAGGAAGGCTGGTCAGCATTGCCTCCAACCTCCTGCCTTCAGGAGGGGCAAAATCCATCTCACTCTTTCTTTTGTATATAATATACAAAAAAGAACCACATTAATTGTAGATTGTGGGGATAGATCATCATAGGGGCAGCGACATAGCTCTCTTGACCAGTCGTTTCTATTAGGGTAGCTGATCAATCGTTGGAAAGTCCCAAATCTGAAACTCGTTAGCACAATCGGTCATGACCATTTAGACAGCATAGTAAATAAGGCTGTAATTGATATGTGATTAAAATCAATGCAAAATGTCCTAGTAACCATGACGGAAAGTTTCAATTCTATTAAGGACGAGGAGGCGAGGATTATGCTGTAACTTCCTTTAGTCCTACAGTCAGCAGTGTTCAACTCAAACAGATAACAAAAAACTAGCACTCCCAAGGTGCTCTGGGCAGTCCATAACGTCCACCAATCAGCATGCCCCGTCATCCCCGAAGGCGTGTGCTTCGTGGATCACCTCCTCTTTCGAGACTGCAGCCAGAACCAATTTCCAACTCGTCACTCGTTCTTGGTTCCATCAGATCCTGAGAGAAAGAACCAGAGGCCCATGACTCTGTTCTCCACCCCAAGAATAATCAATAAGCCAACAAAGAGCAGAAGCAGGATGACACAAGGCATGCATCTGCAATAGCCAATATAAGAGAATACTTATACCATGCGAGGCCTCGTTCACCCAAAAGAAAGGTAAAGCTATTAAAAACCCAAACCCGGGCGGGAACAGGAGTTCGCAAGAGCCCTGGGTGGGAATAATCCTCGCCTCCGCGTCCTTAAATGAATTGAAACTTTCCGTCATGGTTACTAGGAAATTTTTCAATCTATGTCAGGACCGGAGGCGAGGATTTTGCTTGTTCAAAGTTTATTCACAGCCAGCGAGGCCATATCCATGACTGGCTTAAAATAGAATCTCTTAAACATCAAGTCTGATGACCAGTCTGCCGCGTTCAGGATATCCTCCAACCTGGCACCCAGGAAGAAGGCCTTCGGGAACATGGCTCCTCGCACAGAATGGGCGCCAAACTGCGAGACATTTATGCCCGCCTCCTGCATCACCCATCTGCACCAACATGCTATCGTTGGTGATTAAACTGCCTGGAAGGGCTTACGCAGTGAGATCAGAAGTTGGCGCTCGCCTGGCGGGCGAGTCTCCTCATCATATTCTCATACTCCTTAAGACATCTGACCACATAGAGCTTAGGGGAATGATCGAAAGATGGATAAGAAATGATCCTAGAATCAGATTTCGTCCTCCTAACGATATAGAAGGTAACTCCATGAGGAGGATACACTGTACCTCAAATGTCTAGGGCTCTAACATCTGAGACCCTACGACATGAGACCAGGCATAAAAGCATTGCTAATTTTGCCAACAACTCTTTCCTGGACAGGTATCTATTGGCTTGCCAAGACTTGAACAGACGAAGGACCTTGTTAACGTCCCACAAAGAAGAATACCTGGGTTCTGGAGGGAGCGTCAAGCAAATGCCCCTCAATAACTTGCAAACCATTGGGTGCTTTTCCACGGGATGGCCCTGAACTGGCACATGACCCGCAGAAATCGTTGATCGATAAGAGTTAATTGTTCTGTAGGCAAGGCCTTGAGACGCCAAGAAATTGAGGATGGCTACCGCATCGCACCCCATGGGATCTTGGTTTTTATGAACACACCAACTGACCCATTGAGCCCAGGCCGATTTATATCGCTTGTTGGTGCTGTCCGCCCATGACGCCCCTTCTGAGCATCTTGCGATAATCCGCCGACTCTCCAGCGATGCCTGAAATCCTCCATGCCACGAGGGGCACCTTGGGGATCCCTCAGAAGAAAAGGATCTTGAGGTAGTAGGATTGGAGAATCCCAAGAAAGTTCCAGAAGAACTGGAAACAACACTTGAGACTTCCAATACGGGGTAATCAACACCACTCTCGTTCGCTGTGTTAGGAAGCGGAGACTTGGGCTGACTCGAAGACCTTGACATGCGTGTTTGTCCTGGAATCCCCTTCCCATTTTTTCACCTGATCCCTACCCACTTTGGCTTACAGAAGAGGGAAATTACAGACCCTCCCTGGCGCACGTAAAGAGGCGCGTCGGAACGTAGCCGTTGCTTGGCTTACTGTCCCGGTACCACGCCCCCTTCCTATTTCCTGATTCTGAGAAGCGCGTTGCCACAGCGTTCGCTGCTCCTTTTTGGCGTTACTTGGCATTCTCTCCTGATTCCTGCTTGCGGAACCCTCCTCTTGGCCCTGACTTCACCTTGCCCTTCTGGAGTCATGACCTGCTTTTGCCGGCGATTCCTTCGCTGTTCCCGGTCGGGCGCTGGCGTTTCACCCTACCTTTCCCCACGCATTTAGCAGACTTTCTGCTCCGCCCGGGTTTTGGTTCCTAAACCCCATTACTGGCGAACGGAATTGCCTCTTTTTAAACCTTTGACCTCGTTCCTATTGAGAGAGAGCGCTCCGCCCGGATTCTCCCTCTGGGCCGGGTGTCTCTCCTCCTGGGTGTGTCACTGCTCCGCTATCCTTGCCCCTGGACAGCCGGTCGGTGTACCTCATTCCTTCCCCTTTTTCTTTACCTTCGTGTACGTATGAAGTGTGCGAGTTCTTCTTGAGTTCTGCCCTTCCTGGCCTGGTATCCTGGTCTACAGGTCGTTTCCTATGTACTAAGAACTCAACTGTAAAGCGATCACGAACTTCATTGGGGTAAGAATTTCCTTGCAACACAACAACTCATGTCAATGTTTTGAGTGCTTACATGTATGTCTAGAGTGTATTGTATAGTACCTCCTGTTCTTTTTCCTAGCCTGGACCACCACCTGAAGTACTCCTTCCTGTATGCTGACCCCACGTATGAGGAGAGTGGTGGACACTCCTTGGGTTTTTCCCTCATACTTTTAGGGGACAGTTGACAGGAGTGTGTTCCCTATCACATTCTTGTTTCTGTGTCCTGGAGGTAGGGGGATTCTTCTTCGTTCCCGTGGAAACGGGCGAATCTGCTAACACGCTGCCTGCGAACCGGAGTCGTGAGTTGCATGATTATTGCAAATGGGGGAAAGCGTAGCCCGCTTCCGCGGACCAATCCTGTAGGAAAGCATCCGTGGCCACTACTAGATGGTCCAGCTTCCAACTGTAAAACTTTGGTATTTGCTGGTCCAACCTGGAGGCAAACAGATCAAATGAAAACAGACCCCACGTGTCGTAGAGGCATTGAAAGACCTCTAGACGAAGCTGCCACAGGCTCATATCCGTCCAATTCCTGGAGCACCGGTCCGCAACTACATTGGCAACTCTCGGAAGATACTCCGCTGATACAGAGATATTGTGGGACAGGCAAAACGTCCACAGATCTGCTAATGCCTTGGACCTCGTCCCCTCCAGGTGGTTGATGTAACGCACCGCCGAGACATTGTCTATTTTCAACAGGACGTTTCACGAGACCTTGTCTTTGGTACAACAGCGAATGGCAAAAGATCCGGCCATCAATTCCAGGCAATTGATGTGTAACTGGCCTTATACGGCGGACCACTTTTCTCCTGTAGAGGAGACCCCGCAGCGAGCCCCCAAACCCAGCTTGCTGGCGTCTGACTCTATGACCAAATCTGGATCGCAACCAAAGATGGCCCTGCCATTCCAGGCTCCCATATGGTCGAGCCACCACCTCATTTCCCTGCGCACCTCCTCTGTGAGCGGGACTTGGTTCGAGTACTGGAGCCCTCTGCGGAGGTGCGATGCCTTGAGGCCCTGAAGAGCTCTGTAATGGAGCGGACCGGGAAAAATCACCTGAATGGACAAGGACAAGAGGCCCACCACTCTCGCCATCTGCCGAAGCGAAGTGGAGGGGCGGGCCAGAGTCCGCCGGAGCTCCCTGCGGATCTTGACGATCTTCCTGGGAGGAAGGCTTAGGGTCCAAGCCACCGAATCGATGGTAAACCCTAGGAAGGCCACGTGCCTTGAAGGAACCAGAAGGAATTTTTTGACGTTGATGACAAATCCCAGATGCTGCAACAACTCTGTAGTCTCTATGAGACAATCGGCCAACAGCTCTGGGCACTGTTCCAACAGCAGAATATCGTCCAAGTAGACGATGAGACGCAGACCTCTCCCCGTAGCGTTTCCACTACTGGCTTGAGAACCTTCTTGAAGCACCACGGTGCTGACAAAAGGCCGAAGGGAAGGGTCGCAAACTTGTAGACCTGATCTCTCCACATAAACTGAAGAAATCGCTGGTGGGGGGAAAACACAGTCACCGTTAGATATGCGTTCTTCAGGTCCAAGTGGACCATCCACTCTCCAGGTTGCAACAGGTCGCGCAGCAGATGGATCCCCTTCATCTTGAAGTGGCTGTAAACCAACCACTGTTTGAATTCCTTGAGGTTTATGGCGGGGCGTTGACCCCCATCCTTCTTGTCCACCACAAAGATAATGCTGAGAAAACCCAGCAGATGCAAGGGAGCAGGGACCATCACTCCTTTCCACAAGAGCTCTGCCACCTCCTTGTCTACGAGAGCGGCCTTGCCTCATGCGACAAACAGCGGTCGGGGTCGAACGTCCTGCACAGGAGTGCCGTAAAACTCTACCTGAAAGCCCTTTACGGTCTGCAACACCCAGGCATCCGAGGTAATGGTTTTCCAGTAGCTCTCGAAAAGAGTCAACCTGCCCCCCACCCCGAAGTGTGACAGAGGAAAGGCACTCACCTGAACCGGCCATTTGTTGGCCTCGACCTCTGCCACCTCAGCATCTGGAGCCAGGACAGGACTGGAAGAACTCTTGCAGTCCGGGATCTGCGGATTTCTTTCCGCCCCTCTGCGGGCTTTGCGTGTAAAACTTGCCGGCCGAGCTGCCCCTGGACGACCGGCACTTGACAAAAACACGCTGGCCTAACACCTTCTTTATTGAAGTCTGCGCCTTGTCCAGAGATGTAAATGTAGAGACGGATTTCAGCAATTCCTTTATGAAAGGGTCCCCGAACAAGCTGCCATCTGCAACCGTGCCCGCCTCCGAAGAGGCCAGGTCTCCTAGATTGGGATCCACTTTTAGCAAGTAGGAACGTGCCTCTCAGTAGAGAGGGCGCAGTTGACGTTTCCTAAGAAAACTATTGCCCTTTGAGCCCAATTAGATATGCGTTCAGGAGACAAGGCAGACCCCAAAGCCTTGGCTTCCTCAGCTAATTCCAGAATCTTCGTAAGGGGGCCAGTCAAGTCCAGGAGCTTGTCCTGGCAGTTTTTCCAGGTACTGTTTATACCCTTTTTGGGGTCCCTAATGTGGTTCTGAAGAAAAGTCGCCATCTTCTGGTCGACCTCTGGTGTAATGGCCACCTTGCACGGACAAGGATGGTCGGGGCACTCAGCCCTAAGGCAGGCCCTAACCTCCTTCTCAAGAGGTTTGCAAAGCCGACTCGCCACAAACGCCGTCACCCTAGGAGAGGGAAGCTATGCAGAAGAAAGGGGGTGCACCAGATCCTCAGGGACCACCATGTCCGCGGGTCCTTCGGGTTGAGCAGAAGGCTCTGATGTTGGAACGCTGGGATACCATGAGGTAGACGGGCCTGTTTCGTCCAGGGAGTCCCCTTCCGAATCTTCATCACTGTCACCAGCTAGTTGCGGCTCCTCTGGGATTTCTGGGGTTTAATCCTGCTCCGAACGCAGAGTTTTTGCCAGAAACGCCGTCTTCAAACGCCCCTTGTTTGGACTCCTTGGCAAGCTTCCGCTTCTCAGCGCGCTGGGGCTGCTCGGCTTGGATAGCATAAACATATTTCATGATGCAGCGCTCAAAGGGCCCCATTGCCGCCTCTACAGCCCTATGAATAGACGTGACAACCGCATCACAAAGATCGTCATCCAAAGGAATTACTTGGAGGGTCTCTTCTTCGGAGTACTCAGCATCCATTGCTTGGTTCTTGCTCAAAGAAATAGCACAATTCCCTTACACAGGCCAGAAAGGCAGGTTTTAAAGGCGCGAATCGCTACATTTTGTGCCACCCGAAGGCTGGTCAGAACAAGGTGCGACTCACCCTGCCTTCACCAGGTGTCCCAAGTCTGGGCCTGCCCCAATCCACAGCAAGCGAGTATCAGGAATATAATCAGCTCGCAAAATTGCCTCACGACAAAGGTCTGACCCCAAGGGGTGTCCTGCTGTGGATTTACTGCCAAAATAATCAACCTGAACACAGGTGTCAAGGTCCCAAACTCTACGCTATATGTATGCACTGTGTCTTCTCTGAATCGCGGGCACGCTCGAACTCGCTGGTCCCCGCCACAGGGAGCGACACGGACCAGCGAGACGACACACGCGCCCCCCAACGATGAGACGCTCACTATGCGGCGGAGAAAGGGGCCATGAGCGGAGCTTACAGCGAGCGCTCCTGCGGCCCCTCAAAGCCTATGAAGCAAATGAAATGGCGCCGCAGCGCTGCCTAACAGAAACGCTCTCACCGGCGTAAGAGGGAAGCTGCCGCGGGCCGGCAGACGGTACCACGGCGGGATTTCCCCCCCTACCGCATCCGCCGAATAGACTAGGTGACGCGAGTAGACAAACACACACCTGTGTGAGAACCTGAAACAGCCTGACAAACAGCCAGCAAACGGCAGCACTGGTGCAAAAATAAGCAAATGCCAACAATATCCAACAACACAATTATAAATTGAGCATTAAAAAACACATATCAAAGCTCTAACACAAGGTATGAGGGAGAAACAAGAAAACAAAAGTAACTGTGGCAGCAGGAAAGAAAGAGGAGGTGATCCAGGAAGCACACACATTCGGGGATGACGGGACATGCTCATTAGGGGACATTATGGACTGCCCAGAGCACCTTGGGACTGCTAGTTATTTGTTATCTGTTAAGGAAGTTACAGCATAATCCTCGCCTCCGGTCCTGACATAGAATTGATGCTGTACAACTGTTTGCTTGTTAATTTCCAGCGCATGTCAATTTTCTTCCAGATGGCTCATACTATTTTTTTTCAACTCTTTCCTGGATATACAATTAATTGACTCTGGATGCCCAAGATCACACACATGTTTTATATATTTCAAACAAAGGATCTTGGTCGCATGATCCAGCTTCATACTTCATCTTTCGCTTTGATTTGATTGTCGTTTCTGGTTATGTTTATTCATTATAGAAATGTTAATCACTCATATCTTTTATTTATAGGACATTCCTCCTCTATTTTGCACCTTTTCTGTACTCTTTGACCTCGCTTCCAAATTTTGCCCATAGGCTTGTGTTTAATGCAAAGACAAATTATTGACTGTTGCATAACCATGATTATATTTCTGTTTGTTTACTTTATAAAGTGTGTTATTGTTCGCAAATATTTTCAAGTTGTAGAATTTCTTACACTAACTTAAACCTTCACTTCAATGAATGTTGACTAATCAAATGCCCTTTATTAGAGTATTTTGCTGCAAAGAAAATCCTTAAAAAGACAAAACAAAATATATGATAGACAAAAGCAGAAATATTACTAATGAGCCAGTAGGTCTGTGAGCCTCAACAGTCAGATATGTCAAGGGACAAGAATTTGGAAAGTTTGAGTCAATTAAGAGAGGAGTGGTCTAGAGAAGTTGTGAGTAGAAGCAGAGTGGATAGGGTGATCATCTCCGATTAGGTTCAGAATTTTTAAAATCCATGTTTGTGCAAAAAAAATGTTCTTTATCTTCAAGGCGAATTGTAAGCAATGTTTCATACTGGGGTCCTCCAGGAATAGAAAAGTTAAGCTTTTTTCATTTAGGATCTCTCAACTGGAACTTCAAGTAAACTTTACAGGTCACAACAATACTTTGCAATAGTCAATCATTAAATAGAGACTATATAGACTCTGTATGCCCTATCCATAATGTAATCACTTTGTGTTCACATTCTCCCTCTTAATGGGATGAAATGACCTTTTTAACAATACCCAATATGTGGTCTTGAAATTTACAACAGCCCAGGCTAGGAGTACAACTAGAATAAAGAATGAGCGCAGAAGATAACCGAATGAAACTAATGTGTGGAAGATCTATGTAACTATGGTTGGAAAGTAGTGCAGATGCTTATCTAAACTCCAAAGATTAGATGGCAGCTGCTCCAACTGGAAACTTCTTCTGTGAGGAGTGGAATGAGGGCCATACTTTCTATTTGTCAGGAGAATTAAGGTCATACTTAAGAGCAGAATGTTCTGAATGAGCACTTTCAAATGTCATTTATCTTTTTACTAACTTTGTAAATATGAATAAGAGGAGATGTTTTTGTCAAATACTTACAATCCAAAGTCCATCAAAGGGCACCTTACTGTACAGTTGTTGTAAATTCTCTAGCCACCACTGATGTGTCTCTGGGTTTGTGAAGTCAGGAAAAGCAGTTAGACCAGGCCACACCTGGAAAGGAAATGAGGATAGGTTTACACACATTCCCTATTCTAATCTCTAGACACAGATAGGCACAAGAACAATTGTTACTTACCTGTAAACAGGTGGTTCTCCAGTATTGGTGTCTTTCATAGATTCACATGCTTGAATATTCCCCGTCGTCGAAGTGGGAGTCCCACGGTAAATAAAATAGCAATAATGCTAATAAATATATATATATATAAATATATAAAGTATCATATAAGTAGTAAAACTGATAAAATATGTACTGAAAAACCTTTACAAAGGTTACTACATAGGAATGCATTAGAGAGAAAAAACTCATTTGCAACATATCAATGTCCTTATGTTAGTCCAAACTGCAGCCAATCAGGCTCAAGCACCCTCTAGAACCTTCTCCTCAGAAGCTCAAGCCCTCAGATTTTCGTAGCACTAGTAATAATAGCGCATGAGGAGAAAAGAGCCTCTGAGGGGAGGATGGGTGGGTCGCATGTGAATCTATGAAAGACACCAATACTGGAGAACCACCTGTTTACAGGTAAGTAACAATTGTTCTTCTCCAGTATTAGGGGTGTCTTTCATAGATTCACATGCTTGAATAGAATAGATAGCAGTAACCTCCTGGAGATGAGATTGCAATATTTCCAAACATTAGAAGAACTATATATATATAGCATAAAAGCAAGGCAATCTCAAGAATGGAGGAGGGAAAGAGGCTCACCTTATTTGAAAAGATGAAGAAGCACTGCTTGCCCCACTGCGGTGTCCGCCTCGTTGACAGCATCCAAACAATAATGTCTGGTAAAGGTGTGCCTGCTGGACCATGTCGCTGCACGACAAATCTGGTGTAGAGGCACTCCGGCAAACAATGCGATGGACGACGCCATCGCTCTCGTAGAATGTGCTCTCACTGGAGTAGGTAAAGGTCTGCCAGCCTGCTGATGGCAAAACGATATGGCTGAAGAGAGCCATCGTGTTATAGTCTGTTTAGTCACTGAGTGTCCTTTGCGCAGTAGTCCATATGCTAAGAATAGCTGATTGGATTTACGAAAAGGGGCTGTCCTAGAAATGTAGAATTTCAGACACCGTTTGATGTCTAAGGAATGTAGTCGCTGTTCCGCAGGGGATTTAGGATCCGGGAAAAAAGTCTTTAAGAAAACTGGCTCGTTCAAATGGAAGTCAGAAGGCACCTTTGGAAGAAACGAAGGATTGGTACGAAGTGACACTCCATCAGGTTTGAACTGCAAATATGGAGGTTTGATGGTGAAAGCGTGTAAGTCACTTACACGACGAGACGAAGTTAAAGCTAAAAGCAAAGCCACTTTCCAGGTCAGAAACTTGAGGTTTGAACGATGAATTGGCTCAAATGGAGGTTTCATAAGTTGTGATAACACCACGTTGAGGTGCCAAGCTGGAGGAGGGCGCCTTACCGGAGGGAACTTCCTGAAAAGTCCTTTAAAGAACTGTCTGATGATTCTGGATGAACAGAGAGACGTAGAGCCGTCATGACGGTAGCGTGAGATGGCCGCCAAAAAGACTCTCAATGTGGCATGTGAAAGACCAGACTGAGCAAGGCTTAAGAAGAACGGTAACAGTTGTTCTGGAGTGGAACTGATAGGATGTACGTTGGATGCTGCGCACCAATGACAGAAGCGCTTCCACTTTAGCCTATATGTCTTGATTGTTGATGGAGCTCTAGCTGACGCTAGAATGTCTCTACAGTCTTGAGGTATACTTAAAGAGGCAAACTCCATGAATTCAGGTTCCAAGCCCATAATTGAAGCGTTGACGGATCTGGGTGACACACTTGTCCGCCGTCCATAGTCAGAAGATCCGGACGTGGATGGAGGCGAATTGGTTTGCATTGGGACATCAGAAGGAGTTCTGAAAACCACGCCTGTCTGGGCCAACGTGGGGCGATTAAGATCAAGCGGCAGGGTTGCCTGCGCATCTTCCATAACGTCCTTGGTACCAATGGGAGTGGTGGAAACGCATATGCAAATAGGCCGGTCCAATCCATGAGTAGGGCATTGCCGCTGGATTCCGGATGTGGATGCCAACTGGCAAAAGCCTGGCATTTTCGATTCACTGGCGTTGCAAATAGGTCGATCTTGGGATGACCCCATTGGTGGAACACGAGGTCCAGAGTCGACTGGTGTAACTCCCATTCGTGAGTGGATGACGCAGACCTGCTTAGGGAATCTGCTAGTATGTTTGACGCTCCCGGCAAATGGACTGCTGTCAAAGAAATGTGGTGACGAAGTGCCCATTCCCAAATCCGCCGGGCAAGACAAGACAGGGGCTGAGATTTCGTGCCTCCCTGCTTGTTCATGTAGTGCATGCTGGTGGTGTTGTCCGTTTGAACCAGCACCGATTCTCCGTGCACCACCGGTAAGAAGGCCTTCAGCGCTAGGAAGATCGCCAGCAATTCCAGCCTGTTGATATGCCAGGTTTTCTGAGTCGCTGTCCACTTTCCTTTGATGGAAAGATCCAGGATATGGGCTCCCCATCCGTCCATGGACGCATCCGTGGTCAATGTCAGATCTGGAGTCTGGATAAGGAAAGAGACCCCTTGGTTCAGATTGTTCCGTCGCTCCCACCAGAGTAGACTGTTCTTCATGCCAGCTGTGACTGTCACCTGGTCGTTGAACGACCCCGACACCTGTCGCCATTGTAGGTCCAATTCCTCCTGAATAGGACGGGTACGTAACCTGCAATTCGAGATCAGTGCGATACAAGATGATGCCATCCCCAGAAATGACTTTAACATTCGCACTGAAACTGACTTTCTTGATCTGATGGTGGAGACCAGATGAACTATCTTCAGTCTCCGCTCGGGGGAGATGAACGCTTTTGACACGTCCGTGTCTATAACAGCTCCGAGGAATGTCCTGCTTCGTAGAGGAGTGAAATGTGACTTCTTTACATTGATGGTCAACCCTAGGGAATTGAAGAGGGTGAGACACAAGCGTGTGTCGTGATGTAGCTGACTTGCGGATTGGGATTTCAACAGACAATCGTCCAAGTAAGGAAATATCTGGACCCCTTGAAGACGCAGGTAAGCCATGACCGGAGCCAGAACCTTCGTGAACACACGGGGAGCTGATCTGAGGCCAAACGGTAGGACCTTGAATTGATAGTAGTTGCGTCCCACTTTGAATCTCAAGTACTTTCGATGTTGAGGAATGATTGGTACGTGAAAATAGGCGTCTTGCAGGTCTATTGTAGTCAAAAAATCGCCGCTGCAGAGAAACCGCAAGACTTCTGACAATGTTAGCATGCGGAAGGACTGTTGTTTCAGGAAGAGGTTAAGATACCTCAAATCCATAATGGGACGCCACTCCCCCGTCTTCTTTAGGATGAGGAAGAACCTCGAATAGAAGCCTTTCTCCCGCTGTGATAGCGGAACCACTTCGACTGCACCCTTTGTTAGTAATAGTTGAACTTGATGTTGTAGTTCTTCGAGATGGGGAGGTGGCGGACCCGAAGGCGGAGATGGAGGAGGAAACTCTGTGAATTCCAAGGCGTGACCCTTGCGCACAATGTCCAACACCCATTGGTCCGATGTTATTTGAGACCACTGGGAGTAGAACTGCGAGATTCGACCTCCAACATCCTGCTGAACTGGCAAGTCATTGTCGTTTGTTGGTGTTGTTGGCACCTCTATAATTGGACTTCCCTCTATAGGGTCTGGATTGTTGTTGGCGAGCAGATTGAGGATTCGAGTACCGTTGGCTTCCTTGGTTGTACTGGCGGTACTGAGACTGTCCTCCTCTGTTAAAATTGGACGAGGTGCCCCGCCCTCGTGCAGCACGAAAGGGCTGTTTCTTAAATTGTAATGACCCAAGCGACTTTGCTGTGTCGGTATCCTTCTTTATGGTTTCCAAAGAAGCATCGATTTGGGAACCGAACAAAGATTCGCCATCATACGGCATGTCAATTATCATTGACTGGACCTCTTGCCTGAAAGAAGTAGACTTTAACCATCCCTGGCGTCGGAGCGCCGCCGCACTGGCAAGGATACGGAATGCAGTATTCGCCACATCTACAGCACAGTCTATAATCTCCTCCGAAGCCCTTTGACCATCTTGAAGGACCTGGAGCGCTTCCACTTTCGATGACTCAGGAAGTTGCGCAAGAAAGATGGACATGTCTGACCACATTTGTCGGTCGAAACGACCCAAAATTGCAAGAGCATTCGCAGCACGGGCTGAAGTTGAAGCCATGGATGAAAATTTCTTTCCGATTGCATCCAATCGGCGTCCCTCTCTATCGGGAGGGGAAGTGACAGGCGCTGTAGGATTACGTGCACGACGTTGTGCTGCTTGAGTCACAACTGAATCTGGCTTTGGGTGAGAGAGCAGACAAGCAGGTGAGCCAGTTGGAGCCTTGTACTTCTTCTCCAATCTAGGTATCTGGGCCGGCAAGGAATTAGGAGCCTTCATAATCTTCTGCCCTTCCTTCCAAATAAATTCAATAATTGGAATTGTATGCACCTGTTTATACGGCTGATTCTTGAAATCATACAGAAAACAGTCTTCATCACGTTGGACCCTTGTCAACTTGAAGCGGTCCGCCGCCTTGTCCATAAGTTTATGAAAACTCGCAATGTCCACAGGAGGTGAATCACTTGAAGGGCCCTGTTGCGGCGAAGGTGTTTGCACTCGATAATCATCAAACTCCGCCAAATAAGGATCCTGCTCACCCTCTGAGTCCTGACACACCTCACCTTCCTCTCTCTCTGGCTCTGAGTCAGTGTCAGTAAGTGGGTTAGTAGACAGGGGAGCACTCAAATGTACTGACGGAGCCGACTGTCTTGGAGGAGTATGTAGTGGTTGATGCGAAAGTGATACATCAGTAGACTCATGAACCGGAGTACCCTGAGGGGTAGGTGGAAAACGTCTGTTATAATCGTCCAACATATGTTGGAGGTTAGAGAAAAGTGTCATTGGAATAGACGTCATAGGGATTTGCACGCATTGGCCTTCGTGCTCATCTACCTGCTCAACTTCTTCTTCCTCTTCTTCTTCAGAAGAAGTGTCCTGGCATTTAATAATTAACTCTGATGGACTCCGTGCATCCCCATAAACAGTGTCATCTGGAACTGACTCAGTCTCATGGTCAGACACGAACAACTGAAGTGGTGGTTGTAGAGCAGGGGATTGAAGGTGGAATGCGGAATCTTCCTCTTTATTGAATGAGGACTGTACAGTAGAAACTGAAGTGTCCATGGCCACCAAAGGCATGTTGGCAAAGGAAGAAGAACTGGAAGTTGCTGTCGCCGTAGACGGTAAATCTCTAGGCGCCTCCGTGGACATAGAAGGCTTAGGCCCTACTGTCGCTGGTTTGCTCATCGACGAGCTCGTCGATGACGCTGTCGTCGACGATGCAGTAAACGTCGTCTGGGCCGTCGACGGTGACTGTATTGCAGGCGGCATCCTAGACATCGAAGGTGCCTTCGTCGACGGTGCCTTCGTCGACGGTGTCTTCGTCGACGGTACCTTCGTCGACGGTACCTTCGTCGACGGTACCTTCGTCGACGGTACCTTCGTCGACGGGAGCTTCGTCGTTGCCGTCGACGGGAGCCTCGTCGACGAGGCCTTCGTCGACGATGGGATTGACGACGATGGGTTCTTCATCGACGATGGCTTCTTCGTCGACGATATGATTGGGATCGTCGACGAGATTGAAGAAACAGAGGCTCTCGTCGACGAGAGAGCCGTCGTCGAGATTCTCGTCGACGATGACGACGCCGATGTCGTCGTGACTGTAGTCGTAGACGAGGCCACAGCAGCCAATCTCGTCGTCGGAGTGGTCGTCGACGGGCCCGTCGACGACCGCGCTGTGAGAAGCGTAACCACTTTAATAGAAGCTGGAAACGACGCCTGAGAGTCAGATCTCGTGGGCGTAGTTACAACAGGCACAGAAGCAGTAGGTGGAACTGTAGCCACAGTCAAAGCCAGCTTTCTTTTCTTCAGGAAAGGAGATGGCAACTCCTGAACACTGCCACGCTTAGAAGCCACAGAAGAAGGAGCTGACTGAAGGCTTTCTGCGTCAGAAACAACAGCGTCCTTATCTTGAAGGCGCTTAAGCCATAAAAGGAGGCGACCCTCCCTGTCCTTAAGGGTTTTAGGATTGAAAGTTCTACATAACCTACAATCAACCACTTTGTGATCAGGATACAAGCAATAAATGCACTTGTCATGAGGGTCTTTCTCAAATAAACGTAATTTCCCACAGGAGGAACAAGGTCTAAATAAAGACTTCTTACTTGACATCTTTGTGAAAAAACTGAGAAGAGTAGATAAGTTGAAAAGAACTGAGCAGAGCTCAGGGAGACTCCCTTCACACGACGTGCGGTAGAAAATCTGAGGGCTTGAGCTTCTGAGGAGAAGGTTCTAGAGGGTGCTTGAGCCTGATTGGCTGCAGTTTGGACTAACATAAGGACATTGATATGTTGCAAATGAGTTTTTTCTCTCTAATGCATTCCTATGTAGTAACCTTTGTAAAGGTTTTTCAGTACATATTTTATCAGTTTTACTACTTATATGATACTTTATATATTTATATATATATATATTTATTAGCATTATTGCTATTTTATTTACCGTGGGACTCCCACTTCGACGACGGGGAATATTCAAGCATGTGAATCTATGAAAGACACCCCTAATACTGGAGAACTTATGTTACCCACTAGGCATCAACATATAATGCTCACATGAGGACCAATGCTGAGCTGTCTTTATGCTTGTTTGTGATAACTGCTGTTACAGCTTTGAGGGAACATGCAGATGTTTTGAAGCAATGTAATCAGTGCTATCAGTTAATAAGCTCTTAAAAGCAAATGATGAGATCAAGGGAGGTGTGCATCTTTGAAGAAAACACATTAGACTCAAACTTCAAATTAATATTTTACAACAGAAAAATACTCAAGTCCACTTATCCAGAACAGGGTAACACTTTCTCTAAAATAACATCATAGGTACATCCCTTTAAAATGAAAAGGAAAACAATACACTTTGCACTAAGAAAAGCTTCTTTAGCTGAAGGTGTCAGAGATGGTGAGGAGTCATCTGGCTCTTGCTGCATGGTTTAAAGAGCACTCAAATTGCCACAGAGCCACAATTGTTTGCATAGCCAATGAAAAAGGAACAGCTCCTAAACCAGGGAGGGGGATGATTGAAGGGGGGCAAGTGAGAGGGATGTGTTAGAGTACTGCCACAGGTCAATCACACAGGGTAGGAATGAGATCATACTCTGCCACCAATTACACCACAACAGATTTAATGGATGCAGACGGGTTTGGTTGCACGTACCATTACAAACCACATCAAAATGTACAACTTATAAAGGGATATGAAATTCGCCAGGACTTGTAAGGGCACATTTTGGCATGGAAGTTAATGCCCACACCTTGATTCTGAGCTTTGCAAGTGAGCGATTAAAAAGGTAAGAAGAATGTGGCATTTGGACATTTGCCGTACACATAGCTGAAGCCTCTGTGTACCTTATTTCTCCCTTCTCCTTGTGCAGGGTTTGGTGCAGATTAGGGGAAGACAGGCTGCACCAAAAACCACACTTATTGCACCTCACCATAGGCCAATGATCTATTTTTCATATTTCTTTGTCAATGACGGAGTGAGTTGTCCACTAGTTAGACAAATTCAGTTCACTAAGTAAGTTAACTCAATACAATTAGGAGCTTATGGTTGCTTGGTTTAAGATCGATAAATTTCATAGTTGCTCAACTGGGACTGCAGATGATACATGGCTTAGCAAATCCTCACGGTGCTATCAAAGATCAAGCTCGACTCATCTGAAATGTTTTTGATGCTACAAATCAAGAAATCCTACTTTCTAAAGTTAAATAGCATTGACTATCTGCACTTTGTCAGGACTCGAAACTGAAGGTATTGCTTACCATTTGGAACTTGGCTAGTGTGGGGAGTGATACTTCAAACCATATTTTGCTGTTTCAGGGAAGCATAGGCTATCTGTCACTGAAGAGTGCCAGTACTGTCTGGACCGAAGATCACACGTGCGGAGAACGCACTATGCAGCAGCGTCCAATGAATTACAATAGTCAGAGGGCCACTTTCCTCTAGAATAGTCCATATGGTCTGTGACCATCTTGGTTATCTGGGTATACCTTACCATGTGGACCATGGTGTGTTTGCAAGGCAATCATGATAAAATGTTACTGCAGCCAGGGTCCTGCTATGCATATCTCAGTTTTCCCTGGCAAGAACTGCCTTCTTACCTACAAATTTGTAATGAAGGACACTAGAATTACACATAATTATTTCAGGGAGTCATGTTGTTGGTTTATACAAACTTTGAACTATTTCATTAACATTTTGATGAAATCTTTTAACACTAAGGGATGTTACATTTTATTGAGGGTTATCTTGTGTTGGAACAGGGAGGATTTTTAGCATGGACAATGTTGCTCATGCTATGTATGCATGTCAAAGTATAAAGTATTAGTATTCTAGTATGTTTACACAAATTATTAGGAATAGGAAACATCAGAATATTAACATTAATAAACATTTTGCAGAGCTCCCAGAGTGGAGTAGAAACTATAACTAGTCTTCCAGGGAGAGAACAAGTTGAAGACATTTGGGGTAGGTACTCAAGTCACAGGGAGAAGTGTTAGTGAACATATTTTTAAAGTATTCATTCTTCTTTGGATGTTTAGGAATTTTCAGTTTTAAATCAAAGCACAGATTTTGGTTACACAAAGATATTCCTAGGGTATATCCATTTACTGTTATAAGTAAGCAGAGACCCCCTAAATGGCAACCACTCTTTGCCTTAAAATATCCAGCACATTCTGCAGCACCCTGGAGCAGTCAGAGAGGTGAAGTCAAGTGTCTGTTTTATTTCTTATCCCCATTACTACAACTGCCTGTCATAATCCCTTGTACGTGAGCAATGGAAGAGGCATTGAGAGACGAATAGTAGGTCTCTCCAGAGCACAAAGTTATTGCATTTTGTGTACACAGTTAATTCATAATTGGCTTTTAAAGTAGTTTCAATTAGGCTACTTCAAACGTTTGCAGATTCTTAGTTTAAAAAATCTTAAGCTGAATTAAAACAGACAGACTTTGAAAGAAAAATAAATTGGACTGACCTGTTTAGGCAACTCAAGAGACACACAAGGCAGTACAATGTCACCTAGCACCTGTTAACTTTTTGGCTTACTAAGTGAAAGTACATGAATTGCTTCCTTCATAAGTATTCTCGCTCCTCTGGAGAGATGGTTACTGTTTTCATTCATTTAATCCAGATTTCCATAATGGAGAATGTTGCCATGGGTTCTTCACTAATGTTTGGTAATTTTCATAAACAGTAACTAGGAGAGCATGTTTAATGCTTATCTGGCCTATTGTTTTTTTCAACACTAGTTTATTTTGTTCACGCACAATTATTAAATCATACAATACAATGTACCTAATGTAAATATCTAAAACCATATTTCAATTCGAAACAAATAACCTGTGAGAAATGCCAATATCCCAACAGAACTCGTGCTTAAACAATCATTAATATCACTTTTGTTGAGCTAGCCCAAATTCTCTCTAAGCTTTAACAGCACTAAGGAGATTCGAGACCACAAAACGTTCTAGAGTCAAACATAATACAGCTTGTCTGGAGTTATTTACACACATCTTCGTCGTGACCTGGCACAAAAATGTCTTTCTAAGCTATGGATAAATTAGATAAAAAAATATATGAATAACGGTCTGCCAAGATTTTTCTACCACAAGGAAACAGGGATTGCCTTCTTTATGGGCCCTACACATAGGAAAATTAAACATTTCTGAGAGGCTCAACCTAGATTTAGTTGAAACGCTATACTCTTGATAGTGGGACACCCTTTTCAAGGCACTGCTCCATCATATTTTTAGTACTCAAGTAAATGGCATCCTAGTTGAAGGTTTCAGTAGCTCACAGGATGTTGTCTCCCTTCCTTCCTCAGTGGATGATAATGCTAACTATCTATTCATTTATTTAAATTGAGAAAGAGTGTGATCTTTTTGGTCAATATTTTAAACCATGAAGCAGGAGGAGTAAATTACTTTGTCCTTTACTTTGCCCTTTTGAGACTTGGATACTTTTCAATTGCATTTTTAGTCTGGGTGATAAGATGTTTAACGAAGCAATGTTGAATTTAGAGATTACCTATTCTTTACCCAATTGTTGATTATGCTATCCTGCAAGATTATGTGTTTCCTTCCCACCTCGGCTACTATGATTCGACTTAACTATGGCAGGGCGGTTAGCTCGCTGGAGTCCCAGATTGTGAGATGGCTACGTCTTCCGCTGTCTATGGCTGGGAGAGTTGCTATAATTAAAATGGTGCTCCTTCCCCGGTTCCTCTACCTTTTCACTAATTTCCCTATCCCACTGACGAAGACCTTTTTTTCGCAGCTGCGCACGTTACCGTTACGACTCGTGTGGGGAGACAAGACTCCTCACGTCTCCTGTCAGACCCTGACTCTACCGTACGACAGGGGGGGGGGGGTTGGGGGTCCCGGATTTTTATCTGTACTCGCCGGTTGCAATATGCTGCTACGCGCATGTGTGGTTCCATCCGGACGCACGTGTTCCATACCTGAAACCGGAGGCAGATCTGGTACTTCCGCGCCAGCTTCTGACTATCTTCCCTACTGGATTCCCCCGAGACCCGCAAGATGTGCAAACTGTCTCTACCACATGTTGGGCATGGAGCAGACTGCGTAGGTTGCTGGGATTGGATTTGTTGTACTCGCCGGAATTGCCTCTGCCTAACCCTTCTTTGCTCCCCATAACAGGGGAAGCCTTGGTCCAACGCACCCTGGAGAAATTTTACATTCGCACCCTCTGTGATTTATTCCCGGAGGGTCATCCCTTTTCGATATCGGAAGAGGCCAGATTCAGTGACCGCTCCTTACTTAGGGCCACTTTCCCTTCCTTCCCTTCCGCCCCTGAGCCGACCCCGCCACTGACATTGCTGGTACAGAGCCCTACTGGTGCACACTTGGTTTCAAAGCTATACAAACAGTGCTGTGCACTCCGGCTGGTGTCTGACGCTAGGGTACGGGCTGCGTGGGAGGGGGATCTGGGCAAACCCTTGGGAGCAGTGTTGTAGAGCCACCAAGGAGGTCACATTGAACAGCAGACACAAGCTACTTCACTTTAAGTTCCTTCGTAGTATGTACCACACTCCCGCTCGCTCCCATAAAATAGATCACACCAGGCCCCATCATTGCCAGAAATGCTTGGCTCCCTTTGCCGATTTTGCCCACCTCACATGGACATGTCCTAAAATACATCAGTACTGGACCCAGGTCCACTCTGCTCTGGGAAACATGCTTTCCATGCAGCTCTTACCCACTCCTGAGATTGCACTGTTGGGTTATGTGTCCAATTTCCCTTGTAAGGTCAGAAAGCTGGCCCCCTTGGGCTTCCTATTGGCCAAACGGAAATCGCGTTGTTGTGGGGTGGCAGAAGAGTTCCCACTCTGCAGGCATGGCTCAGGAGTCTGGCCTTTTGTAATGTAAACTGTGAAGAGTTTTCCACATTAATACCTAGCTCGTCCAGACCAGTGGACATATGGGATCCATACAGAGACTACATCGTCAGACGCAGGTCGGCACAGGGGTCTCAGGTAGCCAGCGGAATAGTCCCGGAGGGGGTGGGTTAGGTGTCCACTCTTGACTGCATATTGTGGGTAGTGTCTATTGTTGATTATGGTCATGGATCCTTCACGGCTGCCAGGTTGTTTTTAGGTGCTGTGTATGCTGTTGTCTCCTTCTGCCATGATTTGCAGGGTTGTTGGTAGCTTTGCGAGAAATGTTTGTCTCCAATGTATGACCATGGTTCGCCTCGCTTTTTCATCTCTGTAAGTGAATGTACCATGCTTGCTTTTTTACATTTAGATCTTGTTCATGTCAGTGCTATGATCTATATCGCGCCATCACCACAATGCCTGTATGATAAAACTGGAAAATAAAGTTTAAAAAAAAAATGTGTTTCCTTCCCACCTAGGCAACATGAAAATAGACTACAGGTGAGTGCAGGTCACTGCTTTCAAGTTGGTAGTGGTTTTCCAGCAACTATTGGTGTCTGTTTTTTCTTTCTTTGTAAGGTACCATTGCATGGGTTACATGTGTACTGAATGTTGTTGCTGCCAATACAGGAGTGTGCCATTGGGAAAACTGAAGAATAATTAGAAGTCCGAAATGTAGGTGAAGATAAGCGGCCCCTTATTCAACCTCATCCAACAACTTCGTTCTCCAACTGCTTTCAACAGAATGCGCAGCCTATGACCGCCTACAAGACATCAGAGAATTACAAAACTCTGTTGCAGGCAAGTGCAGCAAGACATTATACTTCTTCCCTTGTAACCAAACAAAATATAACCATAGTTGGTAAAGTAATATGTTCACTTATACAAACACCACAATAGAAAACCAAAACAATAGTAAAAAAATAAACTTAAAATTGAGAAATTAAGTTCAAATGTCAATTTCACAGTCAAGAAACGTAATCTTTCAGCTACTTTTTCAAAATGCATTTCACCTACTCAAAGAGGCAACATCTAAAAAACAGAATTACTCATCCACACCTCTTTGTGTTTCAACTGATTGTTGGACACAAGAGGCCAGCCTGTAGTCCCACATCTTCTTTGCAAAGCGAAACCCAGGGGAGATTCCAGGTCATTTCTTCTCTGGTCTTAACAGCATTAAAGAACTCTGCATATGTGGACCACTGCTTGGCATTTACAGGACCCAACTTCCTATTTTCCTCTCATCAAAACTAGAATTACTGGCATCATCTTGGATAACGGTGTCTCTCTCTCCATTCATAAAACTCAGATACGCTCACCCAACCATTCTTCTAGTTCATCCATCCAAGTAGTGACTTACAGAGAGGTTTTCTCCCAAGGAATAATTTTAACATTAGTACAGCTGGGAGATAGTCTGTAAGCAAACAAACTTGAAGAACCTGCGTCCAGTCAATCTGGTTTTCAATGGCAAGTAGAATTTCCGCTTTAAGAGTGTGCTGAAAACGTTATACCATACCCTTCATCTGTGGGTGGTAGAGCAAGCTTTTTCTGTGTTTGAGGTCACAATTCATCAAAAAATAAACATCCTGAGAACACAAATGGACTTTTTTTTATCAAAGATAGTTTTTGGAAAACCTTCCAGTTACGTTGTCCAGGGGTAACCTTAAATTTCATTGATTTAAATCACTTAATTTAGGGAATTTCCAATTACAGTTGTCATGTGAAATTCCCAAAATAAAACTTAATTACGTGCCATTTGCAGTACAAATTTCACATACACACACATGAACAGAATGCGAGTGCAGTTGTTCATAGTGCTTTCGTTTTTTGCCTTGTATACGTTATAGAAAATGTGTCCTTCCATCAGAAACATTTTGCAAGACACTTCACACTAAACTACAATGCTAAGTAGTAGTAAATATCTTTATTCGGCAATTTGATCACCATAAAAGAATACATATACATAATACATTTCCAATTCTCAAGTTAAAACTAGAAAATGATACGCATAAAAGGGAAGAATGCACCACGGTCACTAGTTGACTACAAGCGGTTACAAACATCAGACCGTTGGTACCCTGGAATGCAATTTCAGTAACCGGGAGCGCGTCACCCACGCACTGTCCAAAAATGTTGCCACCCCACATATCATGGAGGATGAAGAGTCAGTAGTAAGAACACGTAGTGCCTGGCTATGACACCTCAACCCCAGCTCCCTACATACAGGTTTTAGCCAGATTTTCCGGGCCACTTTGTAAGCGGGGCAGGCAAAGAATAGGTGGGCCACAGTCTCTTTTGGTGCTGCGCAGCCAGGGCACGGACGCAAGGGGGCACCAGAGTTGGACCACCTCGCCGTGAAGTCATACACCGGGAGCGTCCCATATCTCAGTTTTAGATATAGCGCTCTATCTAGAGGTTTAGTTATTCGGTCGAGGAAGGGTTCCAGTTTTTTCACCCATTTAAATAGCAAAAATTGATCCGTGAGTGAACCCCCATCCAAACCACTCAGTGCTTTACTCTGTACCCAGTCCCAATATAGCTTTTTGATCACTTCCTTGGGTGGCGGCGTTTGGGACTCCCATGCATCCCTTAGACCTAATTTAAGAACCAGGTCTCTTACATTATTCAGCCATCCTATTTTTTTCCCCAGTGTCCAACAAAAGAAGATCATCCAACCCTTCAGCGTATTTTGCAAGCTCCTCGGTTCTTCTTAAACGGGTCCAGAAGAGCAATGGGCGTAGCCTCACGAGATCTTTTAGGGCTCTTCTGCCCAAATCTAGTCTCAGGGGAATCAGTGGGGTGGAAGCGGGAAGAGCCACCACCTTCCTCAGAAAGTTGTTTTCCGCTGTGGAGAGATCTGAAACATTTTCGAACCCCCAGAGTTCGGAGCCATATAATGCCGCCGGTAGAATCTGACCCTCATAAATCGCCATGGCCGGGGAGACAGGTTTACTACTTGACTCACGGAGCTCCCTCAGGGTCACCCCAGATACTCTTTGGTGGCTGAGTAACATTTTGGCAATGCTAAGTAAAAAAAATTGCATTTCATGTAATTCCATGGAATTTTGCAATAGTTTGGTGTAGATACCCAAAAGTATATGATGCAAATTGCGCACAGCCATTATGCCACGAAACCACAAAATGTCAACCAGCTAAGTAAAAAAAATGTACATGCAACACCATAATGAATGTAACTGGCAGAGGCACTTCTGCTGTAGTCACTTCCTCACGAACACTCCCAAGTGTCGAGGTACTGATCCAGTCACTTCCTAAAAGCACTCATATTCATGTATTTTTTTTTTTTTAAAGGAGGATTTCGCTGATGCTCATCTCTGCCCACCAACGATGTACAGCAGCTCTGCAGCGCACAACTGAGTAGATGTCACAAACATCCCTCAGGTCACCAATGAAGTTGAGTGGCTCTGCAGCACGTACCACAGCAGCCCCTGATGGTATGGTGCAATATGCATCCAGAAAGATGTAACAAAGCAAATCTGTCACTGATTTCTGGCATTGATCTATATGAAGTGACTTCCCATCGGCCATTTCTTGACACACACTACTATGTTTCAGCCAACAGGACCGTAACTTTTATGCCATTTCAAAAGAGGCCTCACTACTTTAAGTAATCCATAAACACACTAGGTTTCAGAAATATTTTCAAATACTCCTCTAGGGCTCTATAATTCAAAGCTGTTCAGAAGCCATAGCGCTCCAAGCAGCATTATATGGTAGAGCGCAGGGAGACCACCAGCTTTGCAGCAATCACACTCATCCCTCTAATGTTGCATCTCAGCGATCCACTCAACGAGAAAAAATCCCCAACTCCTGTAACAAAAGTTTAATCAATATTGTTTTAGTCCTGCTCAGATTGAGGAACCTCTATGTCAACTTGTCACCAGTGTAGGAAGCTGGCTCTGTATATACTATACCAAAGTAAGGTATAGTGTGCACAAAGTAAGGTATAGTGTGCACAGAGTCCAGTGGATCCCCAAAGGCTTACAGAGGTAAAAGTAGATAATACCTCACTCTCTAGTTGTGGTAGTGTGGGCGAGCAGTAAGGCTTTATCAGAGGGTAGTGTTAAGCATTTATTGTACACACTCAGCCAAGAAATGATTTCACATACTCAAAGACTTCTGACCATTTATTTTGTATAAAAATATTTCTTTGTTGTATTTTATTTTTAAAACCAAGCCAGACTTGTTGGAGGTAAGTAAAAATAATACTTTTCTGATAATACAGTTAAATGTAGATACAGGTAGGTGAAATATTCAGAAACAGTTGAAATTACTTCGTAGTTTCTTTGCAATTACTTTGTGATTAATCTTTAAGTTACTTATCAGATTACTTTTTCAACTCCGTGTGATAGGCCTAACCCGAACACTTCATGTGCCAGATCGCAAGGTCGGGATAACTGGGATCTGGATGTCTTATTTCTCAACAGCTCTGTGTGAGAAGATTGGGTGTAAGATGTAGATTTTGGAGAGGAACTACTGAGAGTTCCAACAGGGTGGTGAACCAGGGTTCACAGGCCCATGTGGTAGCAACTAGGATTAGTGTCAGGGACGCCTGTCTGAGCTTCCGAACCACTACTGGAATGAGTGGGAGAGGCGGAAAAATGTAGCCAAATATCCCTGACCAATTCATCCATAGTGCATTGCCTCGGGACAACGGTGTGGATACCTGGATGCGAAGCTTGGGCATTTTTGCGTTTAGGTGTGTGGCAAACAGATTTATGTCTGGGAAGCCCCACATCTGAAAGAATGGAAGGGGAACTCGAGGGTGGAGTTCCCACTCGTGGATCTGTTGTCTTGGTCTACTGAGCAGATCTGCTATTTGAAGGTCTGCGAGGAGGTATTTATTTACATTTTGTGACGTATGGCCCACCTCCAGATGCTCTGTGCTAGTTGTGACAGCTGGAGAGAATGTGTCACCCCGTTTCTGTATGTAGTACATTGCTGTCATGTTGTCTGTACTATCAGGACACCTTTGCCTACTAGATGAACTTGAAAGGCTTTGAGCGCTAGAAAAATCGCTAGAAGCTCTAGATGATTTATGTAAAGCTGCTTTTGCTGCAGGCTCCACATGCCCTGAATTGTGTGTCTTTGGAGATAATCTCCCCAACCAGTGAGCGATGTGTCTGCAATTAGTACTGTCTGTGAAACTAGGTCGATGAAGGACCGCCTTTTGGAAAGGTTTTGTGGATTCCACCATTGCAGAGAGCGATGAGTGCAGCTGTCTACCAAGACTAGATCTGATAACTGACCCAGAGACTGGTTCCACTGACGTGCTAAGCATTCCTGAAGGGGACGCATTTGAAGTCTTGCGTAAAGGACTATTAGGATGTAAGACGCCATCATCGCTAATAACTGCATGAACACTCAAGCTGGCAATGAGTGTTGAGGCTGGGACTGAGAGTAGAGTCTGCATATTGCGGATTCTGGCCGGATTGGGGGAGGCCAGAGCCTTTTGTGTATCTAGAGTGGCTCCCAAGTACGCTTGTGTGTTGGAGGGTTGGAGATGGGACTTGGACAGATTTACTGTGAATCCAAGATCGTGGAGCAGCTGCACTGTTTTGTGAGTGTGTTGTAGACTGTTTGTTGCGAGCTGGTTTTCATGAGCCAATCGTCTAAGTATGGGAATAGGTAAATGTGTTGTCTTCGTAGATGAGCTGCAACTACTGCCAGGCATTTGGTGAAAACTCTAGTTGCAGTAGTGACTCCGAATGGGAGCACTTTGAATTGATACTGTTGGCCCGCAGGCTGCTGTGTCTGCTTTATCTAAGGCACACTGTGAGAAAGTGCCATCTTTCTTGCATTGGTATGCCCCCACTTTTTTCTTAACTGCTGATGTACTTTGACTGAGGTACCCAGGGCCTGTGTTCCTTCCCTAAAACTGTGTTGAAACTAAAACCCAATTGGCATCTCTGGCCACCTGTCAGCCCCTAGTAAATGTTACCCTAGGTACCCAGGGCATGGTGACCAGAGAAGACCCCTGAGGGCTGCAGCACTTATTGTGCCACCCTCAGGGGCCCTGTACCCGGACACCAACACACTGCCTTTGCTGGCTGAGTGGCTAAGTACAGTACTAAACAAAGAGTCGACATGGCACACACTCCTGTGTGTCATGCCCACAGAACTCACTGCCCTGGCATACTTCAGTCACCCCTCACGCTTGGTGGCCTATGCCAGAGGTGTGGGCACAGGTGCATGAGCCCTGTGCCCCTACAGTACCCAGGGCCATTCCTGGGCACTGTAAGTCCAGTGATGCCATTAAGAGTATATGGTGCTGGGAGGTTGTCATTACGAACTCCACAGCACCATAATGGCTACACTGAAGACTGAGAAGTTTTGTACCAAACTTCTCAGCACATTAAACCTGCACTGATGACAGTGTGGGATTTAATGTAAAATGCACCAGAGGGCATCTTTGAGATGCCCCCTGAAAAACCTAACCTACAATCCACGTCTGGGCTGAGTGGCTGCCATACAGCAGACATGTTGCAGGACCCCCGGGTAGGAGAGCCCCCGCTCTCCTGGGCCTGCAACAGTGCACATCCGGGGCGAGGTGCTAGGTCTCCTCCCCCAGGATGGACAGGGGGAAGCTTCAAAGGCATGCTGTCTCTGTGAGCTTCCCCAGACCATTTGCTGTACCCAGCAACCAGCCCCCACCAGTCCTGACCCCCACTCTGGCGGGAAGACTGGCAGGAAAAACTATGTCAGGAAGGGGGGTGTGCCAGCCTGTGCCAACCCCACTCCTCAGGTGGGGGAGACTAGGTGAAGCACGACCCCGGGCTCCGGGCATCTTGAGCCCTGCCCAATCACAGCTAGGCTCTTGCCCCCCTCCCACAGGAGAGGAGCAGGCTAGGGGATGTACCCACCCTAGGACAGGGACCTATTGGTCCCTGTCCTTGCCCTGCCTGTAGCGCCCCTAAATTCAGTATTTAGGGGCTCCCTTACCCTTTCTTCCTCAGATCCCGATAGAAAAAGAAGAAAGAAGATCAAGAAGAAGACCTGCCGTGCAGCTGCTAACAACAGGACCACAATAACTGACTTGGCCCCAGCCCTACCAGCCTGTTGATCCTGGAACCTGCTCCAGCATAAATCCCGGCAACTCCTGCGGACAGCAACCTTGGGACACCCAGAGGACCTGCCTGCCTTGACCCTCTTGAAGATTTGGACTCCCATCAGCAGAGGCTCTGAAGCAAAACCCCCCCCAGTTGCCAGCCAGGAAGCTCCGGGCCAGCCCACTTTGCACCCGCCGAGCCTGGCCCTTGTCCAAGTGAACCAAGACCACGAGGACGTCCCCCCGGCGACTTGGACCCCAAGTCCAGTGCCCAAAGACCCTCCTCGACGAACCAGACGACGCCTGCAGACTCAGAACCAGGGGCCACCCCAACCGCGACCAGCTGAGGGTAAGCTTTCCAACACCTAAAGACACCCCTGCACCCGGCGCCCCTTGGCTCCCTGTGCCTCCCTTTGGGGTACCTACCTGTGCTCCAAGATCCCAACATACCTCTCGAAGTGCTGGTCGCCCCTGGAGAGTATCCGTCCCCGAGGCTGCAGCCTTTGTTCCCCTTTGACCTTTCCCATTGGATAACATTGAGCGACCAACGGCTCAAAAGCACCCTGCACCAGCCGCCCGAGTGCCGCTGGCTGTGCCACCTTTGTCCTATCCTACTTCCCCCTTTGCCCAAAGCAAGTGACCAGGAGCTCAGCTCCCACAGCCGCGTGGCCTGCTAGCCAGCATCCACCAACCGGAGGCCCGCCTTTCCTCGTTGGATAACATTGGGCCTAACTACCTCTGCACCCGGCTGCCCCTGTGCCGCTGGGGGTGAACTAACTGTACTTACCTGACATTGGGGGACCCCTGAGTCTATGCCCAGAACCTTGACTTCACCAGGCTAGTACTCACCTGGAAACCGATAACTCACTTACCTGCCATTGGATAACATTGACTGGTTTGGCTTGAAAAATCTTCTAAGTGTGAAGTTTTGGAAACTAAAAATATTCATATAAAATCACCCGAATTCCGAAGTACTCACCTGCAACCAGGGGAGAAGCCAGTACTGTACCTTGTAGCCCAGTACTGAACCGCTAAAGTAATCCTTACCGGGTTTATCAGTAACCTGTACTTTCTCCACAGGAATCCATTGTATGATTTTCTCTGAAAATTCTTTTAAGTGTCTACTTTTGAAAACTTGAAATATTCTTTAAAAATACTGCGACATACTGAAACACAATTACCTACCTGTTTTACGTTGAGACCCCAGTGCTGGCCCCAGGAGCCCAGTACTGGATTACAAAAGTAACGAGAACGTACTTTACTTGCAACCGGCATTTTCTCCCATTGCATAACATTGTCAGCTTTACAGTGAAAAGTTTCTTTTTTTTATTTAAATATTTTTATTGGAAATTTCTGGTGCATTAAAAAACAAAAAAGAAAGAAAAAACACATACAATTCATTATTCAGAATAGATTAAACAGATCTGAGCCCGACAATTGAAACAGATAAATAGTTGCATATTCAGAACAGTTACAATATTAGTCAAAGAGTAAAAAAAAAACAGAGCTGTTAATAAAAGCGTTGTTAGAACCGGAACCCTAGAACCCAATCCGGCCAGCCTGCGGGTAAAACAAATTTAGACAAGGTATACTGTGCCCAGAAATTACAATCTTGCCTCCCTCCATTCCAAGAGTGGGGCCCAAATGAGTCTTCCCAGCTCCTGCGTTCTATTGCCCTTCTGTTCATATAGGCAGGACTCTATATTATGTATGCCCAATAATCTGGAAAGCCACATTTGGAATGAGGGAGCGATGATATCTTTCCACCCCGAAGAAATTAAAATCCGAAGTACTGCTACTGAAATAAAGACCAAGGCTTTCTCATCTTTTCCCAGTTGCAGCTTATCGTCTATACCCAATAGCATCAGGGTAGGGGATAGATCGATCTTATGACCTAGCAGCCCCTCCCAAAATTTCCCAATCTCATCCCTAATTGGAACTAGTGAACTACAATGTAAGAACAATCGCAATAGATCTGCTTGTCCCTCATTACACCTAGGGCAGCTATCGTCCTCCCTAACCCCCCAAGCAAATAGCTTTGCTGGCGTGTAGTACAGGTTAAACAGCGTTTTATAGTGCTGGGCTCTCAGATTTGAAGACCTAAATATTTTCTTGTTCAGACTTAGGGCAAGATCCAGATCTACATCGGGATTGCCCAATTTAGTTGCCAAGGCAGATTCAGTCTTCTCCATATCATCTTGAATTCCCATCAAAAGAAGATTATAAACTATTTTTATCTTCTTGCACCCTTTTGCTAATGAGTCCAACAAAGGGAAACCGAACAGAGATACCAACTTGGGCCTTAGTGCCTTCAGGGTACGTACGATTTGGCCGTACAAAAGCCGATGGTTAGATGGGATAGCAATCTTTACACTACAAGACCTCAAAACTTGCTATCCCATCACCTTCCATAATATCTCCAAAAGTCTTGATTCCCAGCGCCTTCCAAACCTGAAGATTCCCTTCTGCACCCAATTGGGAAAAAGACTAGAGTTGCATAAATGAAGGTATGTATTTACCTTCGGAACCTTAAAGAACTTTAGGGTAGACATCCATACTCTCCATGCCCCTTCCAGAATCTTAAATCGAACCCTCTTGTAATATCTGCGATTGACTTCGCACAACAATAATCCTATTGCCTTTCTCCCCAGCAGAAGGTCAAAGATAGATGGGGGGCTCTGAGTTTCCGTAACAACGGTGTTCGCCTCAGTCTGAAACAGAACTAGCATTTGTGTAAGGAGGCAAGTCCAATGGTATAATCTTAAGTTTGGAAGGGTCATCCCACCCCTTTCCCTATTGAGAGATGTTAGACGGGACCTGGAGGGTCGGCCGAGGACAAGGGGAGAGGTCTCCGGGGAGAGCCGTCTCCAGCGATCGTACAGACAAGTAACTTCCCCCCCACAGAGGTACACCACACAAGGATAAGGTTTAACGTTCTTTATAAGCAAGACTTCAAGTACGGTGAAATGGTACAAGGAGGTCTGGACTCAGGGGTCCCCTCTAGTCTAGTCTCTTGTTTGGGAAAAGGGGTAGCGGGACAGTCTCGTTACCAATCTGGTAGATGAAATAGCTCACAATCCTCGAGCTCGGCGTTCTAGATGGTCGGGCCGCGGCGGAGCCAGCAGGTCCCGGGGTTGTTGAAGGTAGCGACGGTCCGCGGCGGAGCCAGCAGGTCCCGATGAAGGTGGTGGTTACAACGGTCCGCGGCCACGCCAGCAGGTCCCGACGACGATGAAGGTTTCAGAAGGTTGCGGCAGCGCCAGCAGGCAGGTCGATAGTTCGCAAGGCAGGGCTACGGCAGCGCCAGTAGTCCGTCAAGGATGAGTTCTTCACTGCGTCTCTCGACTCCAGGATACAACTCCTTCCTGCTCTGGAGCTGCCCCAGTTATAGGTCTGGCTCCCTTTGATGTCCGGACCCTCGCACTTGGAGGTCGGGAGGTCCAGGATGAGGGAGTCCAGACACCCAGCAGGGGGGTGGAGCCAGCGCCCGGGGGAGCTGGGGCGATCGGCACCTGGCGGGGGGAGAGCCATCGACACCTCTTTCTCCCATTGACCTGCCAAGTAGTCCGCTCACCTCCTGGGTGGATGGTGGTGCCGGGATGTCGGGGCCTGGCCAGGCCCAGGGTTGGGGTCGATCGGAGGCCACGCGGCCTCGTGGTGCTGTGTCCAAGATGGCGCCCAGGCCGGGCGAGAGGGCCGGTAGGGAATCGGCCCATGATGGGGAGATGTCCAGGGCAGGGGTCCCATATGAGACGGGAAACGGGTGGTTGTTGCGTGTAACACCTGAAGAGCCAGGCTCGGGCCTGGTCGTGCGGGGAGGGAGCAAGCCTCTCACGTGGCCTGTCCAACAAGAGACATATAGTTAGTGGAGCGCCTGACCTTGCCATACTGCCAAATAAATCTTATAAATACAGATTCCAATCTTTTAACTATTCTCTCTTCAAAAAATAAAGGTAAGGCCCTAAACAAGTACAGCACTTTAGGGAACATTGTCATCTTTACCGCGTTTACCCTCCCAATCAATGAGAGGTGAAGCACATCTAATCTTTTAAATTCTGTTTCAGTAGATTTAATGAGTGGGAGGTAGTTTTCATCCACAATTTTGTCAATTAAGGCATTAATTCTAACCCCTAGATACATTGCAGAATCAACAAATCTAGGGTCGATTTAACAATATTTTTAGTGCAGATTATCTGTGTTTTTATTTCATTCAATAAACACCCTGATCGACTGCCAAAAGCCTTTGCCAATTGAGCCAAAACAGGCATCGCCTGTTGAGGATCTGTGGTGATGACCGCCAGGTCATCAGCATATGCCAAGATTTTATTTACGTGACCATTTAATATGACAGGGCTAATCCTAGGACACCCTAATATTTTCTGGATAAGAGGGTTGATGTAGAGGGAGAAGAGGATCGGGGAACAGGGGCACCCTAGACGCGTACCTCTCTTGATAGAAATCTTATCTGAACTCTCACCCATGACCACCACTCGCGCTACTGGTTCTCTATACATAGCTTTGAGGGCACTGCTAATTTTATCCACAAAGCCTCTGCCTGCCAGGATACCCCACAGAGAATTACAAACCACCCAGTCAAAAGACTTCTCTGCGTCGAGCAGGATCAAGCCAATCTCCCCCCCCCCCCCCCGAAGCACCCTGGGCGTCGAACAGAGCAATTGCTCTCCTTGTGTGGTCCGTCATACCTCGCCCAGGGACAAATCCATGCTGCCACGGGGAAATGAGACCGCCTATGATCCTGCCCAACCTCTTGGCCCAGATTTTAGAATACAATTTAGTATCCGCATTAATCTGCGAGATAGGGCGGTAGGACCCCAGATTCTCCCTGGGTTTCCCTTTCTCATGAAAGATTACTATATTAGTTTCTCTCCAAGAATCTGGGATCTCTCCGGAGTACATTACACCATTAAATAAATCCACGAGCAGCGGGGTAATTTCAGATTCGAGACATTTATAAACCTCCACGGGGATCCCATCTGGGCCCGCCGCCTTGCCCACCGGTAATATCCCTATCCAGCTCTAGTCTCGCTAGATCATCTAGTCGGGGACCATTATCCCAACCCTCCTCCCCCCTGTTCTCCATCACGGACTTCCTCCTCGTACAGCTTTTGATAGAAGTTTTTGAAGACCTGTAGTATCTCTTTAGCCTCAGTGTAATCTTTACCATTTTCTTCTATACTGGTAAATATATTTTTCGCTTTTTCCTGTCTTAACCGTAACGCTAGAGCTCTACCTGCCTGTTCACCAGTTTCGTAACGCCTGGCTCTGGATATTTGATATTCAGAAGTGGCCTTCTGCGTTACCACCTTCTGGAGCTCTGCTTCGACACTTAACAGTTCCCTTTGGCTCTCGCTACCACCCAACCCATGGGCTATATCCGTGATATGTTGTTCTTCTGCACGAGCTAATGTCCCCATTAGTCTCTCCACCTCATTCCTATCCTCTCTGCTCAGCCTAGCTGAGCAACTTATGGATTCGCCGCTTAAAGCCGCCTTAAAGGCCTCCCAGACCTTATTTCGTGAAGTACTATATCTATTAGCTGCGAAGAATTCACCCGCCCATTTGATGAGGTGCTCTACAAATCTATTGTCCACCAGTAACTTCCTTTCAAAGGTCCAACTGGTCCTTTTCCTAACCACTTTATCCAGTTCATAAGTTCGTATCAACGGATTGTGGTCCGAAATTGTTCTAGGGAGTTTTGTTATTCCTACCCTATTTACTTCGGGAGAAGAGAGGAGGAAATAGTCCAGTTTGGTATACCTCTTGAAGGGATTTGAGAAGTATGTGACGCCTGAGTTTTGTGGCTCTTTGGCCGCCCAAACATCTTTCAGCCCATGAGAACTGACGAGAGCCTTTACTGCCCTAAAAACTCTCGGTTTCCGGCCTGCATATGGTACTTTATTATCCCAATCTGCTGAAATATTTAGATCACCACAGAATATTGTGGAGGTCAGCCAACCAGCTAATTCTGTTTCTAAAAAATCGTAAATATCTGGGTCATCTTTATTTGACCTGTAGACTACACATAATGTAAAGCCCATTTCAAGCTCAGCGATTACCCATCTTCCATAGCTATCTGCTTTAACCCGTTTCACCCCTCCCAAGGATGTTCTTGCTAAAATTGCAACACCCCCTAATTGTCTAAGATTGCGTTGAACAAACAACCAGCTCAAAACCACTAAGAAACAATAGGTTCCTCTTAGCCCAACGAAGATGGGTCTCTTGGAGACAAACAACATCAATTCTATTAAATTTCACAAAATGAGCCAATCTTTGACGTTTCCTCCAATCATTCACCCCCCCAATATTGATTGAGCATATTCTAATGTTCACCATCCTGACGATCTAATTGACCAACTACATTGACCTGAGCCTTAAACAGACTATCCTTCACTGGGCCTATTAATTGTAGAAAAAAATAGCCAAAAAATTCCAAAAAGCTCCATTTTTTCCACTTTTCTAATGTTCACCCTTCCCCCGCCCCACCCTCTCTCCCACCCCTCTAGCCCCACCAGCCCACCCACCTCCCACACAAACCGCCCTGAACCCCCCCCCCCCCTGAAACCCCTTCTGTGAAGCGCTCAGACCTAGTCTGTGCACATGATGGTCTTACAGTGTAAGCAGTGAGGACTAATTCTGGAAACAAAACCTAAAATTCCAATATAGCCCTCCCTACCAATAAACATAGTGGACAGTTCACAACCAAACACCCCACCATTCTTATACAATAACGTCAGGCCTTTCAGTTTCATAAAGGAGGCCGATGGCCCATACTTAGTTGAGCATTTAGACCTATTAGCCGACAGAGTCTAGGTACCCCTTTGCTTTAATTTCTGATGAGAAATATAGTGTCCTCCCTTCATTAATTACTTTTAGCTGAGCCGGATTTATCAGGAAGGCTTGAATCTTTTTATCCTGAAAAGGCTTGATCATTTCCCTCAAATGCCACCTTCGCTCTACGGTCGAGTGGCAGTAATCTGGGCGAACGAAGAACGAGACCCCATCACTGCTTCTCCTGGCGTCTGGTCTGGCCTTTTCTGCAATTGCCTGCCTTAGAATAAAGTTGCCAAGGAATATTAAAACCGCCCTGGGTTTATCCCCTTCCTTGGCGTTCCTTCGTATTTTGAAGGGAGTACGATGTACCCGCTGTAGCTCAATGGACCAGTTCCAGCTGGAAAGCTCGGGAAATGCTTTCTCGAAGAGCTTGATGATATATGCCCTGATATCGGACCCCTCGACCCCCTCCGGAATTCCCAGGACCCTTAAATTGTTCTGGCGGAGCCGGTTCTCCATCTCCTCGAGCTTCCACTGTAGATCTATCAACTGAGCACAGTGAGCATTGACCTTACTGGTGGCAGCGGTGCCTCTGCCTCAGTTGACACCACTCTCTCTTCCAAGTTAGAGACTCTGTCCCCGGTGTTGGTACAGGCTTTAGATAACTTCCTGACCACCCCCTGCATTTCCCATCGCGGCCTGGGATTTGCGGTTGTCTTGGCGCGTTTCCTCCCTATGCGCAAGTATCTCTTGATGGATTGTCTCCAAAAGCGACATATGAGTGAGTTCCACACGGGGGATTCCCTGCAAGGGCATGGCAGAGGAATGATCCCAGCTCAGTTCTCGTTGGGGATGAGCCTGACCCTTAGTGACCGCCTGAGGTCTTATCGCGGTTGCTGGCTAATCGGGGTCGCGACTGGATCAGACTCAATACTCTGGGCATCAGAGTTAGCAGTGACCCCGACTCCGAAAGTTCCGCCGTGTTGACGATAGTGGGAACCTGCAAAGAAGTCTGGTCGCCACCCGCCAATAATTCCGTTTCCGGACACGCAGCGGAGATCTCATCCCTTTTTCCCAAGCTTGGGGTTGATTTTTTCTAGGGTCACCCCGTCGTCTACAGCCTGATGTTTCTCTACCGATACCGGGGTGACCTTAGCCGGGAGTGGGGCCGGGTTGGGGGGTGGTTCAATATTGACATTAGTTTGTTCCTCGATTGGCACCTCATCTCGTACCTCCAGCACAACAGAGCTGCCCCCGCTTCTTTAGCCTCCTTAGCCTCTTTAGCCTCCTTCTCCTTACCAGCCATGGAGAACAGGTCCGCAATTAAAGCTGCAGCCAAACGAGTCCTCGTAGCGACTTGTTGCCTCTTTTTTGGTTCTTCCGTCGGGGGTGATTGGTCTCGCCATGATTCCTCACTCATCTGCCTCGATTCTTTCACGGGCGGCTTTTTTCTTCAGAGATGCCGCTTTTGATCAGAGATTAATTTTGGAAGCCATTGCTTCTTTCCAAGCCTCCCTCCTCCAACAACAAGGCCGGGTCAGAGCTCCTCGGCGCCCGCTCCCTCTTCCGATCTCCGCTCTGCGCTCCGCTTCACTCCGCCGACTCCACACTCGGCTCCGCCCACTAACACTCACAGGATGTCTGCGGCTGGGAGAGAAGGCAGTGAACGCCGACACAAGTGCTCGCAGAAATTGTCTAGCGGACCCTCGACAAGTAAGTGCTGTCAGCATGCCGTTCTGTTTAATGATGAAGATTCCTCTCGTAACGGTATCGGGATTCTTGGCTGTGAAAGTTACATCTCCATTGGGCTATCTCTCGTCCTCACTGCTCCGATGTAACAGCCACAACTACGCAGCCGCCATCTTGCTTCGCATCACAGTGAAAAGTTTCTAAGTGTGAACTTTTAAAACAGCTTTATATTCCTGAAAATTCACTACAGCAACTAAAACGTTTTTGCTAATCTGGTTTCAGCTTAGACCCCAGGACTGAATCTAAGATATAGTCCTGGAACTACTAAAGTAATCTGTACTTTAATCAACTGTACTTTTATGATGACAATCCATTGAGCTCAATGCTAAAGTGTGCTTAGACTAGTGATGCCTACTGCAATACCTATATCTACTGTGTTCACAAACTTTATTGCTTCCTTGTAAAGTAATTACACGAGAGTACTCGTATCTAGCAAAGTATATTTTTATGCCTGTTGGTTCTAAAAATAAAACACCTATATCTCTGGATATAAAAACAATTGGCCTGGAGTTCAGTCTTTGAGTGTGTGAAATCCTTTGCTGACTAGGTGTGTACAACAAATGCTTTGGACTGCCCTCTGGTACTGCCTTACTGCTCGACCAAGCTACCACTTTTGAGAGTACGGTCAGTCCTGACTTTAACCTGTTATACCTTTGGGGTTTGTGGATTCTATACACACAGTACTTCATTATAGTCCAGTATATATAGAGCCACTTTCTCACACACACCTAATAAGAGATATTTGTGAATAATTTACCCTCCTGAATGAGGTCATTGGCCTTTGTTTTGTGCTTGTCGGGCAGAAAACTGCATTAATTTTTCTAGCTCATCTTAATGAGCTCTGTCGTAGCGAGCTAATAGAGCTTGTGCATCGATTGGCTGCTTGTGATGCTACTCTTTTGCCAGAGACATAGATTTATCTTGACTCCTGAACAGGAGGGGCCTCATGTCAGAATTAGTATATTTTGTTGGGTTCCTCAAAAGCACAACCCTCAAGAAGCCCACCTTCCAGCAGCCTTGACTCAAGCTTAATTGCACTGAGGATCAAAGTGGCTAGACAGGGGAAGGGATTTGTTAAGGGTACTGCGGGAAAGGAGACCTGGCACGAGACTTTGTCTTCAGTTAGCTTCCTGATATACCATATGAACTCTTGGACTAAACTAGCATAGATAAGTAAAAATCATACCTGTAAAGGAAAGCAGATTACATATGGAACAGTTGTCACTCTCTCTTAATTGCTTCACAAGGAATGGAACTGCTGTTCTCATAGTCCTTAAAATAAAAGCTAACAATATGGACTCTATCATTAGTCTAGTTATTGCATAAACCTATGCTCCAGAGCGAATCACACATACATATAAAGTGCCAACTGGCTTCTGTTACACCTTTACCTTCTCCAGTTATGATTAGCAAGTAACACTGTTAACATCACAGTGCTAATTCTCACAAGCTTTTATAATTACGCAACTGGTGTTATAATGTACCAATACTCACTATGGAAATGTCATTCTAATATGCATCAGTTCAAGAAAGCGTCCCAGCGCGCTATGCCTCCAATTCCAATAAGCAAAAGCCGAAAAATGCGCTTCAGATGTGCCAATGTCCTATATAGCAATGCTCAAGAAACGCTTCAGGGCAGTGTACTGAAATTCAGGATTCGAATGTTCCAAAACCCACGTCAGTGCGATGTGTCAGATTTCTCATACAAGTGTTCAAAATAGAGCGTTTTGTAAATGCCAATATACCAATGTCCAAAATCACGCTTCAGCGCGATGTGTCAGAATTCCTTAAACAAATGCCCAAGAAAACACTTTGATCACAAATGCTCAAATACAAAATGCAAACATCAGCATATGGCCCCCTTGTACAAAATGGAACGATCCTACCTGCTGGTGTTCAAAGAAAGGATCAATAACCTGCATTATGTTGACGAGAGGCTTCTGACTGCAACCGGAGATGTGCGGCTGCTGTTCATCAGAGTTCTCAATAACCAGCAAAAAGAACTGTACGGAACCGCGCCGTCACGAGCCTCGGGTGGGCTGTGCTTGTGACGGAACGGTTCCGTCACGGCCCCGCACGCTCAATAAAACGCTCAGCGCAGGCGCGGAATTCGCACCGCGCAGGCGCGGCGAGCGGGCCGTGACGGAACCGTTACGTCACCAGCACAGCCCCCCAGAGGCTTGTGACGGAACGGTTCCGTCACGAGCACGCAAGGGGTTAAAGGCCTTCTCAAAAAGTTCCAGATTCTACTGGAGCTGAGAAGGGCCAAAATGCCTTAGGCAGCAGACTATGAGTTGGAAGTCTGCAATAAGCATTGCCACCAACAAGTGACAATGCAAAACAAGCAGCACAGATAAAACCAATAAAACAAGCACTGGTAAAAACAAATAGCAAATATGAAAATACATTGATTGACAGAATCATGACAGTCCAAACAAGCACTGGTAAAAACAATAGCAAATATAAAAAGAAAACAAGCAATGGTAAAAAAACAATAGCAAATATGAAAGACAGTGATTGACAGGATCATGACAGTCCACCTCTGCTTTGTGAATTTGCTCTCTTACGAGCATTGGAAACTACAAGGGAGTCTAATGGACGCTCACCCTTGATGTAAGTGGGGTCAGTAGGTGCTGGCTTGTACTTTTTCTCTATCCCGGGCGAAATAATTCTTGCCCCCACAGGGTCCTTAAAGATTTTGTACATATGCTTAAGCATTCCCTTGAGCATACGCATTGTGTGAGTAGATCTTTGAGAGAAACTTAAGGTTTCGAACAAAAAATCCTCCTAAAGAGCCTCATTGTGTAATTCCAACCCAGGTAATGAGCAGCCCTATTAAGTAGATCTATATACCCTATGTTCGTCGTCTGGTGGTGAGGGTTTGGTAAGGTATAGATCCTGATCATTGTCAGTGTTCGGATCAGTGTCAGTCTTTCCATGGGTCATTAATGTCCTGTGGCCTATCTTCTTCCCCATCCCCCTCATCTTGTGGGTAATAGTGGTTGTGGAGAATTTGTGGGTGCGATCAGCAAATTTGGGTCAGTGGGTGAAGGAGGTGCAATGTAAGGAGGAGAAGGGTTAGTACCCACATTCTTGTGCTTTAAAGAATGTGGTAGTCCTCCTGTAGGCCCATTTTCCTCTTGTCTGGTAGTTTAGCGTGAATATGGCCAGTGTTTGTATGGAAGACCAGTTCTTTTTGTTTTGGATCCGTGTTTGCAGGCGGAACGTCAAAACAAGGCTATTCTGATGGTAAAATAGTTGTTTCTTTGGGCGCCGTAGTTATTGGTGTCAAAAGTTTTGGCTCTGAAGTCTTTAGCTCCGAAGATTTACTCTTCGGTAGCGAGTGGATGGCAACAACGACATGCTTCAACTTCGATGCTGGAGGTTTCGGTTGGGCACGGGCATGGGGACGACTCGATCCCGAGCCGGAAGGCTTTGCCTTGTGTTTCTGTGCCGGGCCCGAGGCCCGGCATCCAAAAAGCTTTCTCAGTGCCGACCTTGGCCCGAGGGCAGAGGAAGGACAGGAGCCTTTTTCTTTGGCAAGTGTTGGGGAAGCGGGGTATCTGTACTCACGGTACGCTGACTCGGTGTCACTTGCTCTTGTTCTTCCATGTTGGAGTCTGCTTCGGACACGGAGATGTGCTCCCCCTCTTCTTCGGCTCGTTGTGTGTGGAATTCTTGCTGGTCGGAATCTTCACCGAAGATGTCCGGTGCAGAGCCACTTTATTGGTGCATTTTGTGACGGCGAGCCAGATGGTCACGGAGCGTCTTCTTGGATCGAAACGATCGGCATGCGTCACAGTCTTGTTCGTCGTGTTCCGGGGATAGACAGAGATTGACACTTCGTGCAAGTTGGTGCGTGGAAACTTAGCGCTACACCCGGGACATAATTTGAATGGAGTCCGTTCCATCGACTGCTAGCCAGCCCGACGCAGGTAGGCCCAACGGCCCTCCACGAATCTTCCGATCAAAGACATGGACTCGAAATGATAGGCGGAGAATGGGAAACGCGATCTAGAAACTATACAGTTGAGGGTAGTGGATTGCATGTTTAGGGGTACCCGAGAAACGGTGTCGAACCAGAGCGCTGCAATTCACATCCGAACCAGATGACGGAAAAAAAACAAGCTAACAATGGAGTCGATACCCATGCGCACTATCACCGAAAGGAGGAGTCACCTATCTCGTGACTGGAAAAGACTTCTTCGAAGAAAAATATAGTGCAAGCATCCGAACCCAACACTAGATGGCAGGCTATGCAAAGCATGTGATCTACAGCTCACATGCCCCGAATAGGAGGTTATTTTTTTGCAGGAAAATATACGGTCTTAATGGTTGAGTTTCTGGGGTTAAAAACGGGTTTCCCTAGGGTCAAGAATGCACTCAAAAAGCACCTCAGTGACACTTGGGCGGCCGGGTGCGGAGGCCCAATGTTATCCAATAGGGGATAGGGGGCCTCCGGTTGGTGGCTGCTAACAAGCAGGCCACACGGTTGAGGGAGCAAAGCTCCTGGAATTAAGCTATGGGCAAAGGGGCAAGTTAGCACACAAACTGCACCCAAAGCGGTGCCGGGTGTAGGGTGCTGTTTTGGCGTTAGAAGCACTGTTTTCAATTGGGATTCTCCTGTTGCAACAAACACTGCAGGTTCGAGGATGAAGATCTTCTGGTGGTGACCACCAGTTGGAGAGGTAAGTTGGGATGCCGGGACACAGTCGGTTGGGCCACCCAAGGCCTTGGGGCGTCCAGTGCAGGGGTATCTTTTAGTGTCAGGTTTTTCTTATCAGCCATGGTCAGGGGGATCCTCGGAAAGGGGCTGCAGTTGTCGTCTGGAGACTAGAGGTAGGTCAGGGATCACCAAATTTCAGGTCAGGATCACCAGGGAGACCGCTCTAACTCGGGCCGGGGGCATCAGGTGCAGACACGCAGATCTGGCCGGAGCCAGAGTCTGTCGGCGAGCAAATCTGGTGCTCACAGGAGACAATGTCTTCAGTGAATGCAGGGCAGGTCCTTCAGGTTCTGTGGGGCGCAGGACATGCTGGGATTCCGCTGCATCAGGTCGAGGTCGGGACACGCCGGTTGGGCTGGGGAAAGTCAGTTGGTGTCCTTCCTTCAGCACAGCTCTTCGGTCCTTCTTGTCTAAGGAGGCAAGGTTCGGGGTTGCACCTAAATACTAGATTTAGGGGCATTTCAGGTAGGTACAGGTTGAGTACCTTTCTTGGGGTGGGTACACCCCCTATTATGCCATCCTCTAGTGGGAGGGAGGGACATAACCCTCACTCTGGTTGGCTGGGTAGCCCCATCTTTAAGATGGTGGGGACTGAGAGTTGGGTTTCTCCTCGCCACCCCCCTTTGAGGGGTGGGGTTGGCAAAAGTGGGAAAACCCCTCCTCCTAACTTGGTTTTCCCTCCGATTCTCCCACCCAAAGTGGGAGTCAGTTGCTGGGGGCAGCAAATGGCTGGATAAGCTCACAAAGGCCTTTGAAGCTTCCCCTTCGTGGACTCTGCCCATCCTGGGGGAAGAGGCTTGACACCTCTGCCCAGGATGAGCTTGGTTTCCAGACCAGACAGCAGGAGGCTCTGCCATCCTCAGAAGCATGTCTGGGGGTGGCAGCTGGTGAGCAGCCAGTCAGCCAGGACACTAGAGTTAGGTTATTTTTCAGAGGGCATCTCTAAGATGCCCTCTGAGTGCATGTTCCATTAAATTCCACAATGGCATCAGTGTGGGCTAATGTGCTGAGAAGTTTGATACCACACTTCCCAGATTTCAGTAAAGCCATTATGGTGCTGTGGAGTTCGTAATAACAAACTCTCAGACCATATATTGTTTATGGCTTTAGAGCACTGTACCTTCACCAGTTGCATCGTGCACACAGTTAGAGGGGTGGCTGACGTTTGTCATAGGCAGTAGGTTGTAGGCATGGCACATAGGGATTTGTGCCATGTCGACACTTCACTTTTCTCTGTACCAAAACAAGGGACTTGCACGTGGCCAGAGGTGCCAATTTGGGGGTACACAGTAGTACAGTTTTTGGGAAAGAACATAGGCCCTTAGTAGCTGGTTGGCAGGCACCCAGGGCAAACCCCGTCAAAGAACATCTACATCAGCCAAAAAGTGGGGGGCAACCATGCAAAAAAAGGGCACTTTCCTACAACCACTGAAGAAAGGTTACATGCCAGGCAGGTGCATGAAGCTAATTGGAAGTTTATTCAACCTAATCCACCAACTTTGCTCTCCAACCGCTTTCTACAGCACACACACACTAGAACAGCCTACATAACATCTGGGTATTCTAGAACTCTAATGAAGGTAAGTGAAGCAAAACATTACAAATACCTTTTTGGGTTTAATTTGCATTAGGTATAACAGAGTTTTACTTCAGTTTGACTAGGTCCAACGTTTTCAGGTTTCCAATAACAATCTTTTTTCTTGTTACTTTACTTCTGTGAACGATCCAAACAGTGACATGCAAGAGAACTGTACATCTAGGATTCTGATGTGGGCATCTACCACCACTTAAGTGGGACTCAGCTAAAAATGACTTCCCATGGAGCGAAAATGACAGATTTCATTTATTGATGGATCCACTAAATGTTTTATTCCCCTAACACAATGCATCCTTCCTTCACAAATTATTTGAGCATTTCTCTTTGATCTACTGGCAGGCAAGTCAAGTCACATGCTAAATAGAGTGCCACAGTAACTTGCCATACCTATATCAACCTCCGAAACCTGGTATCTCTTTACTTACTGCTGTGTAGATGCAGGACTATGGGAAGATTCTACTGTAGGATAGAAAAGACCCAGAAACAATTTTAAGTGGGAAGCTAGCATAATAGCACCAGCTCAGAAACATCACCTGTTTGATGCTGAAGAATTCAAGTACAAAATATGAATTTTGTGGCAGGCCTATGCCTCACACCTGCAGATTTAGTGAAGCTCTTTATGAAGGGACAAAACCAGGTACATTGGAGAACAAGTACTATAGAAAGAATATGTGCTTCTGTTGATGCCTTGAAGTAGGAAAATATCTAGGTGACAAGCATGCAAAGTGTTTTGAAGGGGTTTCACGCCTTCTTGGAGACTGAAACCTGCCCTTAGAAGTTGAATGATGTCTACACCCAGATACAATTATCCTTAATGATGAATGGGTGAACTTTGATATCCGAATAAGATATCTTTTTTCAGTTTTGTGGATTTGGCACTTGTGCCTGAAGACAGCCAATGCCTGGAATAGATATTGAGGGTTCTGAGGATGGACTGGGTCAGTCAGGTCCTCAATACTGATGCCATTAGAATGAACGCTTGCAGTGAAACATGCATAATCAAAGAACAATCCCTCAAAATCAAGCATGTCGCCATCAGGGTTCTTGACATCATGACAATGGCATTATGATAACTATGCTTGTACCCCAAAATCTATTAAATAGAGGCCAGCAAGGACCAGGGCAAGGGAAGAAAACAAGTTACTTACCTGTAACTTTGGCTCTCCAGTATTGTTAACTTTCATAGATTCCCAAAGCTTGTATCATTACCCGTCGTCGGAATGGGAGTCTCGGTAACCAAAATAACAAAGCAGTAGATACAAAAGAGAAAGAAAAGGGCCTAGGCCTCATTCCCTTTTGTAGCATATCCACCTCTTTTTGCAAAAGACACCAAATTAAGCAACAACCAATCAGATTAGCCTCACCCCATAGAACCCTCCTGAGAGAAACTCAGAGCCTCAGATTTTCTACCGCATGTTATGCTAAGGGAGTCTCCTTTGAGCTCCGCTCACTTCAACTCTACTTGGCTATTTTTAACAGTTTTTTCTTCAGATTTGCTCAGGTTTTCTTCTAGAATGTCTGACAAGGAGAAGAAAGCTCTTTTTAAGGCTTGGTCCACCTGTGGGAAGAAGAGAATATATGTGGAGGACAGGCATAAGGACTGCATTTATTGCCTGTATCCTGATCTCAAGGCAGCGGACTGCAAGATCTGCCGCACCTTCTCCACAAAGTCTCTCTGGGACTGTGAGGGTCGTCTTCTCACTTGGCTCCAAAATCTGAAGTCAAGGTGAGAAACTGTCAAGTGACAGTGAAGATTCATCATCGGCAACTTCATCCAGGTCAGTGAAAAGGGGGTAGGGCTACCCCCTTCACCATCCATAGACCGTCCTTCAAAGGCCTCAAAAAGACCCCCTGTGAGTCTGAAAGTAAAAGTCCAAGCAAATCTCCTCACCGTGGTGCAAAGGAGAGGGAAGGACTATCTTCAGCTGCAGCAATGGTGGAGTCTGCTAAAGCTTTCAAAAAGCCCTCTTTTCTAACATCTGAGAAGTCTGATAACAGTTCCAGATCGTAGACGACGCTGCAGAAGACTCCGCCGACGAAGACAACTAAAGCACAGGTGAAAAAAGTTCCACCGTCAACTGGCTTGTCGACTGTTCCTTCAAGTCTCCACATCTCGACGCCAATGTCGACGGGCACGTCGACGACGACGATTACAGCGACGTCAACGAGAGTGTTGACGAGGGTGTCGCCCTTTTCTTTCTCTTTTGTATCTACTGCTATGTTATTTTGGTTACCGAGACTCCCATTGCGGCGACGGAGAATGATACAAGCTTTGGGAATCTATGAAAGTTCCAATACTGGAGGAAGTATTCCTCCGGTTCTGTCAAGAAAAGGCCTAAAGTGTGCCAAGGAAGTTTTAATTTGACCCTAAACTGCGATCCCTTTCTGTCCCACAGCTGCTTTGGCGCAATTCATCGGAGATTCTCCACCGCAAAACATGGACTCGTCCAACAGCACATCAAACAAGCGGAAGACTGACTCGAAAGAGAATATAAAATCGAGCTCAGGTCAAGGGTGACTCGAACATATTACCCAGTACCCTCAATCCTGATGTCTCGAACGTCCTTGATGCTCTAGTTCTGTTCCCGTAGGTAGCGAGTCTGCCAATTAATCATCTGTTGGTAGTCGCTCATCCTCCTTTCTCTTACGACTCATTATTATTGGTGTTTTGAATTGATTGACTCCATCAGGTAGGTCCATTTAGTGTACATGTTCAACGCCACCTGACACATCCATTGGTTATTCCATCCCTTGCCCTAGCACATGGCTCGCTTTGTGTTCACTCTCAACCGAATAAGGTGCAATTGTTCTGTTGCATAGTCGATGCCACCGATGCCTTACCAGGTTATAAGAGATGATGCCTTTATCTCTAGAAAGATTCCTCATGTTCTCATGATTACTATTGCGCTTGTTTGGTCATGCAAAGAATGTATAAAATGCACGACTGGATAGACATGGTTAGCAAGTTTCTAGTTAACAGGTTTCTACCTTACAGTATATAACAATGTTTCATGTTCTACCTCGTGAACACTTAATCACAACTTATTGTGCACAGCCGGTCCTTAACGATGCTTGACAAAGAATATTAAGGAGTTGGTTATTGTTTCCTGTTAAAATTATCGATCTGAACCCTTTCCTGCGTCGCAGGTGAACGGTAATGCCGTCGCAGTTCCTAAGTTCTTTTGAGAGGGGAGGTGGGAGGGGGGGAAGGGAAGAAGAGGGGGAAGAAGAGGGAAGGGGGGAGAGGAGAGGGGGGAAAAGGGGAAGAAAAAACATTGGATTGTTTCAGTATGCTTTCTGTATTTGTTTAATACTTATTTCCACCTATATGTCTACAAAAGTACTGCTTACCAATAACCTAAGTGGGCCGTCACAGATCACTCACGAATGTCTAACTAACCATATCATGAGCCTGTTCTTTGAAATAGCCCACATTAACATACTCAACACACACTCAAAATCCGTTACTTCAACCGATTCCACTGTAACATCTGTACATGCGCGACAGAGACTGCTCATCGCAATAGTCCACTCAATCACACTCAACACACACTTAAAACTCACTACCTTAATTAATACCACTATGCCACCTGATCAGGAGCGACAGCCTAATACCCAATGACTCGTAATGCCTCCATTTCGGAAGGCCTTAATATGGTCTCCTTAAACGTTAAAGGCCTCAATCACCCGGTCAAGAGGAGAAAAGTTCTTGAGTACCTGACCAAATCCAAGGGCGACATCCTCCTCCTACAGGAGACTAAACTGTCAAAGGATGACGCTGAATTTATAAACCAACATTGGATCTCACATAATCTTTGCTCACCAGCAGTTCATAAAAAGAGAGGGGTCCTCACACTAATAGCAAAGAAATCAAACATTTCCGTAGTTTCACACACTCACGATACCGATGGCCGCTTCATCATGGCACACCTTCTGAGAAACGAAGATCATTTCCATGTCATGAACATATATGGCCCTAATGGAGACGACCCGGACTTCTGGGATTCATTAGCCCCGACCCTAGAAAGCGTACCACAGGGAGAATTGCTAATTGTGGGAGGAGACTTTAACCTGCCACTAGACCCAATCACCGGCCGACACTCGAAATGCTCCTACCACCCCACACGTTCGCATGATACTTTACACCGTCTATGCTCCAGATTCAATCTACACGACTCATGGAGACTCCAACACCCTGACGGCCGAGACTACACCTTCTATTCGCCTCCTCACAACTCCTACTCGAGGATAGATTATATCCTCATTAATAGCCCTTTCACACACCTCATCAAGGAAACTAGCATTGCTTCCATACTGATCTCTGACCACTCAAGTATTCAGACCAAATTAGCGGGCTCCAGATCCATTCTCCCCCCTAAGAGATGGAGATTCAATGACAAAATCTTTTCTGAACCGGAAAACAAACAAAAGATCGAGGCTGACATTCTAGACTACCTCAACCTAAACAATACCCCTGAATCGGAAATTGCGAATGTATGGGAGGCGCTCAAGGCCACTATTAGAGGTGTAATCATTGGCATTCGAGCGCAAGCTAACAAAAAATTAAACAAGGAATTGACCACTCTGGAAGATAACATTAAAAGCCTAGAAACCGATCATATGGCAGATCTTTAAAACTCTCTGATTTTAAAAGATCTTACCAAACTGAAATATGAATATAATACGATACTCAGCAGAAGGGCGGGGGTTTGGGTCAATAAGTTTAATGCTTTAAGGACTTGTGAGGGCAACACAGCTGGAAAAATTTTGGCATCATATCTAAAACACAAAAAAAAGCAATTCAACATCGCCTCAGTTAAAGATCGTAACAATGTCATCCAAACGAAGCAGGACCTAATTCTCCACACATTTAAATCATTCTACGAAGACCTATACAAGAATAATCTAGACTTTAACTCGGAAGAGTGTAATAAGTACCTAAGCTCACTAGGCCTCCCAAAACTCAATGATGCGGACAAAACCGCACTAAACTCTCCACTCACTCTACAGGAAGTATCAGCGTCCATTAAAACCCTTAAATGTAAGAAAGCACCGGGCCCTGATGGATTCTCGGCTAGCTTTTACAAGGAACTCACGAACTCCCTTAGCCTGACCCTTCTAAAACTATTCCAATCCTTTAGCGTAACAAAAGGGATAACCAAATCGATGAGTGAAGCCACCATTATCGTTATCCCCAAAGAAGGAAAAGACCCACTGCTAACCAAAAACTACAGGCCAATCTCCCTAATTAATTTAGATTGCAAAATTTACGCAAAGATTCTCGCCACACTGTTAAACTCACAACTTATAAAAGCTAATTAGTACATCACAAGTTGGATTCATGAAACAGCGTATGTCTAACGATAACACAAGGAGCCTCAGTAACGTCATTGAGAAAGCGAAATTACTCGCAGCCCCCTCCGTAGCTATTACTCTCAACGCGGAGAAGGCGTTCAACAGAGTCTCCTGGCTTTTCCTCAAGAGCTGTATGTCCGTCTTTAACCTTGGGGAAACCTTTACTGACTTTGTGATGGCCCTATACCTTTCACCAACCGCACGCATTGCTATAAATGGTTCGTTGTCGGACCCCTTTTCTCTGGAACAGGGGACAAGGCAGGGTTGCCCCCTCTCCCCATCACTCTTCCTCTTGGCAATGGAACCCCTAATTGCAAATATTTAAAAAAATGACGATATCAGCGGTGTGAACTTTGGGGGTAAGTGTGTCAAGCGGGCCGCCTACGCGGACGATATCCTGATTGTATCAGAATCACCAGAATCCTCCATCCCTGCCCTAATGACTACTATTGACACTTACGTCACCCATTCAGGGTACAAACTCAATCGTGATAAGTCAGAGGTTAAACCACTCAATATTTTAACGCCCAAAGAAGTGCTGGGAAACTCAGGTCTTTGTTGGCAACCAGAGTTTGTGAAATACCTAGGTATTGAATTCGGTGACTCCCTTATGGAGACCCTCCAACGGAATGAAAAGACAACTCTGAGCAAAATCAAGACCCAATTAGAGGGATGGTCTCCTCGCTTCATTACCTGGTGAGGCAGAGTAGAGACCATCAAGATGATGATATCACCTCTAGTTAACTACCTCATATCTATGCTCCCTCTAACCCTTACTCCAGACTTTTACCACAAATTAGACCAAGCTATCTCAAATTTCCTTTGGAAAGGGAAAAGGGCAAGGATTAGCAGAAAAAAGCTCCGCTTAGATAAAACCGCGGGAGGGGTCAATCTACCAGATTTTAAAAGATATGAAGCCGCCTTTTTGGCCAAGCAGGGAGCCCACTGGCTCGCACCCTCACCTGACTATACTCCAGTGTGGCTAGAAATTGAGAAGGAAATTCTAGATGGTATTGCCCCTAGCGCGGCTCTTTCGACAAATCTAAACAAACTAACCCACTCCAAATCAATATTTCATAATACAAAATCTGCTCTTCTTAAGTTTGACAGAATCCTAGAAAATAGCATACAGGGCTCACAATGGGAATCCTTATGGAACAACTGTAACATATTGTACAAGGGTAAACCTCTACACAATGCGACATGGATCAAAAAAGGCATACTGTTCCCTTACCAACTGTTTGCAGGGTCATATCCTATCCCATTCAGTGACTTGCAAAACAAATATGATCTTGAACCAATAGAATTCTACAACTTTTTAAACGTAAAAGCAGCACGGTCCAAAACCAAACTCTCCCTGACACCACCCGCCCTACCTTGCCAGATTAAACAGACTGGGCCATCAGGTTTCCTTTCTATATAGACTCAGTCGCCCCCAACAAACTAACCTCACTGACCCAATCACACAATTCTGGAATAATCTCTCGTCCAGGCCAATCACAGAAACAGAATGGACCAGTACATGGGAATCTTGCACGAGACAAAATCAGCCCTACACTATCCCAGACCAAATACTGGCTCCTTCATAAGGCCTTCTGGACTCCGGCGCGCTTATTTGCACACAACATCAGCCCAGTCGCCTTTTGCTGGAATTGCAAACATGCGGAAGGTGATTTATCACACATTATCCTAGAATGCGACTATGTGGCACCTTTTTGGGAGAAGACATTCGAGTTTCTCTCAAGACTCTTCCACATCACACCAGCTAAAGAGCTTCCTTACTTAGTTTTCGGATTCTCCCAGGACCCTTCCCTTAACGCAGACGATAAGGCGTTACTTGATCTCCTGCTTACAGCAGCGGTCAAGACAGTCCTTAGTAACTGGAAAGATACCAGCAAAGCCAACTTCGCAGGGTGGCTGAATTGGATAATCAGCCTACGTGGTGACGATAATGTAGCACTCCAACAGTCACCGTGGCGCCCTCCCACGAGAAAACTGGTCAACTCTTGACAATTATTTCACGACACATAAGCCACCTTAAACTGGTCCCACACCGTCCACAATTCATTAGCATGTGTCTGCAGATTCCCATCAATGTAATATATATCATGGTGTTTTATGTTGAGTAAAATGATGTTTGAGTAAATTGATTATGACTAAAATGTTGTTGAGTATAAGGTATATGCACCAACACATTCGACAAGATATCAGCTCTGTACTTTTGTATTGACATTCTCTTTTTGCTGTAAAGTAGCGTACTGTAATATTCGCCTGTAAAATGTTGACTCTACTTATGCTACTTGATCTAGTCATTGTATGTTCATGCTTAAACAACCAATAAAACTTTTTGAAATCAAAAACTGGGCAATGTTCATTGCTGCAACTGTCAGGCAGACGGACAATTAAACCACATTAGAGAAACAAAACCCATATTAATCGGATACTGTGAAAGAATTTCTTAAAAGATATTGAGTGAAGCAAAAACAAATCCTAAAGAGCTTGTAGATCTATTTTGTTTACTTCTACAAAAGTTAAAAATGCCCAGTCAGCTGTTTATAGACTGTTGGGAAAATGGAAATGAGGCAAATTGATTCAGTGCAGCATTGTGGGGCTCCAACAAATTTATGTAACTATGATTACTATGATTAACTATTCATTTATTTCATCATACCTTTCAAAACTGGAGTTGGGCAAAGGTCATAAAGCAGTACAGTTCTGATTTGAAGTCACAACAATTCGAAATTGTCTTTAAAAAAAAATAGTAAAGTCTGGGTAACTTATTTTTGTGTTTTGAAAGCAATTTTTAATGGAGACTTCTTGGAGATGCCAAAGAAGATGAAAAGTATTTATGAATAATATTAAAGATTCTGTTAGAAATTTGTCCTTTCTGCAGGGTCACCTCAATTTTTTTTGCTAAAGCCTTTTTCTGCCAGCTACTGAAGTCTGTGCACTTTACAGCTGCCAGCGAGTGGTAATCTGCCAGTGCAACTCTTTTCACTATGGTAGAATTGCTATACATCTGATTGGTTTATTTAATTTGCCTACAGGAGTATATCGTACCAACTGTACCCAGTGCCGGTAGATTAAATGTTACCAGTCGATTACAGCACTCATTGTGCCAGTCACTGCAGTGGCAGTGTAAAAACCTGCATCCAGGTCTACCGCTGAAAAATGGCTGTGCAGGTTTAAGAATGCAAATTTAACATATCAAAATGAACTCTTCTGACAGGACTAAACCCATACTTTTGAATATTTATAATACGCTCCTAAATAAGCCTTACTGCCCATAAAAGTAGGGCTGTAGAAGTTTAGTGTTAAACATGTCCTTACAGTGACTAGCATCTCAAAGTTATTTTCATTGTAGCAAGGATTGCTTTTCTATTGTAAAACACTGGGATGCAATATTTGAAACTGATACTGTATATTGGGAAGGGGACCAGCTAGAAAAATAATTAAATCCCAATTTTTTATATTTATGATTAGGGCTCCCAGTTTTATGGTATTTATTTTTTTAACATTTCCATCTGTATTTATCCATATTTATTTTTGTGCCATGTTCTCTGTATTTATCCATATTTATTTTGTGTTTTGCATATAAATGTAGTTGTAAAACTGTACATTTCCATATTTATTGAAATGATAGACACGCAGTCATACTTTGATGTCGGTCGTGTTTTAGCTATTTAAGTTGGGAAATATTACATAACAGTACATCTACTGGTAAATATTAGCATTATAACCTAAATGTTAGTTGACAATGCAGTTATTTAAAGAAAGGTCATCCTATTTTTCAATTTCCCATACTGTCCATCTGCTCAGCTGTTGGGTTAAATTCAGGAAAGACAGCACGAAGAGTTACTGAAAAGAAGCAGATTTTCTCTATTTATCCATTTTTACAGATAAATGCAGACAGAAAACATTGTTTTCTGACTGTATTTATCTGTAAAAATCCGTAAAAACGGAAAACAGGGAGCCTTATTTATGATCAATCAAATTCAATGGTGAATTCAGATTTGTTTATAAATATTACGGAAAAGTAACTGTTAGAAAGTTACTTTAGCTCTGAAGGTCCTAGGGGCTAAATCTACATTTTATTCTCTCACTTTGGCCAGCCAGTATTTAGAATTTAAATAGGAGTGAATGAGGTGTGAACTTCTTTCCAGGAGCAAAATAGGCGGACCTGAATGAGCAGAGATGACCTCCGTGAACCAGACAGATTATGCCTTGGGGGCCTGAGAAGGAACAAACAGTATCCATGATAATTCATAAGCACTTTAATTATCCCACTCACGTGCCAGGACCCGGGAGCACTTCTTCAGATATATCTTTTTAAGTGGGTATTTTTCACCTTTCTTCAGGAAGGCCTGCAAAGACACTTCAGAGATAGAAAAGACAATAATGCAGCCTAGATACCAGGCTAACTGGCCGCAACTTCATCTTGAAGTGAAAAAAAGATAGCCAGTATACTGTATTTTGTGCCATTTTTATGGGGTTTATCAGAAAAATCCCCTTCACAAAACTCCTTTTTTCATGATAGTGAAGAAAGGATAGGACAGAATAGCCCCATAGGCTGCCCTTATAGGTCTTAAAATAGAAGCTGTGCCTTTAAGTACTCCGGAGACCACCAGTATCCCACGGAGCACAGCCCCGTGGCAGTTAATTCAGTTCTTTTTGAAGGCGCTGAGAAAGTGAATGCCTATTCTATGTTATGGATTCGTCTGTCTATTCCACCGGGGAGGAGGGAGGGTTGCTTATGACTTATCATGGAAATACCCCTACAAGAGAACTGGAGTTACAGGCAAGAAACTGTTCCTTCTCTTGTATAGGATTTCCATGTATAGTCATAAGCACTTGAGTAGACTAGCAATCCCACCCCTATAAAGAAAACAAAGTGGAAGAGACAGAGAAATTGATATGCAGCTTTAAGCAAATAGGTTCCGAAGGGAAGCCTGTCCTACTGGAGCATCCACCTTGGCATCAGAGTCCAGGCAGTAATGTTTTGCGAATGTATAGACTGACTTCCAGGTAGCAGCCTTACAAATCTCAGAAATGAGTATATTACGAAGCAAGGCCACAGTAGCTCCCTTTCCTCTGGTAGAGTGAGCTTTAGGCTTACTGGCAAGGGATTTGTTAGCTTTTTGGCAATAGAGTAAAATACATGAAACAATCCATCTGGAAATTGATTGTTTGGATGTCATTAGACCTGTACGGAGAGAGCCATTATTCACAAATAACAGATCCAATTTCCTTAGATCCTTAGTTTTATTCAGATAGGATAAAAAAAACCTTCTAACAGCCAGGGAATGAAGAGATCTCTCAGTTGGAGAAAATGGATGCTGGAAAAAAAATAGGCAAGTAAATAGTCTGGTTCACATAGAACTACCTTAGGGAGGAATTTCGGATGAGTCCTCATAACTACTTTAGATGTATGGAAAACTGTGTATGGTTCTTGACAGAAAAGTGCCTGGATTTAGCTGACCCTGCAGGCGGAAGAGATAGCCACAAGGAAGGTGGTCTTCCATGACAAATGTTGAAGAGTAGCCTTATGAATGGGATCAAAGGGCTCTTGCATTAGCCGAGAGAGATCCACATTAAGTTCCCAAGGAGGAGAAGGACTTTTAATGAGAGGAAAAATCTTCTTCAAACCCTCCAAGAAATATTTAGTGACAGGAATTCTGAAAAAGGAAGTTTGTGAAGGGCATTTCCTGTAGGCAGTTAGGGCTGCCAAGTGAACCTTAATGAAAGAAAATTGAAGGCCAGGTTGTGCTAGATGAAGCAAATATGGAAGGATGGCATCTTCCTGGAAAGAGGTAGGATCCACATTCCTCGATGAACATCAAATACAAAATCTCTTCCATTTATGAGCATAAGCGGAGCATGTGCATGGGCACTTAGCTTCCTTAAGAATGTCCATGCAGTCCTGAGGTAAGTTCAAGTGTCCATACGGCACTAGTTCAGGAGCCATGCTGCCAAATTCATAGAGGAGAGGTTGGGGTGCATAATCTGTCCTCCGAATTCCGTTAGTAGGTCTGATTTGCATGGAAGCCTGAGATGTGGACAGATAGACCGGTGAAGGTCTGCGAACCACCAATGACGTGGCCACTCCGGGGCTATGAGTATCATCTTGGCCCGTGACTGTGAGAGCTTGATGAGGACTGCTGGCATCAGGGGAACTGGAGGAAAGGCGTAGGGAAATCTGCCTGACCCGTTGACCCATAAGGCATTCCCCAGGGTTCCCGGTTGGTAGAACCTCGTTGTGAAGCTTTGGAATTTGTAGTTTTCTGTGGCGGCAAACAAATTGACCTCAGAAGCACCCCATTATTCGAATAGATCTTTGACCATGTCGTCATTTAAGACCCACTCATGATTTTCCTGAAGTAGTCTGCTTAGAGAGTCAGCCTGAGTCGTCCTGAGCATTTTGAACACCTGGGAGATGAGTTGCTGTTATAGTCAGGCTTCTAGCTAGAAGCCACTTCGAGATCGTCTGGGATTCCTGTGATAATGGTCTAGATCTTGAGCCTCCCTGCTTGTTGAGGTAGAACATTGTTGTTGTATTTTCCGTCTGGATAAGTAGGGAGCTGGCACAGAATGATGGTGGATAGGCTTTCAGAGCCATATGAACTGCTTGCAGCTCTAGCAGATTGATGTGGTAAGTGGATTCCTTGAGTGACCATTTACACTGAATTTGAAGATGATCGGTATGGGCTCCTAATCCCAGGAGAGAGGAATCCGTGACTATGGTTTGAACAGATATCTCCTTATGAAAAGGAATCCCTCGTAGAAGATTGGTGGGTGCACACCACCATTTGATGGACAGGAGGGCGTATGGAGACAGTTGAATCCAGTCTTCCCAATCTCCTGTTCGCTGGTCCCATTGGTCTTCCAGACATTCTTTCAGGGGTCTCATGTGGAGGCATGCATTTGGTGTGAGGAATATACAAGATGACATTGAGCACAGAAGAGAGGAGACCTTCCTCACAGTCGGGTGAGACACGGTCATGAGAGCCTGAGCCTTCCGAAGGATCGATAGGCGTCTCTCCTCCGAAGGACACACGTTTGCTGTGAAAGTACCGATGGATGCTCCCAGATATTGTAGGCACTGCACAGGTGCCGCGGTAGACTTAATTTGGTTGACGTGAAGACCCAATCGAAGGAGACAGTCGGAGGTCCAATTGAAGTGTAGTTGAGCTTCCTGATTCGTGGATGCCTTGATTAGCCAATCGTCTAGGTAAGGGTAGACAAACACTTTGTGTTTGCTCAGATAGGCAGCTATCACCGATGTGCACTTGGAGAAGGTCCTGGGCGCTGACTTCAGGCTGAATGGAAGTACACAGTATTGGTTGCTCCCCACTGCAAACCTCAAGAACTTGCGATGTTTACTTATGATGGGAATGTGGAAGTATGCATCTTGCAGGTTGATTGCGCATAACTAATCCCCTCAATGTAGCGGAGGGTAGTTCTGGTGTAATGCTAGCATCCGGAATCCCTCCGAATCAACTTGTTGGCCGTTCTTAGATTGAGAAAGGGTCTGAACTAGTTCTCGCCTTTCTTTTTGACAAGAAATTATCTTGAATAATGCCCTTTGCCCCGTTGTAAAGAAACAGGTTCCACCGATCTGTTTTTGTTAGAGAATGTTTGCTTCCGATTGTAACTGGCACAGTTAGAATCTTGACTGTTTCGGAGGTATTGATGGTGGAGGGCTGATGAATTGGAGACACTATTCATTGCAAACAATATTCAGCACTCAATTGTCTTACGTGATTTTCTGCTACTCTGCAAAGTAATGTTGAATGCTTCCCCCTACTGGAGTGGGTAACGGAAGAGGGCGATGACAGGATTCAGGGTTTGGAACCTGTCAGCATCTAGTCTCCTTGAGAAGGTTGCTGTCCTGACCTCCCTCTCGGTTGACGCTTTTGAGAAGGTTGGTAGTATCGTTGGGAACGATTGTTGCGTGCCTGACTGTCAGCCCTGATACCACCGAGGGGTTTGAACCCTCTGTGTCGAATACCGGCGTGAGAAAGGGTGGAAAGATTTACGTTGCTCTTTGGGTCTTTTGAAGCCAACGTCTTTTAGTGTTAACATCTCCGCCTTCATTCAGGCAATCTTCTCGTCTGCATGAGTGCCAAAAAGGGTTGTACCTGAAAACGGGAGATTCAGGATGCGCTGCTGTGCTTCAGGCTTAAGTGAGGTCAAGCTAAGCCATGAATGCCATCCAAGTGCCACGCTGTGGCAATACCTATGTGCAGCCAGAAGGTATGTGTCCGTTGCTGCACTGATTACTTGATTAGATACCATAAGACCTTCCATTAAAAATGAGTTCAAGTCCTCTCTTTTATCTCTAGGGAGGTGATCCGCAAACTGTTGGGAGAGACTCCCACAATGCCCGATCATATCTGCCTAGCCGTGCTGTGGCACTAGCAGCTCTCATGGAAGTCGCTGCTGTGTTGCACACCTTCCTTCCCACTGAATCTATCTCACGACTCTCTATCAGGTGGAACTGTAGATGTTGGAGCCATAGTATGTTGCTTCTTCGCTGCCACCACAATGACAGAATCCGGAGCCGAGTCGATAATAGGAATGTAGGGTCCTGCCATGGAGTACGATACTTCTTTTGCAGCCTGGATGAAGCTGGCTTAATAGAAGAGGGTGTTAGAAAAAGTTTCATTGCCGGTTCTAAGAGGCCCGGCACCAGAGGAAGCAAGGGACGAGATGCTTGTCTCTGTAGTTAATGGTGTCAGAGTGGACATTGGAATGTACAATTTGGAGGCCCCACGCACCAAAACTTCTTGAAAGGTAGAAATCAAATCAACTGGTGAAATCCATGGAGGAGCAGGAGTCAGATAACGATGGAGAATATCATCCTGTACTTGAAGAGGAAGTGTCCCTGGTGTGTCTGGAACAAGATCTTCCCCTACGACATTGACGATGGTAACGAGTAGAGGAATGTCTATGGCTGCGAGAACGATCCCTCGTGTGAGACCTAGACCTTGGTCTTCGTGGTGTAGGTGGAGGAGGAAGAGGAGGCGGTGGCGGTGTAGGAAGTCTTGGTTGATCATCTGGTCGATGAGAAGGAGACTAAGTTAGTGATATCATCCTAGATGGAGAGTAAGTTCGGGAATACTACGAATCCAAAGAGTGGATTAGTCTTCTCTTTTTCCGTGCCTTTTGGAGTGAGGAAGCCGCCTTGATTCTGCAGAAGAACCATCGCTCCCCCTCAACACCAATCTACTTGTCGACGATGACCTTCGATGTAGTCCGAAAAAGAATTTCATCTCGACGTTGATCGCCGACTTCTTGACGTCGACCATGTCCGTGATCGACTGTGATGTCTCAATGACGATCGGTGGTGTCTCGACGTCGAGTGGTACGATAAGGGTCTCGGTGGCGACCTCCGAGGTGTTACAGTGCGCAGTGGGCTTCTTGACGCCGAACGAGGCGTTCTCGCCACCGGTGTAAAACATCTTGTTCCCGACATGGAACTTCGACGTCGTTCCGACCTAGAGCCTTGAGTCGATGGAGAACAGGTCGGCGCTGTACCTCCTCAACGTCATATTCTTCAACGTTGACCCGGAACAGTGCCGTGTATCAGCCTTTCTTCTGCTGGGGAACCCACCAGAGGCTGAAGACGGAGCCCTGGTAGAGGACTGACCCTCTCCTCGCCCTGAAGTCCCACCTGATGACTTGGTCTGCTGTTTTCTTCGCACTTCTGCTCCTTTAAGTCGAACCTTCTCCCGGTCATGAAGGGTGCACCTGGAAAAGGTTTTACAGATGGAACAGGAGTCAGGAAAATGAGTAGCAGGCAGGCAAGCAAATAATGCACACTCTGAGTGTCAGTTTTGTCCTTCTTCCTATCACAGTCTAGACACTTATCAAAAAGAGATGGCATTTCTGAGTGAAAACTGTGAAGATTTCTGTCAGAAGAAGACAGAAAAGGTATAGAAAGACCAAAGACGTTGAATAAAGCACTTACAATCTAAATTCTGAAATGATTTTTAAAGAAAAAAACAAATGTGGTAGAGCTCAATGCTCCAGGGTCCTAATAGCAGGAGCCGGAAAAAAGAACTGAAGTAACTGCCACTTGCTGTGAATCATGGGATATCGGTGGTCTCTGGAGTTCTTAAAGTCGCAGCTTATATTTTAAGACATATAATGGCAGCCTATGGGGCTATTCTGTCCTATCCTTTCATCTCGATCATGAAAAAAGGAATTTTGTGAAGGGGAGTTTTCTGTGTGTTAAACACCATAAAAATGACACAAAATATAGTATATTGGTTATCTTTTTTCACTTCAAGTCAAAGTTGCGGCCAGTGTAGCCTGGTATCTAGGCTGCAATATTGTCTTTTCTATCTCTTAAGTGTCTTTGTAGGCCTTCCTAAAGAAAGGCAAAAAATACCCACTTAAGAAGATGTATCTAAAGAAGTGCTCCGGGGTCCCGGCTCATGGGCGGGGCTATTCAAGTGCTTATGACTATACATGGAAATCGCCTACAAGAGGACCTTTTTGACATTGAATTGTCAAGTTCTGCTTGAATGGTACATCCTGCTTGACAGGTCTGCTGGGGTTTTTTATAGGGTACTTGGGGAGCACTTTAAAAAAGCATCACCTGTCACAGGAAAATGTTAGCAGACACTTAGGCAGGGCCCTTCTGTTGTCTTGACAGCTACTTAGGCTCTAATTCTTTTGATATTACAGTGTCACAGCCTGTTTGACAGTTCATTTGGGTTTACATATAACATTTGGGGCACTCCTCAAAGGAGGGGAACATAATTCCAAAACAATGTGTGTGCATTTACTGTCCGCTTGCTGAAAGCTGAGCTTTGTCATACCAGACTGTCTGAGATTGTTGTGCATAGAGGGACTCAATCAAGCCGGAGTTGGTGTCAGATGTGGGGGACACTATGATAACCATAGAATGCGCCACTCATACACATTCAGCACACAAGTTTGGTGTGGCCAAAGACTTTGGTAATTTTGAAAATGGCCAACGTGTCATCGCAGGGCTAGCCCATTGGCTAGGTCATACCCAGGCGTCATTCCCACCCACTAGCTTGTGCCTGGCATACATGTGACACCTGCTGGCACCCACTTCACAACACTCCTGGACCAATGGCAGATCAAAAGTGGACTGAACCTGCTCTCAATCTTGTACACAAGAAGTGGATCTAAGTGTCAGATGGCTGACCTGTAAAAGCTACAGGGACACAAGCTACAGAAAGCCTTTCCAGCAACTGCCCAGCTGACCACTGGCCCTGGAAACTAGACAAAGAATGAACACTGCCATAGGCCTCTGCCTGACACCCTGTGAGTCTCTAATAGCCCCCCTGAAGTACTGTGGGGCCTTTAGATGTGTACTCCTGTGGTGAAAGTCAGAAGATAAAATGTTTGACCAGGAGAAACCTGGTTAGTGTATCTGATTACGGTCAGCGTGAAATTGTGCCTACTTCCTGTTCTACTACCACCATTGACTATTATGCCACTTTGTGCTGATTGGTGCTATTTCTACTTATAATTTTAAAGAGGTATATCCCCGGGTCACCCTTATTGGATTTTTTTTGTCATTTTGCGGTCACTGTGTTTATTATATTTTACTCTATTTTGCTTGTTGTTGGGATATTTATTATTTTGCATGTATACTTTATTACTGGTTTAGTACTGCATACATATTTCACACATCGCTCTAAATTAAGCCTGTATGCTTTGTGCCAAATCTACCAGAGGTTGAGCTCATGTTAATTTACTGACTTTAAATGTTCACCCTGGCAAGGATTTTGATTATTAATTGCGGTATGTAGTTACTCTCCTCAACTAATAATCCAATTTCATAAGTGTTCAGTGGTGGGATCAAGGATTTATGTTGCAGTACCACCCAGTGATGTGTTAAAATGAAAAATACCTTTTTCTATAATCGGACATCGAAATCTATATTAAATGTTGAAATTCTTTAAATTGTTTGAGGCATTTTTACTTTCTTAAATTTCATTGTTACCTGTATTCAATACAGGGTCTGAGATTTTGGATCAAAGAATAAAGAGGTCTAGCTGGTGATGAACAATGTAAAAGCAACTCATTCAATTCTCAGTACATAGGCCTTGAGAATCTTGTTCTAAGGCATAAAATGAATGCACCAAAGAGAACAGAGCCTGGCTAAATTAGTATAATGCAATAACACTACCCATGCATGATAAGACCATCCCTCGAGGTTAGAAAAATCTGTAGCATATGCATGAAACTGGAGTGACCCTGGAGAGAGCTTAGCCATTATTAGATTGAAATAGACTGATTATTTCTGTTCCTGTATAGTAGGACAGTATCCTCCTGAAACATAGCAATGACAGTTCTAAAACTGTGATAAGGACTATGTTCTGCTAGTTCCCTTATTTGATCCCACATGCATGGGTTCCTAATGTGGAGAAGAGTTAGTTTCCTAATTTTCTAAAAGGATAAACTCTTGGAAAAGCATGAAAACCCAGACAGACATCTTTCTTTCATTACCTCTCTCAAAATCTACATTCAATTAACAAAACTATGTCAATATGTTCAGACAAAGGAAGTAGGATAATAAGTATTAATTCATCCTTGATCTCTTTTAATCCATGTCAAAATAACGTCATTTAGTTCCTATTACAACAAGTAATCTCAGCATTCAATTGGCAAAAACAAGTCCATAAGTTAATGCCTTTATATTTCCTTGCTGAATATCAAAAATACTTTCCTCAGTAGAATGCTTAATATTAGAGTCCTGAAAGATCTTCTTGAAACCAAAAAAGAAAGGAAGCATAACTACAGCCATTATCAGAAGGACGTATTAAAGGTGTAGCACAAGCCAAAATAGGTTCATTAAGACGGTTAATGAAGTAACCTACTATGGCTCAATCATGAGAATAAGGTGTAGAATGAAGAAAAGGGCACAATTTGTGAATTCAAAAATTCCCTCAATTTCATAAGGTACCCAGAAAACAGAGGGGCACCCAAAGGCACTAGTGTGCTTAATGCTAATGTTTGTTTTAGAGCTGCATTCTCAAGAAGGACTTCTTGTAGTTCTTAAATCTATAGCTAAAGCAAACCTTTGGAGTCATTGGTGTAACAATCTGTGAAGGACTAGACGCAGTGAAGCTCCTTTGTTTGTACGGAGACTGCCTGAAGAAAGGGATACGTATCACAGTGCCACCTTGGCAGTAAAATCCTCCTTGACCATACTGATAGGTCTTCAATGAATATGAAGAGATGAGCTTTTCACGAATTTGGAAGCAGGGCATCAACACTAGTCAGAGGAGAGAACGTCTAGCATAATCTTCCTGGTTAATGAGTTCACTAGGTGGAAAACATGTGCAGAAACAATTAGCAAAATTCAGCTACAAAAATAATCTAAAGTGAGAGATGGACTTAAAAATTGAGGAATCAACGCATTGCAACTCATCCTTCTCTGATCCAAGATCCCTTACAAATGAGCAGAACAAGAAATGACTACACAGGAAAATGATTTAACACCATCTTTGGCAGGAAAAGTTCGACACCACAAACTGGTAAGACTATCACATTGATTAAGAATTAACATAGACCTAACCACACGAACCACCACTGGAAAATGGTCTTGTCCTCGTATGGCAGACACAATGAGAGGGATTGACCACCCAACATTCTCCCATTAATACATCAGGCATCTCTGATCTTGTGTACCTTCTTATACCGCTCTCTGAATTCTCAGGCACAGCAGAAGACAGTATGGGCTATCACCACCATGAGCACACCAGGAAACCAAGGGCTGCAGTCTGAAATTGTACTAGCTACTGACAGAATGGAGTTGTGTACATGTGTGTAAAGAGAAATACGTTCCAAAATAGGCCAGAAATGGCAAAGACGCTGATAAGCATAGACGTGAAATAAGTAATCAATAAATGAGTAAGCCAAGAAAAGCATATTTGCACATTACTTATTTACATTTTCCCCAAAAAATAGGGATTCCCTGGAAATAATATGAAGAAATTAAGGGTCACTGTGTAATAAATATGATGGAATTTGTGGGCAGCTACATTCATTCTACCATCCACAAAGTGAGAAATTGGAATTTTATTAACATAGATTCTCCTACCAAGGCCAGCATTTGTGAATCTGAACACGAGCAGAGTTGTTGAGATGGATTTTTTGGGAACAAGAGGAGGAATAAGGACTACGACTGTAAACGCATCACTTTTATGCAGGCAGCACAAACAATCCAGTGGTTTATGAAGGTTGCCTTACCCCAGCATGTAGGGGTAGATGCTGCAGAATGGCTGCAGATAAAGAGACTTGAAGAGTTAATAAACAATTGTGTATTGTGGAACCATATAAGAATAATAATTGGATTGTTTAAACATATGAAAGGTTTACTTTCGCAGCTCTGCTTAACAATTAGGACAGAAATTGATCAATAAGTAGAGAAGGCTAAAACAAAGTAAAATTAAGGCGCAGAAATAACAGAAAACGAGGGAATGAGAACACAGACCAGCGGCATTAAAGTAACTGTAGGAGCATTGGCCAAGAGGAGACCTCTAATGTTATAGCCAACTGGCCCAAAATTGGAAAAAACTAGCAAGAAATAAATCTTTGTTACATTTCTTGGATGGTAAATTAATATTAGAATTATCATTTAAGATGCTAATACCACTTCTTTAGAATGCAGAAAAGCAAAATGTAAAATTGCAGTAAGAGATCGAAGCAGTAAACAAGAAATAAAGATGAAAAAGCAAAGAGATTCCTATGAGATACAAATCATTATTCCTAAGATTAGGCATATAACTTTGTGAAGCAATATGAACAACAACAGAAATCATGACAACAAGCACAGGATGAAAAGAATAATAAGCTGAAGACAGTTCAAAAGACAGATCCCCGAGGATGACGGACTACTGAGGAAAATGCACTTTTTTAAGATCAGTCCAGAGTTCGATCCTTTCTCAAATGTGAGGCCTTGAGTCCTGAAAAACATAGGAATATAGCTTGTATGGATGAAAAGAGGAGCAACACAATCCTTTAGAGTCATCTAAGTTAAATAAGCTCCCTCAGGCGGGACCTCCTGAGTTCCCTCCATAGGCATACTACCTTCTTCTGTGCCAGACTCATCATAGGTGAGACTGAATTAACGACAAGCCCTAGGAAGACCAACCTCTTTCGGGGCACCTCCCTCTAATTTGTCTGCTTTGAATCCAGATCCCATGCACTGACGCAGATAGAACTCCAAATGCAGAGGGCATTGATGAATTAGAAGGATGTCAGCTAGGTAGACAATCAATCTTACACCCAGGGATCTGTTTGGCTTTGGAACAGCTTGGTAAAGCACAAAGGTGCTAACAACATGCCACAGGCATGTCAAAGACCTGTCCCTTGCAGATGAACTGCAGAACCCGGTGTTGAGGATGGGTACCATTAGATATAAGGCTGCAAGTCTCAACGCATCATCATATCGGCCACATGTAGGATACCCTAAAGGTGATGTATCCATCTCTAGTTTGAAGTGGTGAATAAACAAAACACTCAAATTCCAGGAGTTAATAACTCAACAGGGACTTTTATCTGTCTTTTCCACCAGGAACAGATTACTCGAGAAACGAGCAGGATCGAAGTCTGCTCAGACAATAGCCGCTTTTGCTTCTAAGGGCACTATCCCTGTGAGAAGTTGGCCTGATATGTAGTGTTTCCAATTCTGGAACCACTGGGTATCAGTCCAAACAAACCCCAAAGATGTCAGGTTGTAAGTCAACCTTGTAGACAAGCTATCCTAGTGGTAGCATGGACTAAGCAGCCTTAAAGGCTTAACTTAAGAGGTCGTGTTAAGCGAGCTTGTTTTACCACATACAATCCTGTAATCAAATGAAAGGACACCACACAAGTATATATTGTAAAAATATATGTATTTATTTCTAAATTACTCCCCAGTACTCTTTATGAGGAAAGGGGCACAAGCGTTAAATCAAAAGCACTGTTAAACATATAAAGTTGGCACAATTATGGCTGAGGGCGGGGGGCCACTCAGACCATATACTAAAAAAATGGTATAAGTAACACTTATCGAACAATGGTTAGGCCTAGGGCCTAGAGATTCGCTGGGAGCAGTCAGGACAAGCAATGAAGAAGTCGGGAGTAGCCCACAGGAGACGGGTGCAGCACGGAAAGTGCGGCGCGCACCAATGTAATGTCAATGGTGCGTAAAAGTTAGTTAAAGTGAATTAAATGATACTTCCGCTGAACCTAGGAACACAAAACTTTAGACACAGACCCTAGAGGTGTGTACCAGTGTAAAGACACCGGCGTTGCAAAGTTACCTCACCCACAGGCCGTGGGTGCACAGGGTCGAAGTGGCGTCGGGTTCTGTCACGCAGGTTCTTGGTGCTTGGAGCTGTTGCAGCTGCAGGCGCTGTGAAGCAGAAGTGTCCGGTGCGATCCAAGGGTGGATCGAAGTAGAAAAGTACCTGAAAGCAGAGGGGACAGAGTCTGGGTCACTCAGCAGTGACCAGGGTGGAACCAGGACGGAACCAGGCAATGTCGGGCGCAATCAGGCGGTTGTCGATAGGCTTCTCTCCGCTGTCACGTGGGCTCTGGGGCATCTGCGACGTCCAGGAGCAGGTCACGATCTGTCCCACGTAGGCTCTCGCCGTCAGCACCGTCGGCTTCAAGATTGCAGCAAACAGCACTTGGCAAAAGCAATCCACGCAGAACCGGGAGATTGCTTATCACTCGAACCAGGAGGGTCAGAGTGGGTGCTCCTTTTCACAGGAGCTGGTGCAGATCTGGAGCAACCAGAAAAGCAAGTCGGATTTCAAGTTTCGTCGGCACAGGGGCCACAAGCCAGCTGGCAAGTGACCGGGCCAACGCGTCGAGCACACACAGGCAGAAGGGCCCCACGCAGCACTCGTCGAGTGTGGAGGGGTGAGCTTTGGTGCAAGTGGAGCTCGGGGCTGGGGCTTCTCAAACCCCGGTGTACAGCTTCGAGGGTCACTCGTGGGCTGCACGGTCAGCGTCTCGTGGCCTTTTCAAGATGGCGTGCCCCACGCTTCCGGTCGCCTCCACGGGTCTCAGCTCTGCAGGGACTGTGGATCGGGCTGGTAGAAGGCAGGCAAGCTTGATCTCGTCGATCTCTGTCGCTCGAGTTCCGGCGGGAACTGCAACAAAGCAAGGGTCGAGGGCTGGATGGTGCCTGTTTGCACAGGGTGGTCACTCCTTGACCACAAGGGAGATTCTTCAGTCTTCTCACGTCGTGTAGAAAGTCGAAGGGTCCAGATTTCGTTTCTTATGTTTCTTCAGGATGATCTGAAGTCCGTTGGGACTGCTCCCCCTCTTATTCGAATCTAGGGGGTTGGACATCCTGCTAGGTCCCCTCCTATGGGTGGGACCCAGGAAGGGGGTGGTTACACCCCTCTCCTTTGATCCTGGCCGCGCTGGGACAGGGGCTGGGAGGCCCCAGAACCGGTTTGGCCGGATCCTGCAAGGGGCAGCCTTGTGCTCCCCAGGCAGTGTCTGGTTTCTTTGAAACCTCCCTACTCCAATCCACTATCTCCTGTCTGGGGTGGTTTGACACCGCCCTGTGACAGGAAACTCTTTGTCCAGGCCTCCTCTGCCGGGTTTCGGTCAGCAGCAGGAGGCCAGACCCGTGTCTGTGGCAGGGGCATCCATTTTGTGGATCTGAGGCTCATTTTAAATCAACCGCGTTTCAGTAAAGTAACATGTCTTCTCCCTCTAGAAGGGTGGAATGCTACCCCCGTCGCCAGAACTGGCGAGGGGGTAGTATTCCAATTCGTATGACACCTTACACGACATGTTTTGATAAAGCCAAACCAAAGTTGCTATATAACCGCGAGGATTATAAGGCGCTTAAGAGTATATGGTATGGCATTATCCCGGATCAGCTTAGGGAGTTGTTCCCGACAGCTGCAGACAGGCTCAGCTCATGCCAGAGCTCCATCTCACATAAAACCACGCACTCTGCCTCCAGGATTGATGAGGCCTTCCATAGGAGTGGCTCACAGGTTATATATGTGTCCAGATATAGGGTTAGATATAGGTATACTATATCTAAGCAAGGGGTGATTACACCCACTTGCCCCAGCTGAGTGATCAGCCAGTTGTGTCAATTTAAGAACCAGCCAGGGGTGGCAAAAGCTATGCTTCAGCCCCTGGTAGGCCTTGGTGGCACCTATGCCCTGAGCACCTATAGTGCATGGTACAGGGGCTGACAAGGAGTCCATTTCCAATTGTGGTATGTACCTATAGCACATGTATTATAAATTTAGAGAGAGAACAGCAGGCTGGGGGTCTGATTAGCAGGCCCACAGCCTCAGTAAGTCGAAAACCAGTGAAGCAAAAAGCAAAAATTGGGGTGACCATAGGATAGCAGACCCTACTCTCCTACATAACCCCCCCCCAAACGCAGGGACATTAAACTTAACCTTGACCAGATAAGTCTTCATGTTCTAAGTGGAAGTACCTGGAGAGACCATCTGCATTACCATGGTCAGTCCCTGGGCGGTGCTCCACTGTAAAGTCCATCCCCTGTAGGGAAATGGACCACCTGAGCAGTTTGGGATTTTCACCCTTCATCTGATTTAGCCACAAGAGGGGCTTATGGTCTGTCTGAATTAGGAAGTGAGTACCAAACAAGTATGGCCTCAACTTCTTCAGGGCCCAAACCACAGCAAAGGCCTCCCTCTCAATAGCTGACCAACGTTTCTCCCTGGGGGTCAGCCTTCTGCTAATAAAAGCAATGGGCTGGTCTTGACCATCTTGATTAAGTTGTGAAAGCACAGCTCCCACCCCCAACTCAGAAGCATCTGTCTGTACAATGAACTGTTTGGAGTAGTCAGGACTCTTCAGGATAGGTGCAGAGCACATGGCCTTCTTCAGGTCATCAAATGCCTTTTGACAGCTAACTGTCCACTGAACCTTTTTGGGCATCTTCTTGGATGTCAAGTCATTCAATGGTGTCACAATGGACCCATAGTTCTTTACAAATTTTCTGTAATACCCAGTCAGGCCCAAGAAGGCTCTGACTTGAGTCTGGGTAGTTGGAGGAGCCCAGTCCTGTATGGTCTGGATCTTGCTCTCCAGTGGTTGAACTTGACCCCCACCTACTAGGTGGCCCAAGTACACAACCTTGCTCTGCCCTATCTGGCACTTAGTAGCCTTGATAGTCAGGCCTGCCTTTTGCAGGGCCTCCAGAACCTTCTTCAGGTGGATCAGGTGATCCTCCCAGGTGGAGCTAAAGACAGCAATATCATCTAGATATGCTGCACAAAAGTCATCCAACCCAGCAAGGACTTGGTTCACCAACCTTTGGAAAGTGGCAGGTGCATTCTTCAAGCCAAAGGGCATTACCACAAATTGATAATGTCCACTAGGGGTCGAAAATGCTGTTTTGGCTTTTGACTCCTCAGCTAGTCTGATTTGCCAGTAGCCAGCTGTCAAATCAAATGTGCTCAGAAACTTGGCAGAAGCCAATTTATCAATGAGCTCATCTGCTCTTGGAATGGGATGAGCATCTGTCCTAGTGACAGCATTGAGACCTCTGTAGTCCACACAAAACCTCATTTCTCTCTTCCCATCTTTGGTATGAGGTTTTGGCACAAGGACCACTGGGCTAGCCCATGGGCTCTCCGATGGCTCAATCACTCCAAGCTCCAACATCTTTTGCACCTCAGCCTTTATACAATCCCTGACATGGTCAGGTTGCCTGTAGATCTTATTCTTCACAGGCAGATTGTCACCAGTGTCCACCTCATGGGTGCACCAGTTAGTCTGACTGGGTGTGAGTGAAAACAATTGTCTGTGGGCCTGCAACACCTGTCTGCAGTCCACCTGTTGCTGCTCAGTGAGGCTGCCTGCCAAGGCTACTCCATCAACTGAACCATCATCAGGGTTCTGGGAAAGCAGGTCTGGGAGAGGGTCACTCTCTTCCTCCTGTTCCCCATCTGTGGCCATGAGGAGACTCATGTCCTCCCTGTCAACAAATGCTTTCAATCTGTTCACATGGAGCACCCTGTGGGGGCTCCTAGGGGTACCAAAGTCAACCAAGTAGGTGACTTCTCCCTTCTTTTCAATGATAGGGTAGGGTCCAGTCCATTTGTCCTGGAGAGCTGCTGGCCCCACTGGGTCCAACACCCACACCTTCTGTCCTGGCTGGAACTCAACCATAACAGCCTTTTGGTCATGCCAGGCTTTCTGTAATTCCTGACTTGCCTCAAGGTTTTTGGATGCTCTCTCCATGTATTCAGCCATCCTGGAGCGGAGACCAAGTACATAGTCCACAATGTCTAGTTTAGGCTTTTTGAGAGGTAACTCCCATCCTTCCTTCACCAAACTCAATGGACCTCTTACAGGGTGGCCGAACAAAAGTTCAAAAGGGCTGTAGCCAACCCCCTTCTGTGGGACCTCTCTGTAAGCAAAGAGCAAGCAGGGTAAAAGGATGTCCCATTTCCGCCTAAGCTTCTCTGGTAAACCTTTTATCATTCCCTTTAGGGTCTTGTTGAACCTTTCCACAAGCCCATTGCACTGTGGATGGTAGGGTGTGGTAAACTTATAGTTTACTCCACACTCTTTCCACATTGCTTTTAAGTATCCAGACATAAAGTTAGTACCTCTGTCTGAAAGAACCTCCTTTGGAAAGCCCACTCTTGAGAAAACTGCAATGAGGGCTTTTGCCACCACAGGAGCTGTGGTGGTCCTCAGGGGAATTGCCTCTGGGTACCTGGTGGCATGATCCACTACCACCAGTATAAATCTGTGCCCAGATGCTGTTTGAGGATCCATGGGACCCACAATGTCTATTCCAACTCTTTCAAAGGGTACCCCCACCACAGGTAGTGGTATCAGGGGGGCCTTTGTTGTGCCACCTGACTTGCCACTGGCTTGGCAAGTGACACAGGAGCGACAAAACTCCTTGACATTTTCTGACATGTGAGGCCAGTGAAAGTGTGGAACAAGCCTGTCCCAAGTCTTATTCTGGCCTAAGTGTCCTGCAAGGGGAATATCATGGGCCAAGGTAAGAAGGAAGCCCCTAAACTTCAAAGGTATAACCAACCTCCTGGTGGTGCCAGGCTTGGGGTCTCTAGCCTCTGAATAAAGGAGCCCTTCATCCCAATACACCTTATGGGTACCTTGAGCATTCCCTGCAGCCTCAGCAGCAGCTTGCTGTCTGAGGGGTTCAAGTGAAGGGCAATCTAATTGGGCCTGCCCCAGGTCTGCCCTTGAGGGTCCCCCTGTCCCCAGAAACTCAACCTGTTCAGGTTCAAGCTCATCTGAGACAGTCTCCTCTTGGACTGCAGAATCAGTTTCCTGTGAAACTTGATCCTCAACCTGGGGCAAGTGGGAAGGCACAGCCTTAACCCTCTTGCTCCTCCTCTTGGGTTGTGGTTGGTCTATTGTTTCAAGATCCACCACTGGTTCAGGAAGGCACTTCTTAGCCTGAGACCTTGTCACTGCAAGGACATGAGCTGAAATCCCTAGCATTTCTGCATGAGTCCTGTACTCCACTTCTGACCAAACTGAGCTTTCAAGATCATTGCCTAACAGACAGTCTACTGGGAGGTCTGCACTCACAACAACTTTCTTTAGGCCATCTACCCCTCCCCAGGAGAAGTTCACAACAGCCACACTATGGGAAGTAGTGGAGTTGCTTGCATTGGTCACTAGGTAACTTTCACCTAGTACAATCTGTCCAGGGTCCACAAAGCCAGGTGTCACCATTGTGACACTGGCACAAGTGTCCCTGTAGGCCTGAGCCAGTTTCTCATTAATTAAGGGAGTCTGCCTATATTTGCCCAGATTACTGGGGCTTACTGCAGTGGGCAAAGATAAGTCCACATCATATAGGAGAACTGCCTGTGTGGGGATTCTGACTAGGCCAGATTCCACCTCAGTACCCAGGGTCAACCCTACTAAACCCTTTGGCTGTGTACCACCACTGTTAACTGTACTAGGGGGTGCAGGTGCTTTAGGAGCTGCAGTGGTGGGGACTGGATTTTTCTTAGTGCATTCACTGCCCCAGTGTGAAACTGATTTGCAGGTATTACACCAAGGTTTCTTTGGGCCATCATTCTTCTTTTTCTTGTTTCCATTTTGGGAACCCCCCTCCTTATTGCTAGTTTGGGGGCCTGAAGACTTCTGGTCCTTTTCTTTATCTTTCTGATTCCCACCCTTCTGGTCTGTTTTCTTCTGGTCACCTTGGTTCTGGTTTTTCTGCTTAATCCTTGTTCTGACCCATTTGTCTGCCTTCTTTCCCAATTCTTGGGGAGAGGTCAAATCAGAGTCAACAAGGTATTGATGCAACAGCTGGTTCTGACAGTTATTAAGGATCTGTTCTCTCATCATAAGATTGTACAATCCTGTATAGTCTGAAACTTTACTTCCCTGCAGCCAACCCTCCAGAGCCTTAGTGGCACAATCTACAAAATCAGTCCAGTCCTGAGTCTGTGCTTTTTGGGTGTCTCTGAACAACAACCTGTATTGCTCAGTGGTTAGGCCAAACCCTTCAATAAGAGCACTCTTCAGAACAGAGTAGTTTTTGGCATCCTCAGGTCTAACAGTGAGGAGCCTGTCCCTCCCTTTCTCAGAAAAGGAGTACCATAAAATTGCTGCCCACTGATCCTCAGGGACCTGCTGTACCATGCAGGCCCTCTCAAGAGCAGTCATCCATTTGTGGATATCATCCCCTTCCTTGTAGGGGGGCACAATTTTTGTCAGGTTTCTATTGTCATAGGCCCTGTCTTTTTCTTTAGGAACTTTGCTGCCACCAGTGGCATCTAAGCCACACAATTTTCTCTCTCTTGCTAAAGCAAGTTTAGCTTGAGCCAAGGCTACCTCTTCCCTTTCTATTTGGAGTTGGACAGCCCTCATCCTGGCCCTATGCTCTTTTCTCTGGGAGGAAGTCATTCCTCTTTGAGATTCTCTTGAGGCACTAGAAAGGTGAGAGTCCCCTGATAGAGATCTCTCCCTCCTATTACCTGGGAGAATTTGGTTATGAGATCTGGGGTGGTGCTGGCCCCCCCCCATTCCCATGTAGGTCCAAGTTGGCCTGGTTAAGGCTGGCAACCTGTACCTGGTTTCCCCTCTGATCCTGATCTTCAGGCTCTTCTAAATCAGAGCCTTCCTCTTCCTCTTCCTCCTCCACTACATCATCATCTGGAAGATCCTCATTCTCAGGGGAGTTTATCCCTTCACCTGCACCTAAGGGAGCCTGACTCACCTTATCTAGATCATCCTTTTCTAGGAGAGCTATTAGGGAAGGAATGGTAGGGCCTCTGCCCTTTTTTAGCCCCCTGGCTGTGCACAAGGCACTCAGGTCTTTGTGGCTAAGGTTGTCATATCTGGATGTTGTCCCTATAGGATCAACTTCTACAGGAGCAGAGCCTGAGGCTCTATCTGCATCAGACATGACTGCTAGTGAGGTGTAAGTGGTGCACTTACCTACACTAAGTGGTTTCCTACTGTACCTTGCTAGTGAGTTGTAGTCAGGGTGTGCTAATCCCTTTAATCTACAACTACTAAGTTCAGTAGAACTTAATATGCTAAGCTTTTGATTTATATGTACCTAGAGGTACTTGATGTGATCTTTCAATTTGATAAAGATTGCAATGGTAAAACAAACAGCAAGCTCAAATCCGCACCGCTGCACACCAATGTGAGAAGTTGGCCTGATATGTAGTGTTTCCAATTCTGGAACCACTGGGTATCAGTCCAAACAAACCCCAAAGATGTCAGGTTGTAAGTCAACCTTGTAGACAAGCTATCCTAGTGGTAGCATGGACTAAGCAGCCTTAAAGGCTTAACTTAAGAGGTCGTGTTAAGCGAGCTTGTTTTACCACATACAATCCTGTAATCAAATGAAAGGACACCACACAAGTATATATTGTAAAAATATATGTATTTATTTCTAAATTACTCCCCAGTACTCTTTATGAGGAAAGGGGCACAAGCGTTAAATCAAAAGCACTGTTAAACATATAAAGTTGGCACAATTATGGCTGAGGGCGGGGGGCCACTCAGACCATATACTAAAAAAATGGTATAAGTAACACTTATCGAACAATGGTTAGGCCTAGGGCCTAGAGATTCGCTGGGAGCAGTCAGGACAAGCAATGAAGAAGTCGGGAGTAGCCCACAGGAGACGGGTGCAGCACGGAAAGTGCGGCGCGCACCAATGTAATGTCAATGGTGCGTAAAAGTTAGTTAAAGTGAATTAAATGATACTTCCGCTGAACCTAGGAACACAAAACTTTAGACACAGACCCTAGAGGTGTGTACCAGTGTAAAGACACCGGCGTTGCAAAGTTACCTCACCCACAGGCCGTGGGTGCACAGGGTCGAAGTGGCGTCGGGTTCTGTCACGCAGGTTCTTGGTGCTTGGAGCTGTTGCAGCTGCAGGCGCTGTGAAGCAGAAGTGTCCGGTGCGATCCAAGGGTGGATCGAAGTAGAAAAGTACCTGAAAGCAGAGGGGACAGAGTCTGGGTCACTCAGCAGTGACCAGGGTGGAACCAGGACGGAACCAGGCAATGTCGGGCGCAATCAGGCGGTTGTCGATAGGCTTCTCTCCGCTGTCACGTGGGCTCTGGGGCATCTGCGACGTCCAGGAGCAGGTCACGATCTGTCCCACGTAGGCTCTCGCCGTCAGCACCGTCGGCTTCAAGATTGCAGCAAACAGCACTTGGCAAAAGCAATCCACGCAGAACCGGGAGATTGCTTATCACTCGAACCAGGAGGGTCAGAGTGGGTGCTCCTTTTCACAGGAGCTGGTGCAGATCTGGAGCAACCAGAAAAGCAAGTCGGATTTCAAGTTTCGTCGGCACAGGGGCCACAAGCCAGCTGGCAAGTGACCGGGCCAACGCGTCGAGCACACACAGGCAGAAGGGCCCCACGCAGCACTCGTCGAGTGTGGAGGGGTGAGCTTTGGTGCAAGTGGAGCTCGGGGCTGGGGCTTCTCAAACCCCGGTGTACAGCTTCGAGGGTCACTCGTGGGCTGCACGGTCAGCGTCTCGTGGCCTTTTCAAGATGGCGTGCCCCACGCTTCCGGTCGCCTCCACGGGTCTCAGCTCTGCAGGGACTGTGGATCGGGCTGGTAGAAGGCAGGCAAGCTTGATCTCGTCGATCTCTGTCGCTCGAGTTCCGGCGGGAACTGCAACAAAGCAAGGGTCGAGGGCTGGATGGTGCCTGTTTGCACAGGGTGGTCACTCCTTGACCACAAGGGAGATTCTTCAGTCTTCTCACGTCGTGTAGAAAGTCGAAGGGTCCAGATTTCGTTTCTTATGTTTCTTCAGGATGATCTGAAGTCCGTTGGGACTGCTCCCCCTCTTATTCGAATCTAGGGGGTTGGACATCCTGCTAGGTCCCCTCCTATGGGTGGGACCCAGGAAGGGGGTGGTTACACCCCTCTCCTTTGATCCTGGCCGCGCTGGGACAGGGGCTGGGAGGCCCCAGAACCGGTTTGGCCGGATCCTGCAAGGGGCAGCCTTGTGCTCCCCAGGCAGTGTCTGGTTTCTTTGAAACCTCCCTACTCCAATCCACTATCTCCTGTCTGGGGTGGTTTGACACCGCCCTGTGACAGGAAACTCTTTGTCCAGGCCTCCTCTGCCGGGTTTCGGTCAGCAGCAGGAGGCCAGACCCGTGTCTGTGGCAGGGGCATCCATTTTGTGGATCTGAGGCTCATTTTAAATCAACCGCGTTTCAGTAAAGTAACATGTCTTCTCCCTCTAGAAGGGTGGAATGCTACCCCCGTCGCCAGAACTGGCGAGGGGGTAGTATTCCAATTCGTATGACACCTTACACGACATGTTTTGATAAAGCCAAACCAAAGTTGCTATATAACCGCGAGGATTATAAGGCGCTTAAGAGTATATGGTATGGCATTATCCCGGATCAGCTTAGGGAGTTGTTCCCGACAGCTGCAGACAGGCTCAGCTCATGCCAGAGCTCCATCTCACATAAAACCACGCACTCTGCCTCCAGGATTGATGAGGCCTTCCATAGGAGTGGCTCACAGGTTATATATGTGTCCAGATATAGGGTTAGATATAGGTATACTATATCTAAGCAAGGGGTGATTACACCCACTTGCCCCAGCTGAGTGATCAGCCAGTTGTGTCAATTTAAGAACCAGCCAGGGGTGGCAAAAGCTATGCTTCAGCCCCTGGTAGGCCTTGGTGGCACCTATGCCCTGAGCACCTATAGTGCATGGTACAGGGGCTGACAAGGAGTCCATTTCCAATTGTGGTATGTACCTATAGCACATGTATTATAAATTTAGAGAGAGAACAGCAGGCTGGGGGTCTGATTAGCAGGCCCACAGCCTCAGTAAGTCGAAAACCAGTGAAGCAAAAAGCAAAAATTGGGGTGACCATAGGATAGCAGACCCTACTCTCCTACAATCCCTTAGTCAATGAGGCTTCACTCTGGGCCTGAATGAGAACGGGTGGAGGTTTCCTTAGTTGCCTTGGAAAAACCATAGAATTCAATTTGAAAACATGGCACAAGAACTGGTTGGAGGTTTGTCGGAGGAAGTTCTTAATTTCTCTTAAAAAAGAAAAAAGAAATGGCGGCTGCATAAATCATTTTGCGACCTGCCTGGGTAGAACACTCAGCAATGAACATTGAGCTCCTTCATGACCTGCCTAAAAGGAGACATAACACAGGCACTAACCTCGCTACTCACTGGGTACGATTCATAGGGTCACCACCTCAACAATAAATTCATTGAAGAAGCAAATTGGATATCACACTCAAATCAAAACTTTAAAAACTGAGGACTAGGACACAACAAAGAAGATAAGGGCATATGTGTCCAGAACAGTTAAATGAATTTAAGTGTACAGTGAAAGGCATTCATCTAAATAAGGTGAATAGGGCATAAATCAGTACCTGTATCCAAGTTATATGAAAGGAGTAGTTAAGAGAAACCCAAGGACTGCATAGCAATGAAGAACGAGGGCTTCCGAAGGTTCATCAGAGTATATATCCTCCTCATTAAGTGCTCTGATTAGTTCTGGTGTTTTTTATGGTTTATATTAATTTTCTCTGTTCATGGATACAGTAGTTTTGGGTTGTGACTTTAATCTGCTGTGTTTGCTTAGTTAATAAATGGAGATGGTGATGCATAATTCTTGCATCCGAATCCTTAGTACAATTAAAACTTTCCTTCAATAGTGTGATTCACATTGAGCAATACACAGTAGCAATGGAGTTTAAATAATTCCAACATAGAAAAACTCTCATCTCACCTTTCCAATCATAGGTTGCCCCGTTGACGAATTAATGAATATCCCTCGCTTTAAGCCTTCATCATAAGGCCAATATGAACCAGGCGGTTGGGTACTACTGATTGCTGGATCCTATAAAAACAATAAAAAACATGACATTTTTTTTCTGTGGACCAGCAATCCCATTCTCACACTTTTTTAAAGGAATTTTGTAACCTGTGGAATATACCAAATATTTGGCTCTAGTTTATTTTTTAATTCAAACACATATAGTGACAAACATAAAATGTGCTCTTGTTTAAGGAACAGACATTTACGGGAATATTTTTTTTTGTTTTTTGTAGCAGCATGCAAATGGTGTACAATTTGAAACAAGCAACTGTAGTTCTTTCTTAAGTATGCCAATTTATAGATTAATTTAGTGTGTTAATTACGGAAATAAGAATGCAATAAAGTCATACAGTAAGTTAACCAAGGAGGATCCCTAAGCATAATTTGTATAACATCACAATTATCGTTGATCAAGTCTATGCTAAAGGGAGTTTCAAATGTCTACATTGTGTAATTTGTTTTCTAGACTTTTGATAACAGAAGGTGGATTATCTGGATATTTATGGCTCTTAAACAAGGATGCCCAATATAAAACTAGAAAATATAATAATCAAAACAAGGTGGCAAGTGTTTTGCATCCTTTGTTGATAATTGTTACAGTCCTTTGTTGATTACCTCTTAAGATAGTGAGCAACTAGTAGGACAAATTAACATTCTCTGAATTCTATGGATCAGAAATTAAATAATTCCCATGATCACCAAAACTCCCTGAACCCATTCATGAAGAGTCTGAACCACTGATGAAAGGTATTCAGTATGTGCATGCTAATTATTTACTGCTCAGAAAGACAACTCGTTTTTTTCCACTGAAAGAAACACATCTCAAAGGTGCACATACAAAAGGTCTATTGACCGTGATTACACTTTACTCCTATGCAATGGGAACATTTACTGTTTGCCCGATTCACAAAACGTTCAATTATACAAACAGATATGTTTCGATTGCTGTCAGTGACACACCTATGGCCATTAACATTCTCAAAACAGCTGACAAGCTACCGATCTGCCAATTCTCCCTGAGTAGATTCCATGCATGCATTGCACAGGTTACATACACATGCATACGGTATGGGTATTTCTGAAAAGTAAAATGTTTCTATTGAACTACTGTTCATAAATAACATTTTCCTTCCGTTGTTTTCCATCTTCACTGACCCCCTTTAAAAAGCATTGGCAAAGCCCAAAGGTCTCACATTTGAGACGTATTTGCTTTGTCAATGTTTTTTAGCTATGCTGTGCAGCATTCCTAATACCCTGTGTCATTTTGTTGGTACCATGTATGCGTGTGCCTACATAATTACGCGGACACTTTTTTTGCCTTGTGTGAATTTAAGCCAACCACTTCCATGTGAGTTAATGGTCAATATGAAACGATCTATTTAAGACCTCAGTTACCTAAAATCTGATGAGAAACCAGAGGAACGCCAAAAACTCAGGGATGTTCAGAAGAACCCACACAATGAAGAAGCGTTCACTTTATTAAGAGACATGTGATGCACTGAAATCATCTGATGTTTATTAATGCTGAAGGGGGAGGGCTGTGAGGAGAGTTAATTTCCTGGCCAGTACCTACCATTGCTCACTGCTGAGGGCCCTACTGTTTTATTAGATTTTAAGCGAGAGCAAAGTTGTTCACATACATAACTAGCTACATGTGGGAACAGACCAGTCACTCCCATACAAAATACTTACAGTTTAAAGAAGAAAAACAGAAAACTTAAGACAGGCTGCTGCAGATAGTTTAGCACTGAATACCTTGATTATAGTTCTTGGAACAAAAATGTACAAGTACCAGCACTAACTATGCAAGAGTACCCGTTTGTCACTGGGAAGAGCCAGTAGTCTCCCACTAACAGTATTGCACTGCTGCTAGGAAGTGCAGACATGCTTCCTTTCAAAAAAGTTAAATGCGGATACTCAGTACCTACCCGTTTAAAGCTGTTCATGAATCACTTATGCCCTTTGAAACTGGGATAAGAAGAGTTAAAGACTTGCTCAAATTCCTAGTACACAACCAGGGTCACATCGTATCAGGATGTAACGTGGACTGGACATCAGGGTTTCACGTTGACAATGAGGATGGAACATTTTAAACGTGGACATTTTAGGGACAATTAAGTATTAACATCCAGAAATACTAATCTGTTCTGGACACAGTACAAATCCCAAATAGAAACATTTAGCAAAACCAAGTTACGTTTTTCCAAACCAAACCTATGTATGTGACGCGAAGCATACAATTACCTTTACAAACAGAAATGGAAATGAAGGATGTACTTTCACCTTCATGTCCAATTAATTCCAATGACCTTAAAAAGGTGCACTGGCAATAAACCCAAGGATCTCTCCTCCACCTTCTCAGCGATCTTAAAAATCACAAGCATCCAACAGCAACCCGCAAACTGTCCGGTTTAGCCATGGGGAGGAGAGTAGGAAAGGTGCAACAAAGCTCCATAACAAACTGTTTGAAGAAGTATGCGAAGAAAGCGATGCAGGGTTTAGTAAGGAGTAGTTTCTTACCTGTAACTCCAGTTCTCTTGTAGGGGTATTTCCGTGATAGTCATTTATCATGTGAATAGTCCCGCCCATGTGCGTGGACCCCGGAGCACTTCATTAGATATATCTTCTTAAGTTGTCATCCTCTGCCTTTCTTCAGGAAGGCCTATAGAGACACTTAAGGTATAAAAAGACAATAATGCAGCCTAACCAACTCTAGGCTACACTGGCCATTACTTCATATTGAAGTGAAAAAGATAGCCAGCTTAACTTTACATTTAGCAATTTGCTGAGTTTTACACATAGAAAACTCCTTCACAAACTCCTTTTTTCATGATAATACAAAAAGGAATGGATAGAGAAGCCCCCATGGGCTGCCATTATGTGTCTGCAAATGTATACCGTGCCTTTAAGCGTCTCCAGAGACTCCTGGTATCCCATGATGCACAGCCAAAGGCAATTACTTTCAGTTCTTTTTGAAGGCGCAAAGAAGCAGAGTCTACTGAGTCTTGGGGACATCTCTGTCTGTCACCGGGGAGGCGGGTAGGTTGCTTATGACTATCACGGAAATACCCCTACAAGAGAACTGGAGTCACAAGTAAGACACTACTCCTTCTCTTGTAGGGATTTCATATTCGTGTGAATAGACTAGGAAGCCCATCCCAAAACAGCTCTCCAGTGGTGGAAAAAACAGAGAACAACCGCACTGTTGTGCATATAGATTTCGAAGAGAAGCATTCCCAACCGGAACATCTGCCCTAGCACCAGTGTCTAGGCAGTAGTGCTTAGTAAATGTATGGACTGACTTCCCCTTGGCAGCCTTCAAGATTTCTGAAATAGGTACATTATGAAGTAAAGCCCCAGTAGCGGCTTTACCACTGGTAGAGTGAGCCCTAGGCTTACTAACCAGAGTCCTGTTGACTTTCTAATAACACAGCTGAATACAGGAAACAATCCACCTAGAAATGGATTATTTGGAGGTAGTCAGACCAGTTCGGCTTGAGCCATATTTTACAAATAACTGGTCTGATCTACGGATAACCTTAGTCTTGTCCAAATAGAACTTCAAGACCCTCCTAACATCAAGGGAATGAAGCGACCTCAGCAGGAGAAGAGGGATTCTGAAAAAATGTAGGCAATGTAATAGTTTGGTTCACATGAAACTCTGAAACAACTTTAGGGAGGAAATTAGGCTGAGTCATCATAACTACCTTAGAGGAATGAAAGACTGTACAAGTCTCTTTACAACATAATGCCTGAAGTTCGCTAACCCTGCGAGCAGAAGTTATGGCCACAAGGAAAGTTGTCTTCCAAAACAGATGCTAAATAGAAGCCTTATGAATGGGTTCAAACGGCTCCCTCATCAGTCGTGAAAGGACCACATTGAGCTCCCAGGGAGGCGACGGATGTCTAATGGGAGGAAACACTTTCTTAAATCCTTCAAGAAAAACTCTGATGACTGGGAATTTAAAAAAGGAAGTTTGTGAAGGACATTTCCTATAAGCATTTAAAGCTCCCAGGTGAACCTTGATCGAATGAAACTGAAGGCCAGATTGAGCCAAGTGTAGCAAGTAAGGAAGAATGACCTCCTCCTTGCAGGAGGTAGGATCCACATTCTTAGATGCACACCAGATGCAAAATCTCTTCCATTTATATGCATAGGATGTGCTAGTAGATGGTCGTTTGGCCTCATTCAATATCTCCATAGAGTCCTGAGGGAGATTCAAATGTCCGTACTGTACTAACTCAGGAGCCATGTCGCCAAATTCAACGAGAGATTGGGGTGCACCATCTGTCTGCCGAATTTCATCAGAAGATCCGGCCGGCATGGAAGACGGAGATGTGGCAGGAGAGACCGGTGGAGTAGGTCTGTGCACCACCACTGACGGGCCCCTCCGGAGCAATGGGTCAAACAGTCTAAGGGCCAATTCTAGCAAGTCCGAGGTTCTATTCTTCGGTTGCGTTGTCGATCCGGAGTGGCAGCACTGGTGGCCGTCCGACATGAGCCCTCCTGCACAGTCTTCCTTGGTGGCTAAAAATCTGGGTGTCAAGCTGGACAACCAGCTGTCGCTGCGAACACATATTCTGGGTCTGGCTGGCACCTGTTATGGAATTTTGAAAATGCTCCGTAAATTCCTGCCCCTGCTGTCTGAGGAGCACAGGCGTATTACTGTGCAGGCTCTCGTCGGCTCTAGGCTAGATTATGCTAATGCCCTCTTTCTTGGCCTCCCTGATTACCTAGTTCAGCGCCTACAGGTGGTACAGAACTCTGCCGCCCGGGCTATCTTTGGCCTGCGTAGACGAGCCCGAGCTTCCGGGCTGCTACAGGCGCTACACTGGCTGCCTATCCGGAAGCGGATCCAGTTTAAATCCCTGACTCTGATGCACAAAGCCCTGTTTGGATCAGGGGCTGGATACCTGCGGCGGAGACTGGCCTTTTATCGACCAGTCCGCCCCTTGCACTCGGAATCCCTTTACAAAGCGGTGGTCCCTCGGGTGAGGAAGGCCCGCACGGGAGGGCGCTCTTTCAGCTGCAAAGCTCCACAGCTGTGGAACTCGCTTCCTCTTTCACTGCGCAGCACTGCCAATTTGTTCCAGTTCAGGAAGAGCCTGAAGACCTGGCTTTTTAATCTTTAGGCTGTTCTTATTGTTTCAGTTTCAGTTCTTTTTCTCATTCTTTTTGCTGTGTTGTGTTATTTTTATTCTGAGCTGCAGGTGGAAAGCGCCGGGACACTCTTTTCGAGTAGCCGTGCGCTATACAAGAACGCTGTAACATAACATAACAATGAGGACCATCTTGGCCCGTGATTGCGGGAGCTTGATCAGTACTGTCGGGATCAGGGGGATTGGCAGAGAAGCGGAGAGAAAGCCGCCTGACCAGTTGATCCATAGTGCATTCCCCAGAGTCTCTGGTTGGTAAAACCTGGATGCGAAGCCGCTGCATTTGCTGTTTTCCGCGGTAGCGAACAGATCGACTTCTGGAGTACCCCATCTTTCGAAGATGCCTCGCACCACTTCGTCATTTAAGAGCCATTTGTGATTTTCTTGAAGGAGTCTGCTGAGCGCGTCTGCCTGAGCATTCTGAACACCTGGGATGTGAGTTGGAATAATGGTCAGGTTCCAGGCTAACAGCCAGTTCCAGATGGCCTGGGCTTTCCGAGATAACGCTCGAGACCTTGAGCTCCCCTGCTTGTTGAGGTAGAACATTGTGGCGTATTGTCCGTCTGAACAAGCAGGGAACTGGTGTGAAACGACAGTTGGAAGGCTTTCAGTGCCAAATGGACTGCTTGAAGCTCCAGGGAGTTGATGTGGTACTTGGTCTCTTTTTGGGACCATGTGCCCTGTATCTGAAGGTGGTCGGAATGTGCACCCCAGCCGTGGAGAGAAGCATCCGTCACTATGGTTTGCGTCAGTATTTCTTTGTGGAAGGGAATCCCCCAGAGGAGATTGCGTGGAAACACCACAGTCGGATGGACTGGAGAGCCTGATGAGACAGCTGAATCCTGTCTTCCCAATCCCCCAGTTTCTGGTCCCACTGATCTTCCAGACATTCTTGCAGGGGTCTCATATGGAGGCGTGCATTCGGAGTGAGGAAGATACAGGAGGCCATGGAGCCCAGGAGAGAAGATACCTTCCTCACCATCGGGGAGGGCATGGTCATGAGAACTTGAGCCTTCTAAAGGATAGATAAGAGTCTCTCCTCCGAAGGACACACGTTTGCTGTGCGTGTATCGATGATGGTGGCTTCCAAGTACTGTAGGCATTGAACAGGAGTCGAGACAGACTTCGTGAAGTTGATGTGGAGGCCCAAACGAAGTAGGAGATTGGAAGTCCGATTGAAATGCTGTCGCGCTTCCTGAAGTGTAGCTGCCTTGATCAACCAGTCGTCCAGATACGGGTAGACGAACAGCTTGTTCTTCTTTAGATGTGCAGCCACCACGGCCATGCATTTGGAAAATGTCAGAGGAGCTGACTTCAGGCCGAAAGACAGCACGGAGTATTGATAATGGTTGTTGCCCACAGTGAAATGCAGACACTTGTGATGTTTCCTCGCTATGGGCACGTGAAAATATGTGTCTTGCAGATCTATTTCACATAGCCAGTCTCCCTGAAGAAGTTGAGGGTAGATCTGATGCAAGGACAACATCAGAAACGTTTCTCTGCTAAACCTTTTTTTGGCCTGTCGCAAGTCGAGGATAGGTCTGAACTCATTCTGGTCTTTCTTGCTGACTAGAAAGAACCGAGAATACAGTCCTGTTTCTCTTTGTGCCAGAGGAACCGGTTCTATCGCCCTTTTCTGTAAGAGGGTGTTGGCCTCCTTCTGCAACTCGCGTAGCATGTAGCATGATCGAGTTGGAGGAATCTATGGAGGAGGACTTGTAAAACGTAGCGAGTATCCACTGCGAACAATATTCAGCACCCAATTGTCCAGAATTATTTTCAGCCACTCTGCCAGATGGTTTTGAATGCTTCCCTCCACGAGGTGGATAACGGACAAGAGGGAAGAAACCCTTCAGGGCTTGGAACCAGCAGGAGCCTTGTTCCGTTGTTCAGACTGCTGGTTGGATCGTCCTCGCTGTTGGCGATTCTGAAACTGCTGAAAAGACTGCTGAAACTGCTGCTGTTGGTTTGACTGACGGCCCTGAGAACACTGAAACCTCGGAGGGAATAACACCGCTGGAAAGGGCGGGAGGTCTTTCGCTGGTCTTTAGGTTTCTCTAAACCTACAGCCTTCAAAGTCTCCATTTCAGTCTTCATGCGGGCCATCTCGTCGTCCGCATGGGTGCCAAAGAGTCGTGCCTGAGAACGGAAGATTGGAAATGCGCTGTTGCGCCTCAGGCTTCAGAGAAGTAAGACGAAGCCAAGCATGTCTCCATAGAGCACGGGCACTCATAATATGGCCCGCGGACCTTGCAGACAATTTACCTGTGATTAAAAAAAAATCAGTGTGTCTGCAAACACTGGGTCCGAGACTCTGCTGCTCTGTGGGGGCCTGGGCATTCCAATGATAGTCAGAGTGCAGCTGCAGGGGCGCAAAGGGGTGAAAGACAAAAGCCTCATTAACATGCAAATGGTCTTTTAAAGACCTGTGAAGTGTTCGGGTGCGGCTGTGCGAGTGTGAGCCCTGAAGTTGTCTCAGCCCGGGCACAGACAAGCAGGGAAAGATGAAGAGGGTGACAGAGGGAGGTAGAGGGTGGAAGACAGAGGGAGTGAGAGAAAGGGAGGGAGACAGAGGGAGAGCAAGGGAGGGAGGGAAAGGGAGAGGGAGGGAGGGAGGAGGGAGGGAGGGAGGGAAAGGGAGGCAGGGAGGAAAAGGGAGGCAGGGAGCGATAGATAGCGAGGGAGGGAGGGAGGTGTGGAGAAGTGTGGCTCACTGGTTAGAGCAGGCAGACCCTGAAGCAGAGGTCAGACCCGGGACCAGGGTTCGATTCCAGACGCGGCAGGGTGTTGAGCTCAAATGTCCACGGACTCGATAATTCTCGCTTCGGTGCCTGACCTAATCATGGGTTCACACTCTGCAACTCTGGGCATTAAGCTTGCTTAATCTCCACAACGGCCCCCCGCGGCGGGATGCCTGGCTTTCACCTTGGGGATGCCCTGTAGGGGCTATCTCACAGGGAAAAACCAGGACGGGTTCCCAAGGCAAGCGTGGAGATACCCCTTCGGGGGTCGATTCTGGCGCTATATAAGAAATATAATAAGGTAAAGGTAGGCAGACAGAGGAAGAGGGAGGGAGGGAGGGAAAGGGAGGCAGACAGAGGAAGAGCGAGGGAGGGAGAGGGAGGGAGGTAAAGGGAGGGAGAGCGAGGGAGGCAGAAAGAGGGAGCATAAGGGAGGGAGGGAAAGGGAGTCAGACAGAGGGGGAGGGAGGGAAAGGGAGGCAGGGAGGAAAAGGGAGGCAGGGAGAGAGAGATAGCGAGGGAGGGAGGGAGGGAGGGAAAGGGAGGCAGACAGAGGAAGAGCGAGGGAGGGAGAGGGAGGGAGGTAAAGGGAGGGAGAGCGAGGGAGGCAGAAAGAGGGAGCATAAGGGAGGGAGGGAAAGGGAGTCAGACAGAGGGGGAGGGAGGGAAAGGGAGGCAGGGAGGAAAAGGGAGGCAGGGAGAGAGAGATAGCGAGGGAGGGAGGGAGGGAGGTAAAGGTAGGCAGACAGAGGAATAGGGAGGGAGGGAAAGTGAGTCAGACAGAGGGGGAGGGAGGTAAAGGGAGGCAGACAGAGAGAGCGAGGGAGGGAGGTAAAGGGAGAGGGAGGGAGGTAAAGGGAGAGGGAGGGAGGTAAAGGGAGGGAAAGGGAGGCAGGGAGGAAAAGGGAGGCAGGGAGAGAGAGATAGCGAGGGAGGGAGGGAGGTAAAGGTAGGCAGACAGAGGAAGAGGGAGGGAAAGGGAGTCAGACAGAGGGGGAGGGAGGGAAAGGGAGGCAGACAGAGAGAGCGAGGGAGGGAGGTAAAGGGAGTCAGACAGAGGGAGAGCGAGGAAGGGAGGGAAAGGGACGCAGGGGGGAAAGGGAGGCAGGGAGAGAGAGATAGCGAGGGAGGGAGGGAAAGGGAGGCAGACAGAGGAAGAGCGAGGGAGGGAGGGAGGGAAAGGGAGGCAGAGGAAGAGCGAGGGAGGGACAGGGAGGGAGGGAAAGGGAGGGAGAGCGAGGGAGGCAGAAAGAGGGAGCATGAGGGAGGAGGGAAAGGGAGGCAGACAGAGGGGGAGGGAAAGGGAGGCAGACAGAGGGGGAGGGAGGGAGGGAAAGGGAGGCAGAGAGAGAGCGAGGGAGGTAAAGGGAGTCAGACAGAGGGAGAGCGAGGAAGGGAGGTGGAGGGAGGGGGAGGGAGGGAGAGGGAAAGGAGGGAGGGAAAGGGAGGCAGATAGAGGGAGAGCAAGGGAAGGAAGGAAAGGAGAGAGGAAAAGGGAGGGAGACAGAGGGAGGGATAGAAAGGGAGACCGAGAGAGGGAGACAGACAGAGGGAGGAGGGAGGCAGAGCGAGGAGGGAGGAGGGATGGAGGAGGGAGAGAGGAGGGAGAGAGGAGGGAGGGAGGAGGGAGGGAGGAGGGAGGGAGGAGGGAGGGAGGAGGGAGGGAGGAGGGAGGGAGGAGGGAGGGAGGGAGGAAGGGAGGAGGGAGGGAGGAGGGAGGGAGGAGGGAGCGAGGAGGGAGCGAGGAGGGAGCGAGGAGGGAGCGAGGAGGGAGCGAGGAGGGAGCGAGGAGGGAGCGAGGAGGGAGCGAGGAGGGAGCGAGGAGGGAAGGAGGAGGGAAGGAGGAGGGAAGGAGGAGGGAAGGAGGAGGGTGACGGAGGGAAGGAGGAGGGTGACGGAGGGAAGGAGGAGGGTGACGGAGGGAAGGAGGAGGGTGACGGAGGGAAGGAGGAGGGTGACGGAGGGAAGGAGGAGGGTGACGGAGGGAAGGAGGAGGGTGACGGAGGGAAGGAGGAGGGTGACGGAGGGAGGGAGGAGGGGGACGGAGGGAGGGAGGAGGGTGACTGAGGGAGGGAGGGAGAAGGGTGACTGAGGGAGGGAGGGAGAAGGGTGACTGAGGGAGGGAGGGAGGGAGAAGGGTGACTGAGGGAGGGAGGGAGGGAGAAGGGTGACTGAGGGAGAGAGGAGGGTGACTGACAGAGGGAGAGAGGAGGGAGGAGGGTGACTGACAGAGGGATGGAGGAGGGAGAGAGGAGGGATGGAGGAGGGTGACAGAGAGGGAGGGAGGAGGCGGGAGGAGGGTGACAGAGGGAGGGAGGGAGGAGGCGGGAGGAGGGTGACAGAGGGAGGGAGGGAGGAGGCAGGAGGAGGGTGACAGAGGGAGGGAGGGAGGAGGCAGGAGGAGGGTGACAGAGGGAGGGAGGGAGGAGGCGGGAGGAGGGTGACAGACAGAGGGAGGGAGGAGGAAGGAGGAGGGTGACAGACAGAGGGAGGGAGGAGGCAGGAGGAGGGTGACAGAGGGAGGGAGGAGGCAGGAGGAGGGTGAGGGAGGGAGGGAGGAGGGTGACTGAGGGAGGGAGGAGGGAGGAGGGTGACTGACAGAGGGAGGGAGGAGGGAGACTGACAGAGGGAGAGAGAAGGGAGGAGGGTGACTGACAGAGGGAGAGAGGAGGGAGGTGGGTGACTGACAGAGGGAGAGAGGAGGGAGGAGGGTGACTGACAGAGGGAGAGAGGAGGGAGGAGTTTGACTGACAGAAGGAGGGAGGAGGGAGGAGGGTGACTGACAGAGGGAGGGAGGAGGGTGACTGACAGAGGGAGAGAGGAGGGTGACTGACAGAGGGAGAGAGGAGGGAGGAGGGTGACTGACAGAGGGAGAGAGGAGGGAGGAGGGTGACTGACAGAGAGAGAGAGGAGGGAGGAGGGTGACTGACAGAGGGATGGAGGAGGGAGAGAGGAGGGATGGAGGAGGGTGACAGACAGAGGGAGGGAGGAGGCAGGAGGAGGGTGACAGACAGAGGGAGGGAGGAGGCTGGAGGAGGGTGACAGACAGAGGGAGGGAGGAGGCGGGAGGAGGGTGACAGACAGAGGGAGGGAGGAGGCGGGAGGAGGGTGACAGACAGAGGGAGGGAGGAGGCAGGAGGAGGAGGGTGACAGACAGAGGGAGGGAGGAGGCAGGAGGAGGGTGACAGACAGAGGGAGGGAGGAGGCAGGAGGAAGGTGACAGAGGGAGGGAGGAGGGAGGGAGGAGGGTGACTGAGGGAGGGAGGAGGGAGGGAGGAGGGTGACTGACAGAGGGAGGGAGGAGGGGAGAGGAGGGATGGAGGAGGGAGAGAGGAGGGATGGAGGAGGCAGGAGGAGGGTGACTGAGGGAGGTAGGGAGGAGGGAGACTGAGGGAGGAAGGAGGGAGGAGGGTGACTGACAGAGGGAGGGAGGAGGGAGACTGGCAGAGGGAGAGAGGAGGGTGACTGACAGAGGGAGAGAGGAGGGAGGAGGGTGACTGACAGAGGGAGAGAGGAGGGAGGAGGGTGACTGACAGAGGGAGAGAGGAGGGAGGAGGGTGACTGACAGAGGGAGAGAGGAGGGAGGAGGGTGACTGACAGAGGAAGAGAGGAGGGAGGAGGGTGACTGACAGAGGGAGAGAGGAGGGAGGAGGGTGACTGACAGAGGGAGAGAGGAGGATGGAGGAGGGAGAGAGGAGGGATGGAGGAGGGTGACAGACAGAGGGAGGGAGGAGGCGGGAGGAGGGTGACAGACAGAGGGAGGGAGGAGGCGGGAGGAGGGTGACAGACAGAGGGAGGGAGGAGGCGGGAGGAGGGTGACAGACAGAGGGAGGGAGGAGGCGGGAGGAGGGTGACAGACAGAGGGAGGGAGGGAGGAGGCAGGAGGAGGGTGACAGACAGAGGGAGGGAGGAGGCAGGAGGAGGGTGACAGACAGAGGGAGGGAGGAGGCAGGAGGAGGGTGACAGAGGGAGGGAGGAGGCAGGAGGAGGGTGAGGGAGGGAGGGAGGAGGGTGACTGAGGGAGGGAGGAGGGAGGAGGGTGACTGACAGAGGGAGGGAGGAGGGAGACTGACAGAGGGAGAGAGGAGGGAGGAGGGTGACTGACAGAGGGAGAGAGGAGGGAGGAGGGTGACTGACAGAGGGAGAGAGGAGGGAGGAGGGTGACTGACAGAGAGAGAGAGGAGGGAGGAGGGTGACAGACAGAGAGAGGAGGGAGGAGGGTGACTGACAGAGGGATGGAGGAGGGAGAGAGGAGGGATGGAGGAGGGTGACAGACAGAGGGAGGGAGGAGGCGGGAGGAGGGTGACAGAGGGAGGAGGAGGCTGGAGGAGGGTGACAGACAGAGGGAGGGAGGAGGCGGGAGGAGGGTGACAGACAGAGGGAGGGAGGAGGCAGGAGGAGGGTGACAGACAGAGGGAGGGAGGAGGCGGGAGGAGGGTGACAGACAGAGGGAGGGAGGAGGCAGGAGGAGGGTGACAGACAGGGGGAGGGAGGAGGCAGGAGGAGGGTGACTGAGGGGGTGGGAGGAGGCAGGAGGAGGGTGACTGAGGGAGGGAGGAGGCAGGAGGAGGGTGACTGAGGGAGAGAGGAGGGAGGAGGGTGACTGACAGAGGGAGAGAGGAGGGAGGAGGGTGACTGACAGAGGGAGGGAGGAGGGAGGGAGGTCAATGAAATTGTCTTTTCAAAATTCAAAAAGTATCGTATTTTTCAAATTTGCAGTCTTTAACAAGCATTTTTATGGAATAGGTCTCGCATTACCAAAAGTTTAAGCTATTGGCAATGCAATAGCTTAAACTCACGCAAACGTGCAACCTATTGCATTGCAAACATTTGTTTGACTAGAGCCCATGCAGCACTTTCACATTCATGAAGGGCACCCCCCTTTCTTTAGACAAGCCGCGTCTAAAGAAAGGGGCGTGTCCGACATTAAAGTGAAACCACGGCATGGGGGCTTTGACAAAAAAAAAAATAAGCATCCGGTTGTCACGTTGACAAACACATGGTTTTTTTGCCAAAAGCGCCATTGCCGCGTTTTTACTTTAATGTCGGTTGCGTACCTTTCTTTAGACGTGGTTTGTGTAAAGAAAGGAGCGCCGCCTTTATGAATGTGAAAGTGCCGCATGGGCGCTAGTAAACAAAATAAATATATAAGCTAAATACAGCCCGACTGTCAAAATAAATACATTAAAAAACGCGACTACTGTAGTTAAAGCGGACCACCATTAGTAAAAATAAAAGCAGACGCCGTGGACCGCCATTAGTAAAAATAAAAGCGGGCAGTGTGCTGCGAGGTGGTGGGTGGAATAGGGCGAGAGCATTAAATAAATAGTGCTCACCCACTGGATAAAGCAGACCATGTAACAACACCAGTAAAAGGTCCCATCGTTATGGGAGGTAACAAATGCAGACAAGGCGGTTCCAAGGAGGGACCAACAAGACGAACAACAACTCGGAAGCCACAGTATACGGAGGACACGGACACAAGCCAATTAAAAAATATGGGCGGAGAGTGGGCGGGGCTTCAAAGGCAAGCCATACTCTACTACTGCATGCCTGGCAGTAGTGCCTGAGCTGCCCAGGCTCGACTTAAAAATGAAGATGTTCCTAAAGTTAAGTGCCTAGTTACTTCCTTTTGTTTAACTGCAATTAACCTTTAAATAAGTGTGTGCTGTATGTATATATTTTTTAATATTCATGCTGAGTCGAGTGAACAGCAGCCTAGTGCTGCTGCTTCTCAGGGGGCAGCATCCCTTTATGGGGGCAGCATCCCTTTAGGGATGCGGCCACCAGGCCGTACTTTGAGTATCACTGGGCTAGGGTGTATATATGTGACCAACTAGCACTTGCGCCCCTGCTGAGATGGATTAGGGTGTGGAGTAATCTAGCGCTTGATCTTAACCGTGCAATTATGGAGGACCGTCTGACCACTTTAGACAGGCCACTTCACAACCCATGGAGTAAATACATCAAAGATGTCACTCCTAAATTGGTCCTCCCAGCATCTGTATGGCATTATAAATGGGGATTTGTCCTGGGCGAAGAAACACTATACGCATAGAAAGGGAGGTGCAGGAACTCTCTAACCCTTCAGTTCAGTCCTGCATTATGTTAAAAAACGTGCCCCTCGATGGAACCTTATCTAACAAAAGCCACGCTCCCTCATCACCGAGTCCTATTGACCAGATTCAGATTCAATCTTCTGCATTGGTCTTCAACATTTTGGCGAGCCAGCCAGGAGAGATTGGTACCTCGGTCCCAACTGAAGCCGAAGGAAAGGGACCCCGCCTGGATGGATTCACACCTGCGAAGCAAGGAAGGTGAGCAGACGTCACAATTGATTGGAGGCTCTGCTGAATCCGTGGGGTGGAGGTATGTCCTGAAGCCACTGTCCGAGGGTAAGAGACCACATCTGGTCCTTCGTCCTTAGCATTTGGCTTATGGCAAATTAGGAAGAACGCAAAAATCTAACCTGAGCACCCTGCCATTGACCGAGTTCGAATATTTTACCTATTTAATGTGTCCGAATGGAGTAGTCACAAGGTGGCCTCAGAGGTGGTCGAGCGGAGGTCACCTTTTTCCGATAGACAGCACACTAGGAAAGGTGAAATTGGCTGTCGATTGGACTGCTGGCCGTGTCACAGATGGTACACTTGTCCCCTGGGTATGATACAGGGTTGAGGCCTCACCACTTTGACCGCTGGGCGTAACACAGATGGTACGCATCGGCCCAGGGTGTGATTAGGGCCAGCACGTCAATCTTATTTTTTAGACTAAAGAGTTTTCTCAGTGCTACCGGTTTCTTAACACTGCTGGTATCTGAAAGAAGTGAGAGGTTTTGATCGCTTGGACAGCTGGGCGGGATACAGATGATACGATAAGCCGATGGGTGTGAAACAGGGTGCAATTCTGACATTAGGGAAAACGATTTGGATGATCAGGTGTAGCTTGTATTTGGCCAAGAGGGGCCTGTGGTTCTTCAAGTGATTCCTTTTGTCCGCGAAAAAAGTCATTGTCTTTGTCCCGGAGACTATCAGGCTCACTTAGTCCCATGTACCACGCAGTGTCGGGTAGTTCCTACAAATCTAAACAGACCTGTGCATTTAGACAACATAAACTAAGGGCTTGATGTCCAGACCGATTCCAGACACCCCCAAAGGATACGTTAGTCTTTAGACCAGCTGGCTCACAGTGCCATTTAAGCCCCACAACCTTACCAAGGAGCGGATAGGTTCTGGCAACTATCGAACATGACGACCCTGACCCTTCAGGTATTGTGGAAACAGTACAGTACTTTTCGCTCAGTCACTCGTGCTCACTCTGTCTCCGAGAGATATACAGAATAAACGGTGGGGATGTTTGATAAACATTTATTGAACCAGCGACATTCTAGCATAAAATACATGTGCTGCAACAACCATTAAACAGAAACAGATGTATACAGTTATAAGCACCAACAGAGTAAAGAAAAGGTAGAAGTCCACCATGGTGCTAAAACAATGAATATATGCAGGCATTTAGATACATGGCAATAATCAGGAGTAACTCTAACTCACTGTACCTAGCATGTGTGAAGGAATATATCCAAGAATCCCACAAGGAAAGAGTCAACCCCCATTACCTGATGGGAGAGAACAAAGGACCCTGTCTTTGTTTCAAAATGGACACCCCGCGAGGGATGTCAGACCACTGCGTGCTGGAGTGCCTGCAAGCAGGGACTTCAGCGTCTCACGTCAGCATGGAAGCCTGTTCTCCCTTGGTTTGCCCAGCGAAGATGTGGGACTTATATACCTGAAAGGTACCTTCAGGGGTTCTACCTAGATGTGCCATGGTACTGTGGGCTTGTCTGCCAAGGATGACGATAGTGGTGACTTTTGTACAGAGTTATTATGCAGAAGATGGAAATCCTGCTGTGATACTAAGAATCCTCATGCATAATAAATTAGGCTAGTTTTCAAAGAAAACAACACAACATTTATTCGGCACCTAACTGGGTAAAAGATCAGCATCAGACCAGTTATGTGGAGCAAGGCAGTACAAATGTAGGTAAAAGGTCATGCAACTACCTAGGCCTAAACTGGGGTACACTGGGGCTCATGACAGCAGGGCTTTCCGTGGTCACAGGATAGCATGCACTAGGAGCGGGCTAAGGTATTTTCTGACGTCCTTTTTTCTCTATCAGTTTTTTCTTTTTGCAGGATTGAAATTGATGCAAGGTATATTTGATGTTGTAGTGATTTGATACCATGGTGCTGGTAAATTAATGCAACTGTATTTTGTCTTGAGTATTGTGTTTGTCAATGTTCCAATGGGCTATAAGAAGGCATTGCTATTTCTCACAATCGTTATTTCATATAAAAGTGAAGTCTGCTATTTGCTGCCAAATTTCATGACGTTTTAACAATTGCACTTTCATCTAGGTTGTGACCCTTCACATGCATTGTTATTTGTGATAGTGAAATGTTAGTTTTGATGCATCCATAAAAAGCGTTGAGCACATAGCAAGTAGTTAGAACCAGCAATGCCCGTATATAATATTTCCCCACAATCCAAGTCAAACTTAAGGATTATATAAAACCAGAAAAACTAGGGTGCATCTCTCTCTTATAAAGAACCCAACTTACCACAAAGTCACAACTAAAACACATGCAAACCAGGTTCCCTACACAGGATAAAACACTTAAGTATTGCCACGAATTGGCATGCACACACTAAGGTACACACGTTTCCATGGCCAATATTGCCACGAATTGGCATGCACACACTAAGGTACACATGTTTCCATGGCCAAAGGAGAGAATCTTTGACACTAACATCATCAAACCCATGAGGACACATATTTGACCAAATACGCAAGACAGATGAACAGGAGAGAGGCCCAATTAGAGCTGTGAGACATTTTGAGGAGGTCCAGACTAACAGTCATATCCCACAGACAATAAGCAAGGCTGCTATCCCCGATTATGATAAACAAACCTGCCAATTGAGGGAGCTGGAGGTTCCCCTAACAAACAACGAACTGTTAGGTCCAGGAATGAGAAACTAACAGGTCAGCAGGCCTAGGAAATCCCAGCACCACTGCAGTCCAGTGCTAGGGCTCCCCCCAAAGATAGACCCCTTGTTTAACGCGTTCAGCCCATCGAACTCCAGTGGGGTGAAGAACACGCACTCCCACCAGGTCAGGTGAACACACCTGAGTGACAGGGAGATTCATGGCTGGTCTGGACAATGATTCAACTAGCAGGGGTGAGGGAAGGGATCACAGTCCTCCGAGAACCGATAACGAGGTGGAAGCCACAGGTTTTGCTCAGGTAGCCAAAGAAACAACTGGAAGCAAGTTTGAAGGCAAGTCCGACCAAATGGAACACATGGCTCAGAGTGAAGGAGGCAATCTAGATGGGTTTTAGAGGAAAGGCGCAAACTAATGAGGGAGAGAAAGACAGCTCACACCCTGGAAGCACAGCTAGAATGCAGAACAGCGCGGCCGCCACCAGAGGAGAGAGGGATAGGTACAGGGCAACATTTGGGGAAGAATGCGAAGCAGAACTAGAGGATCCGAGCCTCCCTAGATGATCAACGCAGGAAAGGGGCTGACCAGGAAATAGAAGACCAAGGTAGCCTGGTGTGAACTAAACTAAGACGTAGGAGAAGTAAAATGGCACCTTTACGGGCGCACAAGGGGAGCAGCAACAAAGACGTCCACTGCTCCTCCTGAATGCGTGGGACGTCGAGGGAGATAGTGACCAGAGAGAAAGGGGAGATCTTCACACAGCCATTTTGTCACCTGCTAAGACACTGAACCGATGGAAAGGACAAGTACGATAGACCCTGACCGGAAGTGGGATCCTTCAAACAAGAGGACATGGCCGTTGCGGAAGACTGCATCTTGCAAGTAAGCGGTAGATCCAAAGCGGAACTTCTTCTACATGCACGATTGTCTAAGAAGATGGGAACGCTATGTAAGAGAAAGACCAGTGGAGCTTCCCGTAGCAAAAATCTACCCACTACTACAGAAAGGCATGTCAAGGACCATCTATGGGCCCTGGGCTCAGATGGATGAAGAATGGCTAAGGACTAAATTGCCGCCCTTGATGGATGGAGCAGGAAAATGGATCTCATGTTTGAGTAGAACATCGCTGGAGTAAATCTAGCGAATGGCGATCTTGAAAGTCTGCTAAGTAGCCTCATTGGAGAACAGACAAACACAGTGTTCGCCTGAGCTTGCATTGCAAGCAATCACGCTGACAAACACCAAGCATGATGTAGGCGCATTCAATTTGTACAGGCAGCAAACATGGACGGCCTTGAAGGAAATGTTCTGACTGCCTAGATGTAGGAGGGTTAATAGCAGAAACTGTAAAACCTGGGCAGGTCATAACTGAGTTTCTGGATAGAATGAGGGAACGATGGGGACTAGAGACCGGACAGCCATGGACTGATACAGGCCTGCAAATCACATTATTTTAAAATAGCCTGAAAAAGGGCATGCCCACCAAGATATAGAGCGGGTTGGACAACATAGTGGGGTTAGACATCAAATCCTGGTGGGAGATACATGCCCACATATTGAACTATTACAATAAGAAATAACAAAAGGACAGGGAGAAACAGGAGCAAACCCAGAGAGACGCTGCTAAGTTGGTCCAACACAAGTTGAAAAAGACCATCCTCAAGGGGGCAGCGTTGGCCGCAAGAGTGCAAATGGCACTAGTCTTGAAGGGGGATCCACCAACAAACACCAGAGGGTTTCAACCTAGCTATAACAGCAGAAGTCAGGGAGGTTGGCAGCAGCCAGACCTTAGTGAATGTTACTATTGCCACAGAATAGGCCACATGGCCGACCAATGCTGGCTAAAGGCATATTACGAACAGAGGTCGATAAAGCTGGGCCAGTCCCTGCAAAACCTCCATCCACAAAGCCAAGCACAGGGGAACCCGAATGCACCCTATACACAGCCTCAGGGAAGTCAGTCAGCTACCTCACCACCACAACAGGGCTCAGGAAGTTGGCAACAGTAACAACTGACAGACAGCCCGGCCCAACAGGGACCAGCACCATAACCGCGGCAGGGAGGAGTAACTGTCTGGGGAGGCAATAACTTCACACAAACACAAAACCCAAATGTGCAGTAAATCAAAACAATTCACAGTACGAAAACTCAAAAGAAGGACTGAATGACACAATATTAGGAATTCAAGCCTTTACTTGCGTTCGGGAGTTTAGGGCTGATGGACGTATTTTGTCGATCGGGTAACATCACTAGAGTGCGCCATTCAGGGTGCCTGCAGGAGCCTAGGCCCCCAATCTGCTGCTGATCCTCCAGGGCGGGGCTGGCAGACCACACTCCAGGGAGAGAACAGTTTGACGAGGGGGGCAAAGTGGCTTCTCGTCCAGTCCTTTAAAGCAGGCACCCAGGCCACCACACCCACAAGTCAATTGGGACGGGTCACGATTACCAAATCGAAAGGACCCCATTCTCGGGCCCCCTGCGTGGACCCAAAATTCCTTCATGGAGTGAGGTTCCAACAGCGCCCCGATAAAGCTGGCAGCCTCCAGCCAATGGAGGGCCCTTATAGGTTCCAAAACAAGGCTGTCCTCCAGTGTCGGGAGCAGGAGGTTCCCATACGCTTGCGGTAGTGAAGACGCCATAACCTCCACTGCACATAATCCGACAGGTTGCAAGGCGACAAACGGAACTGAGTCAGTTAGGAGTGGAGGTCAACCCGAATAACCAACTGTCCCAGTCCATCACATTCATTAGACAAATTTCAACGAGTTCTCGACCTTCGACTCTGGATTCTCCATACAACAATGTTTTTTCTCCCTCAAAATTTACCATGTGTCCAAAGCCTATTCACCGGGTTGTGCGCATCCAGAATAACAGAAGCATGCAACTGGTTAGAAGCCCCTAGTCACAGCTAGGAACCGCAGGTCCAAATACCCAGAAAAATACATTGTCTGAGGGAGAGGGGGTGCCGGGGAAAAGGGAGTCCACAAGTCCATCACAGCTCAGTGTGAAATTGAAACACAAGACTGTGCTCATCCTCATATCAGGCCTAGCAATCAACGAATACAGAAGGCCTCACACTCATCTGAAGGTAACAATAAGCCAAATCTCAGATACCACTATATCAGAAGGATACTGATGCCAAGGGCAGCTTTCCGACCACCTGCCTTTTTTTCCTGCTAAAATGAGATAGCAAATCACCGGAGATCTAGGGGAGGCACTAAAAGACCATTAAAAAGGAACTTCAAAAGGATAGCACGTAGAGGAAAAGGAAAAACAAAAAAAGAATTTACGGAGTCACAACAAAGTTTAGTTATTAACATTTCATCTGCAGTATTAACAAAAGAACAACTAAAAGTATTGGAAAAGGGAACATCATTTGTGAACATATACAATACCAATGTTTAGGAAAGTGAGGTATCACTCTTTCGGTTTATAAGAACACTGAGGTTAAAGCACTTTTTTACCAACATATTACCTCCTCAAGGCACATTAAATCAGAGTGATTTTATGGAATTCAAACCCAGGAGTACGTACCAAGCGCTCACTTCTCACAAATTGTTGGATACCTTTATACTTTTGCTGAAAACGGATTTGAACAAGTTCGAATACAGATCCAAGAGTAAACAAATCTTAACTAATAAAGAAACAAGCATTGGAAATGCAATAGGTCTCGCAGCATTAGAGTTAGTGCTTTTAGAATTGTTTATGGGTTTTTTTTGTAAATCTTTAGCATTTTTGTTTCCTGTAGCCAATGCTAAAGAATTACAAATAAAAAAGCCATAAACAATTCTAAAAGCTGTAACTCAAATGCTCCGAGACCTATTGCACTGTGTGAGGGTGAGGGGTTGAGGGTGAGTGAGGGTGAGGGTGGGTGAGGGGTGGTGGGTGAGGGGTTGAGGGTGAGGGGTTGAGGGTGAGTGAGGGTGAGTGAGGGTGAGGGGTTGAGGGTGAGTGAGAGTGAGGGTGAGTGAGGGTGAGTGAGGGTGAGGGGTTGAGGGTGAGTGAGGGTGAGGGGTTGAGGGTGAGTGAGAGTGAGAGTGAGAGTGAGGGTGAGTGAGGGTGAGGGGTTGAGGGTGAGTGAGGGTGAGTGAGGGTGAGTGAGGGTGAGTGAGTGAGAGTGAGGGAGAGTGAGGGTGAGTGAGGGTGAGTGAGGGTGAGTGAGGGTGAGTGAGGGTGAGTGAGGGTGAGTGAGGGTGAGTGAGGGTGAGTGAGGGTGAGTGAGGGTGAGTGAGGGTGAGTGAGGGTGAGTGAGGGTGAGTGAGGGTGAGTGAGGGTGAGTGAGGGTGAGGGTGAGGGTGAGGGTGAGTGAGGGTGAGTGAGGGTGAGTGAGGGGTTGAGGTTGAGGGTGAGGTGTTGAGGGTGAGGGTGAGTGAGGGTGAGGGTGAGTGAGGTGTTGAGGGTGAGTGAGGGTGAGGGTGAGTGAGGGTGAGTTAGGGTGAGGGGTTGAGGGTGAGTGAGAGTAGTTGAGGCTGAGTGAGGGTGAGTGAGGGTGAGTGAGGGGTTGAGGGTGAAGGTTTGAGGGTGAGGGTGAGGTGAGGGGTTGAGGGTGAGGGGTTGAGGGAGGGTGAGTGAGGGTGAGGGTGAGTGAGTGAGGGTGAGGAGTTGAGGGTGAGTGAGGGTGAGGAGTTGAGGGTGAGTGAGTGTGAGGGGTTGAGGGTGAGTGAGGGTGAGGCTGGGGTGAGGGTGAGTGAGAGGTTGAAGGTGAAGGGTTGAGGGTGTGAGGGTGAGGGGTTGAGGGTGAGTGAGGGTGGAGGGTGAGGGTGGGGGGTGAGGGGGTGAGGGTGTGGGGTGAGAGTGAGGGGGTGAGGGTTAGGGGGTGATTGTTAGGGGGTGTGAGCGTTAGGGGGTGTGAGCGTTAGGGGGTGTGAGCGTTAGGGGGTGTGAGCGTTAGGGGGTGTGAGCGTTAGGGGGTGTGAGCGTTAGGGGGTGTGAGTGAGGGGGTGTGAGGCTTCGGGTGTGTGACGTTGCGTGAGTGTGAGTGTGTTTTTCTTGTGATGTCCCACTCTATTTTGATTCATTCTCCACTAAGTTCGGTGATTCATTGGGGGTGCGTGGCTAGCCGAGCTGCGAGATGGCCGCCATGTGAGCGAGCCCACCCAAAGTTCTAGGGCTCTGTGCAATGACAGAAGTTACAATTCTTGACCAGAGGCCCCAGTTGGCACACATGCAAATCAGAACCAAACTTTCCTCTAAAAGGAAACTCAATCCGCAACACAAGACCTGTAGTGCCGATAATGGTATGATACTTAGTTGTTTCTATGCGTTTCAAAAATAGCTTTAAGGTATTGTGACTTATTACACTCTGCATATATGGTTTATACCATGGTATTTTTTTTATAAATGTATTTGCTTTAAATCAAGGTACATAACTGAAACCAGAATGCAAGGGGTTAAATGTGTGCAGTAAGAAAATCTCCCTTTGAAGAGGCCTCCCACTCTTAGAAGACATGTAGGGTCATTGTAACATGCAGTCTGTGAGGCGGTAAACAGTGTTTTTTCTCATGTACATTTCGCAGTGCTGTAATAATACTAGTCAAATGGAATGTGACATCCACAGTTTTGTAATGGGGGTGTCTATATTGGTATACTTGATGGGAATAATTGTTATTGGGCCACAGACACTCCTTTTGTACCGTGCGTCGAGGTGCACGCCAGGATGTAAAATTCGTGCCAGAAATGCCCTGTTTTGAAAATTAAGGATAGTAACACCCTTGAAGTATTTCCTGAGAAATAAACCAATGTACGTTGACAAGCAAACGCTGCTGCGGAAGAGTAACATGTGAAGAAACGCGGGGTTTAAGGGCAGAAGCCCTCCCCCTCCAGCAGCGCTGATGCGGACAATGGTGGGAAGGAAGTGGCGGCAATTACTTGTGTTTGTTTCAGACACGGAGCACCTTGGGAGTAAAATCAGAGAATGGCGGCGGTGGAAAGAGGTTGATTGGGGTTTCCCCGGCTGTCTTGAAAAGTGAGCGCGCCGTTTGATTGGAGGAAGGCGTGTCATCCTGGGCCTGGCGTGAAAGCTGCTGCACGCGCACGCAGGCCCCCTGGGGGGCTTGGCACTGTTTTCCTGTGCAGTGAGTTCTCTTAAGGAGAGAAGCAATTGGGCGGGGGAGGGGCAGGTGGTAGAGGGGCATTAATAACTGGTAGCCTATATGCTACCCATTCCCTTGTTTATTTTAATGTATTTATTTCCGGTTATGTATAGCGCGGATCGTGTGAAGTCCACGTTAAAGCGCTTTACAGTGGAGTAGAGGATAAAATAAGATTGTGGAGAAGAGGCCGCATTAAAATATACATTCGATAAAAAAGCGAACTTGTAACACTGCCCTTGAATATTACTGTGCTGATAATAACAGTTGTGAAATGAAAAACGTGTAGACATATTTACGTGTTCAAAAATGATACCAGGGTCTGAAATAGATAACGGCATATATTAAGGATGGGACGGTAACCATAAGGACGACTAGCGGGCCAAAGCATGTCCAGTAAGTGATGGATGGGTTAATGCGGGTGTCTTCGTTTTGGGATAGCAGTTCTTTCGTTTTTATTGACATATATATATCCCAGCGTAATGGTGCGCATTTAGGATGAAAGGTTGAGTGTGAACCGCTAGTAATGTACCAAATGCTGCAGATGGTGCATTTAGTCACTACTACATTTTACAAGCTTGTGCGCCCGAATGTCCTTCAGGGTGGGGTGCGTGTCACTCTTGTTTTCCATCCTGGGTGTCTGAAGGTATGCCCGAGCTTGATACTCTGGGTGTCTGAAGGCATGCCGGAGTGGGATACGTGAAGTACAGGTACTCAGAATATAAAGTAACGATTTGCTCTATGACGTGCGGGCACTGCCTCATTACATATATTGCAGCAGTGCTGATAAGTGCAGATACTCTACCATTCAAACTAACGAAGTGCAGGTACTCAGTCCCTGCCCATTAAAAGCACGGTGACAAAGGGAAAATCCGCTTAGCATCCATCGAGTCATCGCCCCATGCCTTAAACATGATTCTGAAATTATGTAATGTAATGTAATATAGTGCTCATGTAAAGCACTTCAATGCCTTTGTGCCGAGCTCGAGCAATATACAACTGTAAATGAAGGTCAGCAGTGCACCGCCCAAAATCGGAAGTCGAGAACTGTTCCGACATGTGTTTTTCTGGCTCACCCGAGCATGCTTCAGTACTTCCTGGAGAGCGGGCGGGCAGAGAGAGTGAGGGGGCGGAGCGGGGGTGTGGGAGGAGTGCGGCTGGCTGCCTGATAGAGTGGAGAGCGGGCGGGCAGAGAGAGTGAGGGGGCGGAGCGGGGGTGTGGGAGGAGTGCGGGAACAGACGGGAGGGGAGGGGAGGAGAGTAGGAGGAGGAGTAGGGGAGGCACGGCCTAGCGGCCGTGCAATCAAGAAGTGAGGGGGCGGGAGAGTAGGCAAGGCAGGCGGCTGGGGCCATGTGCACGCGCTTTTAAGCTCAATGCGCATGCGCATTGAGCTTAAAAGTCACGGGCACTGCAAGGAATCGCCACAATTCCTTGCAAGTTGGGGAAAGAGTGGATAAGTCCCAATACTCTCGCTTGCTCGATGCGCATGCGCATCGACAGGCGAGACCTAAAAAGCATTCTAAGGTCATTGGCATCTAATACTAATCTGGTGTTCCAATTGGCAGATAAAGGTGGAGGTCTAGTACTTATGGATAAATCATTCTATACATCGAAAGTAGAACATGTGAACGACACATCAACATACATTAATTGGAGAGAGATCCCATGTTAGTAGTATCACAAGTTCTGGCACTTATATTACAAAGACTTGGGATGGATTTCCTCGACAACCAGATAATTTCTAACCATATCATACCCTAAAAGACCACATTTATACCTGCTTCCCAAGGTGCACAAATATATTTGTACTCAGCTTTCAGACCAATAGTGTCAGGACGTAACTCAGTGTTTGAACGAATAGGGAAATATCTGGACACTTTTTTACAACCATTTGTACAGACGTGAAGTACATATATTAAAGACACCACACATTTTTTAAACAAACTTAATTATTTACCAACAGACAACTTACAAGCTTGCTTAATTTGTAAAATTTGAAGTCCAGGTGCTCAAATGTTTGTGGGAGGCCACACCCAATTCCGCCGGCCCCATCCACATCCTCAACTGGTACTGCTGAAAGTCAGATACAATACCTGATCTGAATTTCAGCAAGGGAGCCTTCCGACTCAGATGGAAATAAGTAAATATAACATCTGCGCCTAGACAATTCACTTCATATAGTGTTATGACTGGTTTAAATATTAGAACCATAAAACGTGATAATTTATTTTCATAGTGCATGCTAACTGTGGACTTTGTCACTTTAAAGCACTGTAAATACTAAGTGTTACTATTCAGTGGATCTACTTCAGAAGGATAAATGACTAAGTGTGAAGTTTGCAGATTAACACACATACATATATATGCACGATATGCACGATATGCACCCATCTCGACAGGTCGAGCGTATCTCACTGAGCTATCTTCACGCAAAATGGGTGTCGGTCACAGTTCAAGCGTGTAACTTATGCTTGACTTGTTAAACACAGTGTCACACGATATACATTCTGAAAATGTGATGATGTAGGAAAGAGAGGAGGTGAAGGAGGTGTGCGTTTAGAAAGAAAAAGAAGCAGTTTCAAAGACAACTGCGTAGACCACAAGAGTTTTTAACAATAAATGGATACACAAAAAAGAAAATATGCAAGTAAGACAGTAGGAGAGGGCATGCCGAAAGATCTCACCTTTTGAGGAAAATGACAAGGCGAATGCAAGCTAAGTAGTGAGAAAAAAGTGATGACACTTTTAACTATCCTTTCCCTTAAGTATGTTTAACGGAGCGTGAATAAAACCTAGAAAGGGACACTTCTATTTCCAACATAAGAACAGTTCCTCTGCCTTTTTTCAATAATAAATACATTGTTCCATGACACTTCTACTAACAGGAAAAGTATAGAAGGTAAGGAAGTCATGGGACGTCATAGGGGGCGGGCTACATTTTCCTCATGTTCCATCAACCACATGAAGAAATATCTGGATATGCATAAGTAGTTTATAGTCACAAGAGGGGCGAAGGGCCAACTTTCTGTCTCCGCCCCCATTTTTGACACAGGTGCAGTGACCAGACAGTCAAAACTACATTCATCAACATGGAAAAACGAATTTAACGAGGCTTGCGAACCTAAGATCAGCATTTTTCTGGTAATAAAACAGGGAAAGTTCATGTATATTTTTCACACAGTCATCTGCGTATCGTGAACTGCTAAGTAATAGAGTTGTTTGTCCCTCTAAGTTGTGTCCAGGCATTACAAGGAAGCAGGCCCACTGTTCAAAAAGGTCGCTTAAGCAGTGCATCCTGGGCTGGAAATAAAAACAATATACATTAAATGACAATAAACTGTGTCAGAACACCCGGAAAATCTGGGCCTTAGGACTACAGCATCAGAAGGACTCGCAGGCAAAGGCAATCAGGTGACTCTATCCAGTGCTTAATTTGTAAAAGTAATAAGTGAGAGTGCCCACAGCTGTGCTCCAAAGGCCTCAAATGGTGCTATTAAATGTCTACTCACTGATTACCGAGGCTGCGTAGTCCAGAATTCCTCTCAGGCCTCCTTAATCTATTCCCAAACACTACCTGCTTCTTTAGCTCACTGTTGTTGGTACCTGCATTCCCCCTTTGTTACTTTTTACATATTTATTTTACTTCTCCTTTCCCATTTGTTTGTTTTTCACCTCGCTTGTTCTCGCCAGGAGCAGCTCTGACAGTAATTAATGAGGAAAAGCAAGTGGCCGGTTCAAATTAAACATGGCTATTTCACAGGAATATAACTCTCCCCCCCCCCCCCCTTTATCGGGTCATGTTTATCAGGGTATGTTGAAAATCTAGTTCAAGTGCACAGTCTACAACTCCCAGAATACATTCATTTGCTAAACAAGAGAGAGAAGACAGGAACAGGAATTGTGATGTCCCATGCAGTCATGTGGTGACAAGCTTCCAGTTCACATAAAAAATTGAAGGTTTGAATATTCTATATTCTTTATAAAGCTCTTCGAGGCGACAGGATATGCCCCAAGAAAGTAATAAACTCGAGAATGTGTTCTAAGTAAATAAAGGGCACTATTAGCACTGACTGCATGAAAAAGCAAAGTTGAACTAAAACCAAATGTTAGAAACAAAAAACACATGTAACATCAACATTTCATCAGTTACGTAACAAACTGTGAGACAGAGGAAGATGTATCCTACATATTCTGGGGACACCACTTAAGAGTGTGATTAAACAGAACTGCTTTACTGGGGACGTTGAAGGGAGGGCAATATTACTGATTGCTTATCCCGCCCTGCGGTTTTATCGGGCAACTTCTGCAAATGTTCTTCTCCGTTTCCATGTTGACCACGTGCCCAGGGTCACAATGAATCCTGCTTGAAGCTTCGGCACATACTATCTCCTTCCCGGGCCCAAGCACACCACTACTCCAGAGCGGTCAGTCTGAGTTATGTACTCACCATCCCCCCAGCTGTGCAGGGCTCAATGCTTACATTGTGGGACCATCCCAGGGAGAAGAGGAGGCGACTGCCAGCGAAGCAGAGAAGACAGACTACCAGTGACATGACAGTTCCCGAGGGCCACTGGGGAGAACAGGTATTAAAACACCGAAATATATTTGAAAGAGATTAAACATGGCACGGAAAAACAGCACTTCAAATGCAAGTCAAAGTATAGATAGGTAGGAATACACACAGAAAGGGGTTAAGGAGGCCCTGCCCTTCCAGCCTTCTGACCCGTGGGATTGCACACAGTGCCCGGCAGCAGCATGATTGCCCCTAAGACTCGGAGTCGGTTCATACAAAGTTTACAAATCACCACGGTGTCCACATTAAACTAAAGAAACAGCAGCATTAGTTGGTTACTTCGGTGTTACTTACTGCCTTAAGAAGAGGCCTAATGTTGTACACTGACTGCACGACACGTGGTCTGCTTCAAATAATAGTGCTGTGGCGTTGACGTTGTGCTGAAGTGCTGGTTCGTCGTGACTCAAGTGTGTGTGACCCGGAGCGTAGAATTTTTAAAAAGGTAACGCACGCTGCCACGGCCTATCAGAACCAAATTTAGCCCAGTCATTGGCCTACCCACTGTTAACACCGACTTCACTGAAGTCAGATTGGCATGAATTTATTATCGGCTCAGCAGCACTCTTCTAGGGTGACCAACTGGCATAGGTGCAAATTCAGGACGGTGAGTGTAAAAATTCGGGACAAAAGGGTCAAAATTCAGGACAAAAATTTAAGACAAAAGGTACGTTTTACAGACACGTCAGAGGTGGTCGTGTAATAGTATATAAGTAAGTAAATAGACAACCATCTAAGTACAAGTCAAAATAGGTTTATATTAGGTTGAGACAATCGTGCACTTCACGTTTTTCAGAATGGCCGCAGCTTGCTGCCTTAGACAATTCAAAATTTGCATCTCACTCCAGCAGGTACATTAGTTACCAGACAATGGTGAACCACACCCGAATATAAATGAGGCCGCTTTTATTGTTGATTGAAAACTACTGGACATACAAGGAACTTTGCAGTGCCAGCCCCAGTAACAAAACCGCTCCCCCCCCCTTTCCAGCCTCCCAGGGAAACACCCGATGCCCGGTCCGGCCAGTCCTGCCTTGCTACCACCCTTCAATGGTGGCCCTCATCTTCACTTAGACCGTCTCTCATGTGTATTTAATTTCTCTTATAGTGTTACTCATCCCAATTATGTAGGGCAGGGTGTCGGAGTGCGTTACATCACACACATTATATAGAGACAATGACTCATATTAATGTGAAAGTCAATGTATAGGAAATGCCACTTAAGATAATGGGTGCTACAAGCTGTAATTCATCTTTTATCTATTATTCAGTCTTTCATCATTCATTCTGTCCTTCCATCTATGTGCCCATTTGTATCCAAACATATTCAACCATTTGCAAACCTATCCACCATAGATCCTTCCATCCATTTCACTCATCCATCCCTCCATCCACCCTTTCACTCATCCATCCATTATTCATCTACCCACCCTTTCACCCCATCCATCCATTCTTTCACCCATCCATCTATTCACTCATCCATCCAACCATTTACCCTTTCATCCATCCAGCCATTACCCTTTCATCCATCCAGCCATTACCCTTTCACCCATCCAGCCATTACCCTTTCACCCATCCAGCCATTTATTCATTCACTTACTCATCCATCGACCCAGTCACTTATCCTTCCACCCATTCACTCTTTCAGTCATTCATCCTCCCTTTCTCTCTCCATCCCCCTTTCACTTATCCATCCATCCATCATCCACCCATTCATCTACTCATCCATTCATTTATTCCATCCATTGATCCTATTACTCATCCATCCTTTCACTCATCCATCCATCCGTTCTCTCATCCATTTACCCTTTCACTTCTTCACTCATCTATTCATCCTTTTGTCCATCTACCCCCTTTCACTCATCCATCCATCCATTTACCCTTTCACTTATCAATTCAATCCATCCATCCTTTCACTCATCTATCCACCCATTCACTTGCCCATCATCTAAGCTTTCACTCAGCCAACCTGCAGAGTTGCAGACAGAAGAGGCCCATCAAAAACTTAACCCTGCTGTAGTTCCTAAAGGAAGGGGTGGGGTGGGGGAAAGTTCACTATGCCCCTGCACATAGGCAGTCTGAAAACGTAGAAGTCATGCATGATGCAGTGCCAGGATGTGAGGGGACTGTGACATGGTGTTGTTTCCAGGGCTTTAAGTGGTGTGAAAAAACTGGGGAGGGATCTCTTCAAAGGGGCTTTTCGATGTAATGAAAGGCGTAGTTTAAAACACCTAGGCTAAAAATCAGCGCTAGCAGAGTGTTCCGCCCGACTGGTATTATGTTGTTTATGTCATTGTATATATATATATATATATATATATATATATATATATATAATACAGCAAGTATTATTACACCAACAAAAACCAGGACTATTGGCTTTGTCAATGGTTGTTAGTTACTTATAATAAAAAAGCAGCAACCATGGCTTTGTTGAATATAATTTTTTCAAAATACTTCAGTTAAAAAATGATGAGACAGTGACAGAACGATAACCCGTTCTTTTTAACTTATTTTATAGGCTTCTTTATATAAACTGTTTTCCAACGTAAAATTTCAACACAAAAAAAAGTTGCAGCATTAGCGTTTTACCATTTATTTTACAGAATGCCCTGCAGTAGACTGAGGCAGGAGTAGGCAGCCACATGCTTTACCAGCCCAGACTGCCCCATTGTCATTCTGTATGTGGCAATCAGCCCCATACAGAATGACAATAGGCGGGGTGGGGCTGCTCATGTGTTCCAGGAGGAGCGTGAGGCGGCCCATCAGGAAGGTGAGGCCTCTCACAGGGGAGCAGTGCTGCTCCCTGTGATGGCCAAAATTACGGACAAAAGGCGTCCGTAAAAGGTATCCTCATGGACAACAGACGTGAGGTCCATATTATGGACTGTCCGTGAAATTTACGGACGGTTTGTCAACCTACACTCTTTACCGAGGAATCGATAGATTGTGAACACTGTAGTCAATCAATTTTCGTGACGCATGACGTGCAATCATTGATGTTTGGTGGCACTCTGGTATAGATCCAACCCTGATAAGCACCAGCACAAATTAAGGCCAGCTTACAAGATTGGATACGGTGTACTGTCGGCGTGAAATCAATATATACCTCAATTCCGCATCAGGAAGGTATAGAAGCGGTGGAATTGGCACTACTCAAGCAATCGGACATTAAGGCTCACAAAGTTTTTTTATTAGAACTATTACATTTTCGCCTATACCACAGCTATTTTGAGTGGAATAAGGAATTCTATAAACAACTCAGAGGAACTTCGATGAGATTTGCCGGGGCTCCGGCTTACGCCAATATATTCATGGCAAAATTTGAGGCAGAGAACATACCAGACAATCCAACTTGGCAAGTGTGACGGGGTGCTGGGTGACCCCCGTACTGTCACGGAATGGTGGTCCACCGCTCCCCTCTCACCTTGCACCTTGTCCCCACAGCTGCCCGAGAACGAGTGGAGAGAGAAACAGGACGATTGCTGGGTGCCACCTGAAACGGGTCCTGGCGCCTTTAACTGGTACGATCCGATCGACTCAGCCCCGCCCCTTCTCTACGGAACGACGTCAAAAGGCGGAAGCACTTCACCATCGGCGGACGGTGTTTCCCAGGAGGAAGACGGTGTGGAAAGGAGAAGGACCGACGCGAGTGAAAATCTGAAGGAGGACGGAGTGCGGACGAGTCCAGCTGAGTTCAACAAGCCTGGAGGCCAACGTTTCGGCGCTTCGCCCTGCCACGGTCCCGAGGGAGGAACGTGGCTTAACAAGGTACGGGGCCGGATTGCGGGGTGGGTCGGACGCAGTAGCGTCCCTACCGAGTAATACTCCGCTTCCGAGTGTACATAGCGTTCCCTGTGACCATCCCTTCACGAGCACTGAGAGCACTTCGTGACGTTAGCAAAACTTCACTGTCACTTGGTTTCCTTCACTTCCCCTCCCTGATATTTTTTTTTATTGTGAACGTCCCAGTAACCGTTAGTCTCTCCTTGCTTTCTGGGTACCTGTGGTCCGGACGAGCAACACCCCGGAGCTAAAGGCGGAACCGCCCCAACCGGAAGCCTTCATCGGATTCGGATGGGACCCCTCCTTGTCATCAACGGACTACCCGAACCACCTTGTTGTTGAACTTTACTTTCAACCCCTTTCAAGAGACTGAAGTGCATTCTTTCAGAACTCGTTAATCTGTTATGCAGAAGAGGACTTACATTCCAATAAAACCCTCGTTAAAAGCCTTAATTAAGGAACCGACCTTTGTGTTTAATCCTAGTTCAGACAGAACGGAAGGGCAGGTTCAAGTTGAGGAACCCCCCCTGGGACAACTGGTGTCAGAAGTGGGATCAGAAACAACAACCTTCTGCCCAAAAGAGATGGAAACCCTAATAGACCACATCATAAAAGGCCAAGAGAAGCTCGAATGGGCGGTACAGCAACAGATACAATGCGCCCAAGCCGACAGGGATTTGATTAAATCCACAGTGACCGCCCAACTCGAAGGCCTTAAGAATGTGCCGCCTCCCACACAGATTGTAACGGGAACGGGAGAAGTACGCCAAATCTCGCCTCACCATGCAGGTGTGGCTCTACAAAAATACATCACCGGTGAGGATCCTGACGCTTTTCTGCTAAATTTTGAAAGGGCGGCCAGGGCTATGGGATGGCCCGAAGAGAAGTGGCCATTTTTCCTCGCTCCTCTCCTCACTGGAGAGGCCCAATCCGCTTATCAAGCAGCGAACCCCTTGGGGAACACCGCCTACAAAACGATTAAAGAAGTAATCCTTGACCATCTAGGCTTAGACCAGGAGGCTTATCGGGTGAAGTTCAGAAAAGAGCGGGGAACCCCGGGAGAGAATCCAAAGACTTTGTTTTTCAGACTAAGGATGGCCGCCGACAAGTGGCTAAGACCCGATACATGTACCAAGGAAGAAATACTAAATAAAATATACTTGGAGCAGTTTATGGAGGCTCTGCCTTATGCCACTCAACGTTGGTTACGTCAACATGCCAGTTTAGACGTGAACCAAGCCATTGAAATGGCCTCTCATTTCTCCAGAGCCCAACCACGTACAATTGTATGGGATACCAATAAGACAGAGAAGTCACAAAAGTCGATAGTCCCAACGAAGCAGGACAAGAAACCCAAAGTAGGGACTGAAACCTTGCGGTCCCGTCCGGCTGGAATGCTGTCTCCCCTGAACAGGGGACCCCAGTGTTTTGAGTGTGGAGAATGGGGCCACATAGCAAGAATGTGCCCCCGAAAAAAACCTCCCGAGGAACCCATGGAAGTGGGCTATCTCCCCAGGACCGTGATGTATTCAGCGGAGCTCGGTAGCACCTTTTATGTGAGTATGAAGCTTAATGGACTTTTAGTGAAAGCTCTACTAGATTCCGGGTGCCGACAGTCGGTGGTCCAGGAACGCTTTGTTAAGCCTGAACAATTCTCTACCCCGGCCACGGTATACATCCGCTGTGTACATGGCGATGTAAAGCCATACCCGGTAGCCGAGTTAACCCTATACCTGCCACAAAGAGATCCTTGTAAAGTCAGGGTGGGGGTGGTGGAGTCTCTACCAGAAGACATGATACTGGGGACCGATAATCCTGAGTTCCTTTCCCTTTTTCGGGAAACATTGGCCCCGACTCCCTCTCACAAGGCCACCTACCTCTCTGCCGAACCGTGGGTTTTGGACAAGAGTTTCCGATTTGCGCAGGCGGAAGACCTAACATTGTATAACGCCTGGGAAACAGCACACGCTAGCGAAGGCACCCCAAGTCAGACATATCCCAGGTTCGTGATCAAGAAAGAGTTATTGTACCGACAAGCTCAGAGTGATGGGGATCTGCAATTGTTGGTTCCGACGTCCTTTAGAGAACAGGTCTTGTTCTTTGCCCATGCACATCTAACAGCAGGACACACCGGCAAGGAGAAAACCACAGATGTCATACTTCGTAATTTCTTTTGGCCCGGCATATATAAAGACGTCCAGGACTACTGTGCACGGTGCGAGATATGTCAAAAGAGAAACACTCAAAGACCACCGGCCGCCCCTCTCCAGAAGATGCCAATCATTGGAACACCTTTCGAAAGAATAGGCATGGACCTAATAGGCCCTCTTCCGAAAACTCCCCGGGGTCACCTGTACGCTTTGGTTGTAGTCGATTACGCCACTAGGTTTGTGGAAGCTTTTCCATTACGTACCACTACAACTACAGCCATTTCAGAAAAATTCGTGGAGCTATTCTCCCGGGTGGGTTTTCCGAAAGAGGTCCTCACAGACCAGGGAACCCCATTCACCTCTAAGTTAATGAAAGAGGTATGCAAAGTATTAAACGTCAAACACCTGAAAACTTCAGTATACCACCCACAGACGGATGGCCTCGTCGAGAGGTACAATCAGACCCTGAAACTAACCTTGAAAAAAATGCTAACCGCAGAAGGACCGTCCTGGGACAGGTTACTTCCCCTGGCCCTTTTTGTGATTAGATCCCAAAAGCAGAGCAGCCTAGGATGTTCCTCGTTTGAATTGTTGTATGGGCGTGTTCCCAGGTCCCTGTTGGAAATGACCAAAGAAATGTGGGAGACAGAGGAAGAACTAGACAAGAAAGGGATGCTGGAGTATACAACACAATTGAGAACTAAACTGGGGAAGCTTAGGGAGCTGGCCCACTCCTCACTCGAACAACAGCAGGAGAAAATCAAGAGGAATTACGACAAGGGGAAGAAGCTCCGCAAGATTGCTGTAGGAAAATGGGCTCTTGTACTTCTTCCTTCCATCAGTAACAGTTCCAAGAGTGAATGGCAAGGGCCCTATCGAGTGATTGAAGCCATTGGGCAAACCACTTACCGGCTACAGATAACAGCTACAAAAACACAAACCTATCACATCAACCTACTCAAGGAGTGGCTGGGGCCTCCGCCTAAAGATAATCACCTGGTCATGCCATCAGCAACGGCACAGTCCTCGCTTCAACAGCTTGTAGTAAACGAAGAATTGACCAGAGGACAGAAAGAAGAGCTACATGAGGTTCTGACCCCCTTTTCGGATGTGTTTTCGGATACTCCCGGAAGGACCACGTTGGTAGAGCACCGGATTGACACCTTACCTGGGAAGATAGTCAAACAAAGGCCATATTGAATTCCGGCAGCTCGCCGTGAAGCCGTAAGGAAAGAAGTCTCCGAAATGCTGCAATTGGGAGTAATTCGTCCGTCCCAGAGTCCCTGGTCTTCTCCGATCGTTATGATCCCCAAGCCAGATGGCTCGAAGAGGTTCTGCATGGATTTCAGGGCCCTGAATGCAGTATCCCACTTCGACACATACCCGATTCCCCGGGTAGATGAGTTGGTGGAAAAGATAGGTGACGCCCGTTACATCACCACCCTCGACCTCACGAAGGGGTATTGGCAAGTGCCTCTTCGTGAGGAGGACAAGAAGAAGACCGCCTTTGTCACAGACGAAGGCTCGTATGAATTCACGGTCCTCCCGTTTGGCCTACATGGAGCACCGGCGACTTTTCAACGTCTTATGAATCAAGTACTTCGACCATATTCCACCTTCAGCTCGGCGTACTTGGATGACATCGTCATTTACAGCAACAGTTGGAAGGAACACATGAGACACTTGCAGACCATCCTCTTCGCCTTAAGGGACGCCGGATTGCATATTAATGCAAAAAAATCACGGGTAGCCTTTACCAAGGTCAACTACCTAGGATATGTTCTGGGTGGCGGGGCCATCGCCCCTCAAAACGAAAAAATCACGGCAATAGAGAAGGTGCCTTTTCCTGCCAATAAAAGAGAGATGAGGGCATTCCTCGGCCTGGTGGGGTACTACCGTAGGTTTATTCCTAACTTTGCGGAGACAGCTGCACCCCTAACCGATCTCCTGCGGAAAGAAGTACCAGTTAAACGGTTCACGCATCCATCTCAGGAGTCGCGGGAAGCCTTTGAATCGCTAAAACGATCATTGACCACAGCCCCAGTATTGCTATCTCCCGACTACACAAAACCCTTTATTTTGGCTACAGACGCCTCTAATGTGGGGATAGGGGCAGTCTTATCCCAGCTTGGAGACGACGGGACGGAACATCCCATCCTGTATGTGAGCCGGAAACTGTTCCCCACGAGAATGTCACTACTCCACTATCGAGAAAGAGGCACTGGCCATCAAATGGGCCGTAGATAAGTTGAAATACTATTTAGAAGGCACGCAATTCATTCTTCACACTGACCATGCCCCTTTAAGATGGATCCACCAGAACAGTAGCCAGAACCCCAGAGTACTGAGATGGTTTCTTTCACTGCAGCCCTACTCCTTCAATGTGCAACATCGCAAGGGCAAAGACAATGGGAATGCAGACTTCTTATCCAGGGTCTTTCCTCTCCCCGATCGGGAGAAGCCAGGGGGGGAGGTATGTGACGGGGTGCTGGGTGACCCCCGTACTGTCACGGAGTGGTGGTCCACCGCTCCCCTCTCGCCTTGCACCTTGTCCCCACAGCTGCCCGAGAACGAGTGGAGAGAGAAACAGGACGATTGCTGGGTGCCACCTGAAACGGGTCCTGGCGCCTTTAACTGGTACGATCCGATCGACTCAGCCCCGCCCCTTCTCTACGGAACGACGTCAAAAGGCGGAAGCACTTCACCATCGGCGGACGGCGTTTCCCAGGAGGAAGACGGTGTGGAAAGGAGAAGGACCGACGCGAGTGAAAATCTGAAGGAGGACGGAGTGCGGACGAGTCCAGCTGAGTTCAACAAGCCTGGAGGCCAACGTTTCGGCGCTTCGCCCTGCCACGGTCCCGAGGGAGGAACGTGGCTTAACAAGGTACGGGGCCGGATTGCGGGGTGAGTCGGACGCAGTAGCGTCCCTACCGAGTAATACTCCGCTTCCGAGTGTACATAGCGTTCCCTGTGACCCTCCCTTCACGAGCACTGAGAGCACTTCGTGACGTTAGCAAAACTTCACTGTCACTTGGTTTCCTTCACTTCCCCTCCCTGATATTTCTTTTTATTGTGAACGTCCCAGTAACCGTTAGTCTCTCCTTGTTTTCTGGGTACCTGTGGTCCGGACGAGCAACACCCCGGAGCTAAAGGCGGAACCGCCCCAACCGGAAGCCTTCATCAGATTCGGATGGGACCCCTCCTTGTCATCAACGGACTACCCGAACCACCTTGTTGTTGAACTTTACTTTCAACCCCTTTCAAGAGACTGAAGTGCATTCTTTCAGAACTCGTTAATCTGTTATGCAGAAGAGGACTTACATTCCAATAAAACCCTCGTTAAAAGCCTTAATTAAGGAACCGACCTTTGTGTTTAATCCTAGTTCAGACAGAACGGAAGGGCAGGTTCAAGTTGAGGAACCCCCCCTGGGACAGCAAGATACTTTGATCATGTATTGTCGTTTTATTGACAACATATTTCTAATTTGGAAAGGGATGCTGGAGACACGGTCTCTCCACATTACTGAATTAAATCAAATTGATTGCAGAATGCAATTAACCAGCAACATTAGTCACACAGAAACATAATTCTTGGATGTAAGCATCCAGAAATATGAGACTGGAGTAAGCACAAGTGGACACTAGAACCTCACTGATAGGAAAAACACACTACTTTCACCCGGGAAATCTGCTGAAGAATTTACTGTTCTCTCAGTTTTTGTGAATAAGAAGGATCTCCTCTGATTCGGAAACATGTATAGAGACCATAAAAGAGTACAAAGAAAAATGACACTGAAGAAAAAGTAATGGCATTGGATAGCAAACCTTACTGAGAAAACATCCCAAAAAGGAATCAAAGAGTATGGTACTGGTCTCCAAATACTCCACCCAGTCAACAAACATCAAACAAATCATAAACTAACGATGGGAATTATTACAACAGGAACCAGATTTTAAGGGACTTTTTGAACAGAAACCTATATTATTCGCTTACACCAGAACGAAACATGTGAATGAGAAACTGAAATTTGTTGAAGTTACACCAAAATCAAATAGGACAGCCAAGAGACAATGTCACAATTGCATACATTGCAATAATGTGATCGTTGGAGACACGGTTACACACCCTAGATTGTGAGAAACTATCAAATTACGACATTCCACCACTTCTAATTCACATAATGTAATATATAGTATCACATGCCCTTGTGGGACATTATACATTGGATAAGGTAAAAATTCTTATAACAGAACATAAGAGCATGATACGAACTCAGAATGTGAATCCTAACTTCGCTTCACATTGGATGAAATTTAGACATACGATTTCCCAATTAAGGTTTCAAATAACAGAATTTGTGGACATTTACACTGGATGCAATAATTCCCAGATATTGTCACAAAGAGTGTTATTGGATAAAACGTTTAGATACTAGGTTTCAAAAAGGTTTGAATTATATTTTTTCACACAAACTATGTTATTATTTGCGCACAGTTTGTGATGACAAACTAACTCACCATTTAAATATTCTTTTTTCTCCCAAAAATTTATGTTCATGTTTCAATTCTCTATTTTTATCACAGTTTTTAGGTCTCGCAGACCAAGCGCTGGAGTGTGCATGGCCTCCTCACTCTGCGAGGGCTTTTTGTCATCAATAGGCTTTTCGAAGGCGACTTGAAGCCCCCCCATCTTTTTAATTGGGTAGCGTCATCCTCCATGCTAAACGCTGGCTTCTGATTGAAAAGGAGGCTTCTTAGTCCCTCGTTGTTACCGCCCTATCCACTTGTGGCCCCACCCACCCGGACTGGCTCGTGTACGGACGGCATGATACTGTCTCCTTAGTTTACTCGTGTGAGGAATTTTTTTCCCATTAAGGGCTTTGGCAATAGCGACGCATGTTTATTTTTGCATCACGCTCCATGAAAATATTTTAACTTGTTATTGAGTTTTTGCTATGTGTTTTACAATGGAGACAGCTTGTATCAGTCGCTTTTCAGTCTCCCTCGCGATGTAGTGCTTTTTTTAGGTCTCGTAGAGAGACCTATTAGAGTGAAACCAAAAAGCTAAACCAGCGGATTTGTAGAAGTGCACAATGTCCTCATGCACTAGCTTGCCCGAGCCTTCCAGCAGCATTTCTCCTCCCCTTACCATTTGCTCCTGCCTCCGAGAGCTTCAAAGGCATCTGTTTCCCCGCCCAGTGCTTCACACTCATTTCTCCTTCCTTCGTGCCCAGCCCCCCTCCCAGCGCTGCCTGGCCGGCACATCAAAGGCTTCTGCTCCCCTAATTATTCACTGCCCACGGATGTCTGCCACCCTCTCTTCTCGCCCTCTCCTTGTTTAATTTCTCTTTGCTTGCATTTCACTTTCTCAATTTTTTTTTTGCTCTAAGCTTATTTTTCTATTGCCCTTCTCCCCCATCTGTCTTTTCTCACGGTGTGATGCTGGCTTTCACAGCATGCCAAGCTGCTGCGTGCCTCCCTATTACATTAACTGGCTCCTGTCTCTTCACCGACCACTTTGGCGATCAGCGTCCTGAAGCAGCAGGAACAACAGTGTAAAACACCGATTTTCACGGATAATTAGGCCCACACGCACTCTGAAACACATGCGAGTGAAGCCACCGCCCTTTCAAGAACACTCCCTGTGCCCTGTGGGGTTTACTTAAGGTTTTTTTTCCCATTTTCTGCGCGGTTGGTGCTTTGCATTAACTACAGGAGTGTGTAGTGTGCTGGCATCCCGCCTTACAGGCACCAATCATGCTCCAGGAGATAGAGTGCTTTAGTACGTAAAAATGCATCCATTAAAGGGAGAGGCAGAAATGTTTTGTGGGAGAGGCTAGGAGCGCACTAAGGCTGCACGGCTTTCTTTTCTATGCATGCGCCCGAATGTAACATTTTGTTTCAGATTAATTTAATTCATGGCAGCTGTTTCCAGACCCTGCAAAATCGTCACTTCTACATGCGAACCCAGTCCACCTTGAAGAACAGACACCCACTGGCTCTAGTCTGGGTACATTAACTCACCGTAACTTTTTTGCGGTGCTCCTCAGCTCAGGGAACTCCCTCTCTCGCATGTCTCGCCACACCACCTCACACCCTCTTCTCAGTCTAACTCTCTCTCGCCTTAGGACCCCCCCCACACTTCAGTTCAGATTATCACGCAACCTCTGGTGCTTGCCACCCCCTCCTCCCCATCTATACTGACACCCCCATGCTGACCTCCCACCGCAGACGTCTCCTCCCTCACAGTCCACACCACCTCCACTTCACTCACTAACATTCAGAGCCTGTTTTTTTTTAGTGTGTGGCAAAAATGCAGCTCATCCCCTGCTACTTTGACCATTGTCACACAGCTCTTCTCTCTTAGCATGGCGGCTCCTTAACTCAGCTCCTTGGCTGCTCCACCTTTACAGACACCCAGAGACCCTGCCTGCCATGGTACCTCTCGGCAAATGACGAGCGCTGTCAAAGGAAGTAGGGTCTGGCTTGTAAATAACCATGCCAGAAATATTAGCTTTACCAGTACTTCTGTATTGTTCACATTAATCAAACGTTCACTTTTCTCCTACTCGCTAAAGTGTGACGTCAGCAGCTTTTAGTTTTGATTAAACAGTTAAAGCTTCTGGCTTGTTAGAACAGAGCTCTCCGTTTTAGAGGCGTACACTGGTTAAACTGAAAGCGAGTAGAGTTGGTACCATTGTGTGAGCATGAAGACATGCGCACATCTTTATGGAGCAGTATATCTGCTTGAACTCGGGTTACTTCATGGCGGGACCAGCGTCTTCTGTAACGCCAAAGAGGCATCCGGCCTGTCTCTCAGAAACTCAGGAATCTGGACAAACCTGATTTAAAAAAATAAAATTAAAACAGTTGCTATAAACTGATTTTTTTGTTTGTTTAAAAAATATAAATAAAAGCATTTGCTACACGTTAGTTGCTTTTTGCTGGTCTGGTTTACTCCCTCAGTGGTTTCGTTCTACCTGATCAATGCATCACATACTAGCATTTCGCTCCTTATAGTTTTCAATTCCTCAGCTTTTCCTAAGAACTGCTGTTGCCAGTTGGATTGTGCGCTCTCAGAAATGTAGAAGAACTTATCCTACATTTCGTTGTTTGACCTAGCAAAAAAGATTAACAGGTCTGCAAGTAAGGAAAATAGAATGAGAGAAAGATTATGTATGTGCATGCTTCACGTGTGTGTGCGCCTGCACTCTGGTTAAACACATTTCTTAGCGATCACCTCAGCTGTTGACGAGACCACGGCAGTTTCCACAGTTGAGTTGCTCTTAGCAATTTGAAATTAAAATTCAGACACTGACTGCATAGTGATATTGTAATGTTATTTTCTTCAGTGGGTTTCGGTGTCTGCAGCAGTATAGTATGTCGTAGCTAGTGATATGTTGTGTTCCAGTTTCTGGCACATACTTCTAAAAAATAATTTATTAACCACTTTTATTCCTACTACAGAGTGTAAGAAGGGCTCACTATTCAAGTGGGCATACAACTGTAGCACGTGAGCCTGTAATGCGTGCATGAAAGCATCATTCTGTCTCTTGTTGTTTATCAAGCTTAATAGCAAACACAATCTCGTCTAAAAATAAATATGCAGCTATATAAAACCGATTATGTAGCTTCATAAGAAAAATATATATTTATAGAACAGCCCAGTGTGCAATTCGAGGTTTGAAAGGCCTTTTCTTCGCTCGTCAGGGAATATTAATATCCATATAGAGGACCGGATGCAGTGTGAGCGTTTGCTCACTGGGCATTATTTGGTTGGCCAACAAAATGTGCTAAACGTTAATGAATATGAAGCTGAGAGTTTGCACACAACCACACACACACAACCACACACACACACATAACCACACACACATAACCACACACACATAACCACACGTCAGTGCACATTTTCACCTGGCACAAACACCACCAGCTGTCAGTGCACGCTTTCACTGGGCACAAGCACCACCAGCCGTCAGTGCACGCTTTGAACGGGCACAAGTACCACTAGCCGTCAGTGCACGCTTCCACCAGGCACACACCACCAGACGTCAGTGCACACTTTCAGCAGGCACACACACACCACCAGCTGTTAGTGCACGCTTTCACCAGGCACACACCACCAGCCTTCAATGCACACTTACACCAGGCACACACACCACCAGCCGTCAGTGCACGCTTCCATCAGGCACACACCACCAGCCGTCAGTGCACGCTTCCACCAGGCATGCACACCACCAGCCGTCAGTGCACGCTTCCACCAGGCACACATACCACCAGCCGGCAGTGCACACTTCCACCAGGCACACACATCACCAGCCATCAGTGCACGCTTCCACCAGGCATACACACCACCAGCCGTCAGTGCACGCTTCCACCAGGCACACACACCACCAGCCGTCCGTGCATGCTTCCACCAGGCACACACACCACCAGCCGTCAGTGCACAATTTCTACAAGCACACTCACCACCAGCCATCAGTGCACACATCAATTGTTAACGCATCCACAATTAACTATTGTAGCAATCGCAGTATGGCGCACTTTACTTTTAAACATATTCATCTAAAGCGCAGCATGCCACCATTGCTACAAAAATAAATACACATTTTTTTGGCCTACAATTTATACATTTTGTTGCAATTGATGTTGCAATATTTAGCAATGCCAATAACTCAAACTTAATTAATGCGAGACCTATTGCATTGCAAATGCTTGTTTAACTTGGAAATTAACTTAAAGTTAGTGGTTGATGTTCCGTGTTCTTTTCGGTCTTGCAACTGCAAGCAAGATATGACAATGTACGCTCAGTGCTCGTGTTTTCCTATTACTGTAATCGGCTCGGCTCTAAAGTAAGCACTCAAGCACTCTTATTTTTATTTTCACAGCAGTCCGCTGCACACAAGCTTGTTTATTTATTTTGCCACGCGGGGAAAAAGGGAGCGTTTCTCCTCACTAAAGCAGTGTGATACTGAAATTAGTTTCTCTGTATAACGTTGTTGAATGTGTTCCTAGGCCAGTCCAGGCTCTTATTTTGCATTTGTTTTATTCTCCTTATCTTGGTTGTGATAGCTTAGCTTTCTCCTCAAAACACTTTAATTCAGTGAATTTCTAATTTGGTCACATTATGTGGCTTTTTGATGACACGTATATTCTTTCATATGTGCAGGTTTGAGTCGTACCTTTTACTGTTTGCGGAGCACTTTAGTTCATTTGTTAGGTCTCTCTATGTTTACGTCCTATCAGCAGTCACAGAAGGGGTCTCAGTTGTGCAGTTGTCATGGTGAAGCAGGCGCTGCGCTCAAGGAAAGCTTCTCAATGGGCTGATCATCCATCGGCATGTCGCGAGACCCTGTGGAGCCTGACAAGAGAATCCATATCCCGCAAGAACCACAGCCAATCCCCCAACTGCCTAAACAAGCATTTGCAATGCAATAGGTCTCGCATTACTGACAGTTTGAGCTATTGGCTTTGCAAATAATAAAACGACACCAATAACCCAAACTTTTAGTTATACGAGACCTATTGCATTGCAAATGCTTGTTATGTTTAAGGAGGGCCTATGCGAGACATTTGTATCCGTCAGGGGTGGCATATCGATTGGCACTCTATTACAAACATTTATTTTGTGCATTGCAGTAAATGAACTGTGCATTTGTGGGCATGGTAAAACTAAAAGTACTTTGATTGAATGGGTAAAAACATAATTAGATTTGGAACGCCCTGCCGCTCCACCTCCAAAAAAAAGTCTAGTCATTGCGCCTTCAGGAAACAACTCAAAACCTTTCTATTCCCTTAAATTAATCATTCTGTCCCACCCATCCGTTCACTAGTCATGCTTAGCGCTGGAAGGCCTTCTGGTAGCCATGAGCTCTACAAATGCCCTTTTCATTTCATTCATTTCATTTTATTAACTATTCACAAGTGTTTTGAACGATACAGCTTCACACTTTTAAGTTGTCCTGCATCAGATTGCAGCATACAGTCCTCGGCTGGGATGGAGGTTTTCTCTATACCATGGTCTGCTGTAAGTGCACAGCTCTCCTCTGTCAGCTGTGTCTGGTTGGATGGTGCTGTAATGCACTCCGCCTACCTGCACGGGCTGGCGGGGGGGAGGGGGGCAGGAATAGAGAGCTGGGAGAGCTGTCCCAATGGCCGGTGGTAATTAACTCCGGCGCCCACGCTAAGCACTCCAACAACCTTCCGGCTATCAAGAGGATGCAGGCAGACCCGGAATGGCTGTAGTTGGCACCGGGTGTTTCCCCGGTGGGCTGCCAGGGTTGGCCCGGTTTTATACCCCTGGGGCATAGTTTATGTTATGGGGCAATTTTGCAGAAGAGCTGCAATACCGGGCCCTCTAACAAAAGCAGCTGCAGTGTTTTCCACACGCACACTCCCCTATCCCCCGCTCCCGGTCCGACACAATTGCCAGGACTGGTTTGCGTTCCAAATCGGCTCTGGATGCAGGGGCCATGCTTGGTGCATGGCACTACCACTAGTTGTTTTGAAGGGGGTAATGAGTGTGTTTAGTATCAAGTCTTAGTGTCCTTAGGCTCAATCCTTATTTGTATAATCAGAAGCAAAAAGTCCTTATTTTGTAGAAAAGTTAGAAAAGGACACTAAGACTAGATACTAAACACACTCATTACCCCCTTCAAAACTTCATTGTCTAAAAACTCAAGAGGTCCAGAGTTTTTTTGAGTGTGTTACCGCCACCAAAACTATGTACAAACTGATGTGGACTTGGATTCTCCTGTGGACCACTCCCTCTCTGTAGAAAACTACCACTAGTGGTCTGGGGGGTGCCGTGGCAGTACTGGGGTCAGGGTGGAACAAGCATTTACAATGCAATGGTTTTGCCTTTGTTAAAGTTAGAGCTATTGGCATTGCTCTTGACATTATTTTTATTTATGGTTTTTTTAACATAAATAAATGGCATTGTCATTTACAATGCCACTAGCTTTATCTCTCGCAAATGACACACACAAACACCCACAGAGAGCCCCCCAAACACACACAGAGCCCCCCCCCCCACACACACACAGCCACACAGAGCCCCACACACACAGCCACACAAAGCCCCCCACACACACAGCCACACAAAGCCCCCCACACACACCCACACAGAGCCCTCCACACACACCCACACTGAGCCCCCCACACACCTTCTGGCCCATTATCTTTTCTCCTCATTAAATAACTGCCACGCCCCTTTCTTTGTTCTGAAAATGTACCTACATGTAAGAGTGCAAGAGGCTAAAATGTGAATGCACTTGTGTTTAAGAGACCCATGGAACTTCAGTTCTAATTGATATCCTGATGCCGGTAAGCAGAAATGTCAGCAATAGATGTTGGCATTCTTTACATGCATTTCACTTGTCGCCGTAAAGCTCTACTTTCGCCTCTATTATAATGTTTCACCTTGAAAACACAGTGGCACTCTTCGAGTTGGTGGCACCCAGTAGAACACAGGAGCAAGGACTTCACACTACCTAAAATACATGGACGAGATACAAATGATCACGTTCGCTGTCCCATGATAGCTACAGCACAACAGCGAAATAAATGGCATTGTCATTTACAATGCCAATAGCTTAATCTCTCGCAAATGCCACCCACATACACCCACACAGAGCTCCCACCCACAGACACAGGGCCCCCCCACACAGAGCCCCCCACACACAGCTCCCCACACACAGCCACACAGAGCCCCCCCACACACCCACACAGAGCCCCCACACACACTGCGAGCCCCCCCACACAGAGCCCTCCACACACCCACACAGAGCCCCCCACACACCCACACAGAGACCACCCACACAGAGCCCCTCACACAGCCCTCCACACACCCACACAGAGCCCCCCACACACCCACACAGAGCCCCCCCCCCACACACTGCGAGCCCCCTCCAGGCAAAACCTAAAAAATGCAAGTCCCAAATATTCATGGATTTACCACAAACATAGCACCTTTACGCAGGACCAGAAGCAATTACACCATGAGGCATTTAAAAGTTTCAGTACATTAGTTATTCAGTTGCCATGAAATAATGCTTTAGGCCCTGGAACACCAATGGTAAACACACGTAGCCGCCTGTCTCAGTCCCTGTGTTTTTATCTATTTATTTATGCAACTTTCTATAGCGCTGACTTTACCCGAAGGTGTCACGCAGGACCAGAAGCAATTACACCATGAGGCATTTAGTACATTAGTTATTCAGTTGCCATGAAATAACGCTTTAGGCCCTGGAACACCAATGGTAAACACACGTAGCCGCCTGTCTCAGTCCCTGTGTTTTTATCTATTTATTTATGCAACTTTATATAGCGCTGACTTTACCCGAAGGTGTCAGAGCGCTTCACTGAAGTACCAATAATGAAATGAATGTGTGGTGACTTGTAGTGACATCGAGTTGCATCACTAGCCTGTGACATACGAGAAGGTCGTGTTTTTCAGCTGGCAAATGACGGAAGTAGAGTGCCCCATAGGGTCTGCTTCAGTGTTCATTGTTGGCTTTACCGGGGAATGCCCTGGCACTCTTCAAGCACTGCTCTTCATGCACACTCTCGTCCTTCAATTCCCTCCCCTAGTACTCTTCCCACACGGTCTCCTCCTCTTACACTACACTCTTCTCACCCGTCCCTCGCCCTTCGTCAGTTGTGAAGAAGATGGTCTATTGAGCAAGTGCTAGCGTGCCTCATTCACACACTTACCTCGCTGCCCGCGATGGGCCGGAACCCAGCCGGCATGGCTCCGACCTAGGTGGGACGCTGTTCAGGCCTCGACCAAGGTGAAAGGTCACCGGAGGGTGGACCCGCTGAGCGCTGCTCCTGCAAGAAGTCCCCAGGAAGCCATGGGATGGGGGCACAGGGAGGGACCCTTTAAGGATGATGGGCGCCGTGTGGGCGTCTTCTTGGCGCTGCTTCTGGGGGCTCTGAGGAGTGAGTGGGCAAGGAGGGGTGTGGAGGGCGGGGTAGGGCTGGCACGGGTGGGTGCAGAGGGGAGGTGAGTGTGCTCGGCTTCACAGGGGCTGGAAAGTCCTTCAGAGCGGAGTTCCTGCCCTCCGCCTGCCCCTCCCCGCTACACCGCCCAGATCCGCGCATCACCGCCGCGACCTGGGACTCATAACCGCTAAGAAAACACACCGCCAGCGGCCCGGGACCCGTGAGCAGCATCGGAGCGGCCGCGCTGGGATTGGCTCGCTCAGGGAGGCTCGCCTGAGAAGGACGCGCTGCCATTGGTCCACCGCCAGGGTCTACATGAAGGAGCCGCGCTCCTATTGGCCGAGGACCGGAGAGGCATGCGGCGTCATCAGGGGCTCGTCCCGAGAGCCGCGCACGGATTGGACGCGCGCCTGTGCCCCTCGAGAAGAGGCGCTGCTGCCGGGGAAGTCCTCCTGCCAGCCCCTGGGCCCTCGCGTGACTGCTGCCTACCCCGCGTGTGGCGAACTCGTCACCAGAGATCCTCGACTGTTGTGGGGGCATAACGAGGAGCACGGGGAAGGTGACCGGAAGCGCTGAGAGCGCAGGAGAGACGTGGCGGAGGCTCGGCCGGCTGGGCCAATCCCAGCGCGGCCCTGGCTGGAGGCACACGGCTGCTTCCTTCGGGCCGGATCTCGCTGCGGGCAGCATCTCCGGTCTCCCTCACAACACGGGAGACCTTCAAGGCAGGAAATGGCTTCCCCAAGGAAGGGGGAAGCGAAACCACGTCCTCCCGGCCCCGCCCACAACCAGGCGGCGGGCCGCACATCTTCTTCCGGTGTTTCCAATGCCGGCCCAGATTCGGGGGCGTTCCCGAGAACAGGCTTTCGGCTGACGTCGCCAAAAGCCAAAAATTCTCGGGAACGCCCCCGAATCTGGTCCTGCATTGACGGACAAACGTGTCTTCCAATGGCTAGACTCCATTTATGGAGCTAGCCAATGGAAGACGAGGCAAATTCCAACCCCTATACTATACTCATTAGGTTTTTCCTAGCACATGCGTACTTCGTACGCATTGGCTAGGCAAAACCTAAAAACAGTAAAACCGAAGAACGAGCTCCCGGCTGACCTTCAGACTCCAGCTTGATCTGAGTGTGGTTCTACACTCTTAGTTATTAAAAAACAAAATCAAGACATTCCGTGCTGAGCCTTGGTTCCTGTGCCCCTTGTTCTTCTACAGAACTTCCGTGTTTTTGTTTTTCTCAAAGTGGCGTCTGTAGCTGTCAGTCTGGGGAGGGTCATTGCATCTCACACTAGGTCTATGTCCCTTCTTTGCTGAGCGTAACACTGCTATTGCTAAGCAGCGAAGGAACCTATTCCAAAAACGTCTTTTAGTGTTTGCGTGCCCAACTTCATTCCATTTCTCTGAACCAATATTATATTTTGTCATGTAAGCATTTATTTGGCGTGCATCTTTTTCAGTCAGGCATTATAATAAGAGTAGCTGACGGGTATTGCGTCGTTCCCAAAAACAACCACAGAATACGACTGTGTAAGTGCCATGACATGTACATTCTAAGCGCCGCACAATTGCAGGAAGTGACTTAATGCGGCATGCATAGGGTTTGTTCTCAGAAGCAGATGCGCATATTATTATTATAAACTAGGTGGAGCAGCAGAGGGCCCGGGTGGGGAGTCGTGACGCAGCGCGGGGCCGGGCCGGGGCGCGTCACGTGTGCCGACAGGAGGGTTGGTCAGCAGAGCACTTCTCCAATCTGAAGTCAGAGCGGCCGGGGAGGCAGGCACTGCAATGGAAACAACCTAATGCACAGGATCTATATGCTGCAGTGCGTTCAGCCTGGGACTTGGAGAAGGCTGGCTCTGGCACTGATATTCCAGTAGGGACAAGACACAGTAAGTACTTGGCATCGAGAAGTGCTGCGCCACAGTTTTACGTTGTCCATGTTCAGATGGATTCTTGCTTTTTAACTTTCGGCTCTTCTGCAAACGGAGCCCTAGAGCTGCCGGTTCCTGCGGATGTTGGACGCTGCGGGACATTTCTGTTCCCTGCTCTTGCTGACTTATCAGAGAGGCACCGTGTACACAAACACAGCGTGGGGGAACCAAACACGTCTGCCCTAGACATATTTCCCTCCGATAAACAACTCGGTGCTGTTTGCTGGGATCCCACATAATATTTACCTGCAAACTGTGACGTGTGGCTCTTTTGCTGCATGTGTGTTAATCCACGATCTGTTGTTTTTCACACTCTTAGAGTCACGTAAAGCTTTTCTCGTGCCAGGCAGTGAGCTGGTTCATGCCGCAGAGCCGTGGCACTCTGGCAGAAAGTTTGGCGTCATGTCATTAGATTTAAAGCACTCGGAAGCTTTTTGCAGGGTGTGGTGAGCTGTGCAGACGGAGCCTCCAGTGAGAGCAGCGCACATGTATGTGAAAAGTTCTCCGAGTACCGCCCTGTCCAGTGTGACTCCATGCTTGAGGTTCTTCGAGGGTAGTCCCCGCAGAGGCATCAGCTGCCTGTGCTCTGGCCGAGCCTGGAAGTGGTCCAATCTTCTGTCTGTCGAGACGGCTGTTCCTGGGAGTGCTAAATGAGATGTGCTTTGTCTAAGTGGCGCAGAGTTACTGACGCGCTAACTCGAGTCGCTCATTGTGCATCTGTTTGTGGCGCTCCAGCAGGAAGCGACATCTGAGGGACGGAAGAACGTAAACTTTGGTCGTGGTTTGCCCACGGTATGGACTTCTAGGCCTCTTAGTACATTTCTCAACTGACTGCGTAATTCAATTTTAAACTGCTGTGAGGGGTGAGGCTGAGAGGAATGGCAAACGTGCCTATGTTACATCTTTCAGGCCTGTCAGTGCTTCCCATGTAAGTTTCTGTTTTGCATATTTACATTCTGGACCTGGACATCTCAGTTCATTACTTGATAACTGATGTCTTTTAAGGAGGGACAACTGCATTTGCGTCAGGAGGCCACACTTCACTCACTGCACCCCCATGTGTGTGGCCCGGGAGCTCAGAGGAAAGGTTGCTTTGTCCTGCCTCTGCGAACATTGTTAGGTGATTCATGTACAGCTTTGAGTCCAGACTCAATGGTAAAGTACTCCTTCGTGAGTCTCTTCCCTGTCCCCCGAGTGCTGAATGTGACTGTGTTTACGTTTATGCAGTGCTGCTTGGCAGTTCTGTGCCCAGGGACCATGGGTGAGACTGGATGTGACCCATTGGCCAGGGTGTGGGTACTTGGTTGGAGGCAGGAGCTGGCCCTCTAAATCCTTATTGACAGGGTAGTTTGGAGGGGGTGAGGAGGCTGAGGCAGGATGCAGTATAGCACAGTTGTTTGAGTTTCAATGCAGAAGGAATGTCCAGCTGGAGTTGCTATCCAGTGAAAACATTAAATATATATACATAACACTAAAGTAAAAACAAATAATATAAAGCAACACGCTCATTAAAACCACAGCACATCAGCAATTAATACAAAGTAGTAATATCATTGAGCATCCACAAATACGATTCCTAATTATTTTAATGAGCATGTTAACTGCCGTTTGTGATTGAGTGGTCTTAATTACATGAATCACAGCATCTTTCTTAGGAAGCAAATAACACTATCCTTACTGAGTACCAAGACTGCCACCAAAAACTATACCTCCTGCTACACTGTTGTGGATCAACAGTTGAACGAGATCACAGGTAAAATTACAATCCCAATACAATGTCCTATAGACGACCTGTGGGAAGATATTCTATGTTTTCTTTCAATATATTTTTTCCAGGAAATCTGCTCTGCCTTCCAATTTTGGGTTAGGGTTTTCAAAGTATCTTCAAAACTCAAAAGTTGTAGCTATTGAAACTCAATAGTTGCTGGTTATATTGGGTCAATGTCTCCACATCCAGGAAGGAAAAGCTGTAATACTGAAGGAAACAGAATCGGTTCTTACCTATGGCTGCAGAGCAAAGGGGACACAAAGACCAGTCAGGAGTTTCTTCAAGCTCTGGATCAGGCTAGGAATCAAACAAGCACTTCACTGGACTCCTACATAGCCATGAATTGTGAGTTGAACCCCGCAACTGGGTTGCAGGCCACCGAGAATAGTAGTGGGCTTATGGTTTTTGCCCGCTGGCCTGATCTAGTAGTTACCAAGAAAGGGCAACATCAGCTTGTCCTGCAGAGTTGAAGCAAGTCACTCTGGGCAAAGGGAGGGAGTTTGCTTGCGAGGCAGAGTCATCATCTAGCTCACCTTTACCAGCAGCATCTCATGGCAACCATCCTCTCGTCTACTCGTACAGGGTAAAGAGGGAATCTTGGTGCTCTGTGTGATCATTTGTGGACACTTTGAGTTGGCCATGGGCGTCCACCTTGGTGAGATCAACATCAGAAGCAGGGTAATATGCAAGCAAACACACCGCCAGCGGCCCGGGACCCGTGAGCAGCATCGGAGCGGCCGCGCTGGGATTGGCTCGCTCAGGGAGGCTCGCCTGAGAAGGACGCGCTGCCATTGGTCCACCGCCAGGGTCTACACGAAGGAGCCGCACTCCTATTCGCCGAGGACCGGAGAGGCGTGCTGCGTCATCAGGGGCTCGTCTCGAGAGCCGTGCAAGGATTGGACGCGCGCCTGTGCCCCTCGAGAAGAGGCGCTGCCGCCGGGGAAGTTCTCCTGCCAGCCCCTGAGCCCTCGCGTGACTGTTGCCTACCCCGCGTGTGGCGAACTCGTCACCAGAGATCCCAGACTGTTGTGAGGGCATCACGGGGAAGGTGACCGGAAGCGCTGAGAGCGCAGGAGAGACGTGGCGGAGGCTGGGCCGGCTGGGCCAATCCCAGCGCGGCCCTGGCTGGAGGCACACGGCTGCTTCCTTCGGGCCGGATCTCGCTGCGGGCAGCATCTCCGGTCTCCCTCACAACACGGGAGACCGGCAAGGCAGGAAATGGCTTCCCCAAGGAAGGGGGAAGGGGGAAGCGGAAACCACGTCCTCCCGGCCCCGCCCACAACCAGGCGGCGGGCCGGACATCTTCTTCCGGTGTTTCCAATGCCGGCCCAGATTCGGGGGCAGGCCCGAGAACTGGCTTTTGGCTGACGTCGCCAAAAGCCAAAAATTCTCGGGAACGCCCCCGAATCTGGTCCTGCATTGACGGACAAACGTGTCTTCCAATGGCTAGCCTCCATTTATGGAGCTAGCCAATGAAAGACGGGGGCGGATTCCCAGCCCCCATACTATACTCATTAGCTTTTTCCTAGCACATGCGTACTTCGTACGCATTGGCTAGGCAAAACCTAAAAATTATCTGGTCCTGCCTGCTGCGGCCTGTAAGAAAGAATGGAATAAGACTCAACTTTCCTACCCCACCTGCGCCTGAAGATCCCGCAGCCTGCTATGTGTCGGCCGGGCTGCCTAGGAGAGTTATATGTATTTTTGCTGTGCAGCATAGTGACTGAAACATACATCTCACAGCACCATAGCAATGAGTTAACTGGGGCTGCTTTTGGAGCCTCATTTGATCCCAGTGTGTCAGGAAGCAGCATGCGTGTCTAATGCATTTTAGTGCAGTGGTGCATTAGTCTAACCCTGATGTGTGGTACTTGGCAGGGCTGGTTTAGCAAGAAAGAGAACATTCTTGTTCATTATTGCTGTGTAACTCTGAGCAAATCACTTAATCTCCCTGTGACCAAACAAATAAATAGTCTTATTAGGATCGATACAGTACCCGTTATTAATATAAACAAATAACACGTTTCCTACCCATTGTCCGTTTATAAAGGTTTAAAAATTACAATAATTCTGAAAAAAACACCTTAAACTCTGCAGTGGCATGCATAGCTGCCAAGGTTTCAGATTGCTATATGTGACATTTCCATAATTTTAGAATAATTATGAGTGACATTTCACAGACTATGAGTGACACTTTCTCACGAAAAAAATCAAGCAGATAAGATGAGGGAAACAAATATCTGAAATTACACTCATTTGAGCTACGTGACTGTCAGGAAAAAGAAATGTTCATAGCATAGCAGTCAGTGCAACAGTAGATGTTGATTTACACACTCTTCCTGCACGGGGCAACGTAGGTCTGACACTGGCCTGATTCACCATAGCGCAGTAAGTAACTGTATGTGTTATAATCTGACACTGTACAACCAGCACCAGCTGCCTGATCGCGCTCTGCCAAAAATAAATTTGCTAATTATCACACCCACCGCACCCCTCTTCCCCCCCCCCCATGCGCTAAGGCTGAATAACTGAAGCACTATATTTAGGGCTTAAGAATCAATCCACATGTTACTTACCTTCGGTAATGATATATCTGTAAGAAACAGTAGTTAGTATTAGATTCCTCACCTTCGAATATCCCCAGGCGTCAGACTGGATCCGGAAAATTTTGCGTAGCAGTACCCCTTTGCGTCGGTAGGCGTCGTCTGCGGCTCCACGTCCGTCGTCGGCGTCGTTGGTGCCGGGATGACGTTGTCGGAGTACTTAGACGTCGCCCTCGCGTGCTGACCTCAGTTCTTATACATAGCTTTTCCACGCCAGAAACGCAGAGCCATGATAAAAACCAACACTGGTGCCATGAAACTAGGGCCCTGAAAGGGGATGACCTTAACCCTAGATATCGGTTTGCAGAACAGGGAGGATGGGTGGGGTGGTAAGGAATCTAATACTAACTACTGTTTCTTACAGATATATTGTTACCGAAGGTAAGTAACTTGTGCATCTGAAAGAAACAGGTTAGTATTCGATTCCTCACCTTAGAATAGATACCTCAGCAATACCAACCCCGGTGGTGGGTCTGCGAACCAATGATCACACCAGAAAGTCCTGGAGAACGGAACGGCCGAAAAAGCCATCTCTCCGGACTTGGCTGTCCAGGCAGTAGGGTCTTGCAAATGTGTGCAGCGAGGCCCACGTAGCTGTCTGACAGATGTCCTGCAAGGGGACTGCCCGACCCAGGGAAGTAGTAGCCGTCGTGGCCAGAGTGGAATGGGCCCTCAGCCCGACAGGAGGCTCCTTTTTAGCCAAAGAGTAGCATACCTTGATGCACAGCACGACCCACCGAGAGATGGTCCGCTTGTGCACCGCCCGACCTTTCTTAGCGCCCACGTAACCAACAAAGAGTTGGTCATCCAGCCGGAACTAGCGTGTGCGATCCAAATGGAATGAGAGCGCATGTTTTGGGTCCAGACGGAGTCTTTCTTCCTCTTTCGAGGGATGCGGAAAGAAGGTGGGCAAGGTGATGGACTGCCCGATGTGGAAGGCTGTGACTACCTTGGGCAGGAAAGAGGGTCGCGTCCGCAACACAACTTTCAGCAGGTTATGCACAATTTAAAAACAGCTTCCTTACTCTTAGTGCGCGATACAATCTCGTCGCAGCCGGCAAGTCATCTGGCTTTTATGCAAATTCCCCCCCGGAAGTGACGCTGATAAAGGGGAGGAGCTATATTTTTCCACTCAAACAGCCCGCAAAGACCGCAGTGGACCGGGGACCACTAAGCCCTACAATGCGGTAAGGGTGCGTGCAAGTGGTGAATAGTGCAGGTTAGAAAAGAATCCTCAGCAGGTTATGCACAATTTAAAAACAGCTTCCTTACTCTTAGCGCACAATACTATGTACTTTACAAGCGAAATTACATCACTATTATCAAATTCGCCCATCATGAACTCTCCATCAACCCAGAATCAGAAATACGTGGTAAGGCAGGCTCTATGTCCTAGGGCCAATGTTACCGATTGGCAGGTCACAGGTAGGGTGGCACGTAGCTGGTAGACAAACGTGCAAACAGGAAACTCAGGTCAATCCCCCCTAATATGCGCAGTGACACCACAATGGTTCAGGGAGACTGGTCCCAATAAAGCACGCAAGGCCAGAGGGGTGTGCACATTCCCAAAACATCATCAAATCAGAGGCCACACATAGCCAATCAGGTCACAGCACACACAGGCCAGACATCTGGACACTTTACCCACTGCCCCCCCCCCCCCCCATTGTGTCCACCCAAGGTCGAGGACCACTGGCATTTGTTATCATGGGCCTAATTTATGACTTCGTAGACAAGACTTGCATTCTTTTACCAAAAAATGATCACCCGAAGTACTTTATAACACCCAAAAACTGTATACATACTCGTTCAGACTGATTGTACTATGTTCCAGTCCTCAGACCCGCTTCTGTAACTGTGCTCTCGGTCAAAGTGTTTAACTAAACCAACTGGTCCTGTTTTGCCAAACGCCTCTTGTCTTTTTTTTTCCCCCAAGGTAAATTCGTATTCGAGCAACAACTCATAAAATAATATATGTAATCTTATAAAGAAAGCAAAGCTCTCTTTTGACCCTTTCTATGAGCCTGGTAAATCTATATAAATAAAAATGTAAATGTTCGTTCAAAAACTTAAATCTCCGAAAGTTCTTCACCGAGTGCTTTGAAATTTTGACACAGCGCTGGATTCGAATACACGCGTGTTTTTATATACACAACGTTGGATTTGAATACGCTTGTGTCGAATACGCGCGTGTTTCTTAATCAAAAGCCCAAACAGACACATTAAAAGGTCAATGTTAGTTTGTTCAAAATCTTAAATCTCCGAAAGTTCTTCACCGATTGCTTTGAAATTTTGACAGAATGTTGGATTCGATTAAGCGCGTGTTTATATATACACAACGTTGGATTCGAATACGCACGTGTCCAATATGCGCATGTTTTTATTCGAAAGGCCGAACAGACCCTATTGATTTGGTTGCTGCGCAACAACTACAAGGGACGCATAGAGACAATAGTCTACATATATTAGGATGGACAGCTGGTATCAGGATGGCAGACCGGGAAGTGGTTGGAGGGAGGGGGGAGGAGTTGGTTCACTGTGCAACATTAGCGCGTTTTTATATAAACATAACGTTGGAGTCGAATACGCGCATGTCCAATACTCACGTGTTTTTCATCGAAAGGCCGAACAGACCCTATTGATTAGCTTACTGCGCAACAACTACAAGGGACGCATAGAGACAATAGTCACTAAAACATATTGTATACCCACAAGCATTGTGAAATTGAACATATAAGAAACGTGCACTTACTCTTTTCTTTCTCTTCCATTTAACCAGACTGAGCCACAGTAACGCGTGGCCGGGTACAGCTAGTACCATATAAAAACGAAAGATAAAAAATGTAAAAAAACGCCAAAACCTACAAAAAAGGCACAAAGCAATCCTTACCAGAATCACAACATAGTGTTGACTGTGGTTGTGAAGGTCTTCCACCAGCTGAGGGAGAGTCCCAAATGTTTTAATGTCAATTGTGAAGTCTTGTGCAGATTTCATATAATCTATATCGTTCCACTGAGCATCCTAGAGGAATCATAACACAGTATAAACATTAGATTATCCACATTGTCCATATGTGTTAATTACTTTTATCATGTATGTAACGTTTTTACCTGTGGAATTTGATTCTCCCTCATTGCTCTCACAATCTGCCAAGTGTTGTTACTGGTTCTGTAACCCCAGCGGCAGAGATGGAAACCCAGACCCCATAAAGGGGGCATTGCAGGAAAACCTAAGAAAAAGAGATTCTATAAAAATAATGGATATATCAAGAAAAGATACCCTAATTAATTAATTGCAATCACTTTGTTGTGCATTGGCTCTCAACTGTACAAACCAGATAAGTGTACAAATCAGATAAGCTGTACGGAAAGAATCGTTTCACTTTTTTTAGTAAGTTTCTCAAATAATCCATCACAAATGAAAAGATTGACCTCAGAATGGAATTATATTAGACCTGAAAGAAAAATTAACAACCAATGAAGGCAATCAATGGTGTTATTTTGTACTGTGCATAATGTCAACAAATGGTGTAACGAACCAAAAAAAGCCCATTCATGATAAATGTCTTCATTCTAGGTTTCTTGGGCCCCAACACCATTTACGTGGGCTTTAGTAAGGTTGACTAAATCACTCATAAAAGAGCCAAAAGTATTCAAGAGGGTTTGTAGACCATAGTCCATTCTCGCTATCAACACTGCGTCATTCGCGTATCATAGAACTGGAAGGGAACAAGAGCCAATCAATGGACCATCTGCATTTGCAGCAGTTAGGACCAGTTCCAGTCCATTAACGTACAAGGAGAATTAAAAAAGGGGCAAGGATGCATCCTTGACGAGCTCCACGACCCGTTTTGAAATTATCTGTACATAAAAAATTGTTACAGTACCAAACTCTAGCAGATGTCTCAGCATGAGGCTCACAGAGAAAGTATACTAGGTTGGAGTCCACACCCAGACCTAAATGGATCTTCCAGAGCTTATTGCGATCAAACATATGGCCAGGTGGATTGTTGCGGAATGTGCAACTGTATTTTTGCTTATCACCATGTAAAGGTTCATAAGCTGGTCTATGGTGGATTTGTCAGACTGAAAACCTTATTGAGAGTGAGAAATTATATTGTCATCTTCAGCCCAACTTCTCAATTTATCTAAAAGCGCCCGCCCAGCTACTTTAACAACTGGATCTAAGAGAAAGAGATGTGGGTCTATAACCCTGTGGATTATCTTTGTTCCCTTTTTTGAATATAAGGACTATAACAGATAATGACAATGAGGGGAGGGGGCCACCCCCCCCTGCAGCTTTCAGGACAAATGTCAACAGTGGGCCCAACAAGGCTTTTTGTCAGCTAAGCCCCTTTATGCTCTTAGTATCTCGCCAGTGTAAAGATCAAGCCAGGTTTCACCGCCACCACACGACTCCTCGGTCTGGGTTGGCAAACATATGTGAGGTGTAGCTTACCTGATGGATCGGAGAATAGTCTGTCCTTATAGGCCGGTGATGTCATGCTCTTTTTGCAAGACCAGGAGGATTGACTGTTGAGTCTGCATCAAATGCTGCAGGTCTACTGGGATGCCTCGGGTCAGACAGTGAACTGGAATAAATGCACCTACATACAGGCGTAAGGTGAGACCCCATGGCAATCACTTGGAATTATTTGCATTTAGCTGGGCACCATTTTGAATTCTTGGGCATGGTAGAAATTTTAGACCAAAGTTTGGCCTGGGTCCTTAATATTGCCACAGTTCTACAATGGGGTGGCAGGGATATGGAAACATGGCCCTCCCTACCAATCTCTATTATGGGGCAGGCCGGTTTATATAAAATGATAGCCCTACCACACTTCTTATCCTACAAAAGTATCCCTTTATCCTCCAGTCAACCTTTTCCCCAAAGTACAGGCCATGACCACTAAACACATTTGTAATGATAAACTCTCCAGGGGGACACATTATAAATGTACAATGACTACATTTAATGGGGAGCTAGGTGTTCCTGGTTTATGCTTCCATTATTGGACTGCACAGATTGGTTGCTTGGGAATAGGCGTGCCCCAGCATTATATCTTGAACCTTGGAACAATATGCTATGTTACATTTACATAGAGAGGTCGCCCCCCTCACTCCCTTCTTCACATAACTTAGCTCCACTTGCTATGCTGGAGTGCAAAATTGAGCCATATTAAATAGTTGGGTATTATGTCGAGCCTATATCCCCTATGGCATGGGACTCAGTTGCCTCAGGTCGCAAGACTGCCCGGTTTTAAATTAGCAGACCACATTAAAATGTGTCACTTGGGAGAAGTGTGGGAAGATGGCCACCTTAAATAGTTTAACCAACTTGCACTGACCTTTTACTCGCAGGGACCACAATTTCTTTTAGGTACATTCAACTTTGTCATGCATTCACTACATATAGTGATATTTTGAAGGATATTCCAGAGATAACACTCCTTGGGCACAAGGGAATATCCCCACTGTATAGGTCCCTGTTCCTCAAACAACCAATGGACAACATTAAGGTAGGCTGGGAGCAAGATCTGGACGAATGAGATGAGGAATCGTAGGAGGCACGGATGGCAGCACGTACTTTGGCCATGCCCTCTCATCTTAGAGCAATACAGTTCAACTACCTGCTTAGGAATTATATTCCCAATGAGTGCGGAAGATGGGAAGAGCCAGCAGCCCAACTTGCATCAACTAGATGTGAACTTCCATTAATTACATTTTATCATGCGATTTGAGAGTGCCCACAGATTCAATTATCTCGGGGACACGTTTACGATATAATGGGCAGAATTTTATATACGCTTAGTATGCAAGATTCTCATTCTGGGCTAATGGACAGTTGGCCCTCCTCTAGAGTATAGATAATACTTACGGGGCTGAGCTTTTTGATTGCTAAGAGTGATACTGTGCACCATTGGTACAGAGCAGAACGTTTCTAAATGAGGGAAAGCAAGAGAGGAATTGACAACTGTGCGAAGGCTGAACAGGTAGTGTATAGGAAGAGGGGATATGAAAGAAAGACCGGTATAAGAATATCTGGGATACGTGGACTTCTGGTCATGTTTAGATGTATGTTAAACTGTAGTACATGCAACTAAACACATTAACCAGGTCATCACAGGAAATGGAAAGTACAATTTGTCTGACCAGCCCTTTTAGTCTCTATCAAGTTTGATTTGTTAATGTGATGTTGTCACAAAACTAATAAAAAGTAGAAACATAAAGTGATACAGCCTGAGTATGCATTATATCAAAACATTAAATAGAGCATGGAATTATCAAATTGGAAAACAGTGGATTGTGAAGTTGCATTGATCAGAATGTATTCAACTTCTCCCTTAAAAGCAGAAATATAATCATATACAGGGAAAAGCATTACACGTCAAAAACATATGCGTGCACAGACACACACCGCAGTGTCATTAAACAACAAGTTACTTACCTTTGGTAACACATCTAACAGATTTAACCATGCCCACGCAGAATCCACATTTGTATTATGGAATTTTGCTGGTCTCCACTGAATCCAAGAGCAGGGCTGAGCCACACAATTATCATGAACAATTTGACTGCAAATCACTTTATCTGTCCACATTCCTCATATTGTGGAGTCAACACACTTGACCCATGGGCATGGCAATACCTGATGTGTTTCAACCAGACGTGCATGTCATTTAATGTATTTCTTGCCACTTAGGTTCTTCTGTCTCGTACAAATAACAAGATAGGTAGTTCACTAAGCCTTGACAGAGCAGAGATGACATGTTCCTGTCTAACTGATATTCCGGTAACAGGGAACAACATTTATAAAAGTAAGGGAATTGAATTGAGAGGGAAAATAGAAGCTCATGCTCAAAAGAATTCTATGGCACGACCGTAAGCTCAGATTATGCTTTTCTTTCTCCGCTCTTTATTTATAATACAAAACACAGCAGCCTCAGAAAAGCTTCCGACAAAAATGCTTATATACCAATATATAGTAAAAGCATTCCACAAAAAAGTAATAAGTCTCTTTGACAACTACAACTCCCAACAGTCCATCGCAGTAGTCCATAACATTAGTCCTTCCACCATGTCAATCCACGCTAGATAGGGAGTCTCTTTTCTCTCTTCCTCTTTAGTTAAGTGATTTTATCTTTCTCTCCCTTGTATGTTGTTCAATGCTTCTTTGATAAGGGTAACGCTGTTTTAAGGGGGGGGGGGCGCTCCTGTACGGTGATTTTATTCCACAGAGCCCAGTTTGAGCCGCAGGAGCTATTTTCGTTCCCAACGAGTCTTTTTACCGAATCTTTGAGTGCGGAGCGCAGACACCCACTAGAGGGCGCTGTTCCGTCTCGTTGCTCCGCAGCGCGGTTTCTCCTCACAGAGAGGAGCCGCGCTGAGGAGTTTTGCCAAGCCGGAGCCTTGCCGCCTCGCTGAACGCCCGGTTCTCCGGGTCTGTATTTGCCCCAAAATCTCCTTTGAACGCCCCTGTTTGGGTCAGTATTGCGGGTAAACCGTGTTAAACGCCTGCGGGCAGATTAGCACTCAGCATTGCAAGTGTTTGGTAGCGCGCTGTGAGGTGGGCGGACCCGGTCCTTTTAGGAGGGTTCGCGCGCTTTGGGGTGTCTAGTGCGCCCTGTATTTGCTGGTTGCTGGCTCCTAAAAAACGTTGCAGTCCTTGGGTCTGCCCATACTTGACTGACTCCCACACTGATTGGGTAGTAATTGGGGATCTCTTAGGTTCATCTCATTATCAGTCATGGAGCAGGAGAGTTACTATGAGGATGATTCCCAGTCCTATCTGAATGATGAGGAATTCTATAATGCGGTTGACAGCTCCATTTACCGCTGCGTCACCAAAGTGGTGGGCACCATGGAAGAGCGTCTTTCAGCTCGCATTGTTGAGGAGTGCGCAAAACTTGCGCAAGCTCAGGGAGGAGCACCATTGGTCCTCCCAGGTCCCTCAGGAGAGGGTCCCCCTGCCCTGAAAAAACCCTGCAGGGAGGGGTTGTCCAAGGAGGCCAGGAGGTGGACAGGGGCGCCTTTCAGCGTCTGCATGACGCCTTCTTGGCAAAAGCAACCGTTCCTCCTCCTGCACTGCCCTCGATCCCCGAGCCCTCGGTAGCTTCAGGTACGGCTCCTCCGTCTCCGGCTGGGGACACCACAGACACAGATGAGGAGTCAGTGCGCTCTTGGCGCCCCTCGAGCTCGGCCGCCGAGTTGCCTCGGGACAGTTCAGGCATGCTGGATCCAGATGAAATTATCCATCCACGATCCGCGGCCTGGGCCCCGGGCGACAAAGTTTGTGGCGAGTCTTTGGAGAAAGAAGCTAGGGGGTGTCTGCGTGGGGAATGTCCAAGGCCCACGCTGGAAGGTAAGGTGGCCCCGACACTGGAATTAGACGCCAAAATGGGCACCTTCCTAGCAAAATTCATGAAGGATCCACGTAAGGGCATTGACCGCTCCTGGTCGGTCATGCCAGGATAAGCTGTTAGACGCGGTCGGGCCTATCACGAAGATCCTTGATATGGCGGAGGAGGCGAAAATGACAGGGTCCGTCATTTCTCCCGACGTCCTGTCGAACCGGGCGCAAAGGGTGATAATTATTCTAGGGAACACCAATTGCGCCCTACCGACTGAACGCAAGAGATCGCTTTTGATTAAACTAGACCCCAAATTGGGGGACCTAGCCTCCTCAGAGGCAGGGGCAGTGGCCCAGGGAGGCCTTTTTGGGGAGCCTTTCATAAAGGAGTTGGGAAAATTTGTATCAACTTTTACGTCACTGGATAAAGCCCAGTCCAGCATAAGGATGGGTTTTCCAGCAGCGTTTCTCCCAAGGGGCCGGTCGTAGAAGGGGCCGCACGACCGGCCATGGTGGTCAGAATACCAACAATAGAGGGCAAGTTTCTGGGCGAGGCCAGTGTACCACCTCAGCCAATTTCAACAATTTCCATCCCACAAGAGGGCAATGCTTCGGTGGTCGAGGCTACAGAAAAAACTCTGGACCTAACAATTCGAACGGTGAGTGTTATCCCTGCAGAACAAGTTAAAATTGGCAGCCGGGTAGCGACCTTTCAGAGGGAGTGGGTAGAGCTTACTGTGGACGCATGGGTTTTACAAACCGTACGCAGATTCCATATAGAATTTTACGATCAGCCCAAACAGGTAGGTACCCCTCGTCCTATAGTTTTTTATGGGTCCGAGGCTCAGTTGATAGACGAAGAGGTCTCAGAGCTCCTTCGCAAGGGGCCATTCGTCAATCAACTCGACATCCCTCGGGGTTCCTCAGCAATCTTTTTTTGGTGGACAAAACCGATGGGGGCAGACGACCGGTAATCAATCTCAAGGAATTCAACGGGTGGTTGATTAATCAGCATTCCAAGATGGAGGGGATACACCTCCTTCGGAATGTCCTCCTCCCACAAGACTGGATGGTGCGGTTGGACTTCAAGGATGCTTACCTTGTGGTTCCCATTCACCTCCTCATCGCAGTTTCCTGCAGTTTTTCTGGAGGGATCGGGTGTTTGAATTCACCGCCCGTCCGTTCGGGCTTTCTTCAGTCCCATGGTGTTTCGTGAAAGTGTTGCACCCAGCGGTGGAATACCTGCGGGGGCAGGGTATACGGATGATCGTCTACCTGGAAGACATCCTGCTGATGGCGCAATGCCCCGAGAAATTGAATTATCAACTTCAGCAGACAATTGCCCTGTTACAGGGGCTAGGGTTTATCATCAACAGCAACAAATCTGTCCTTGTTCCGTGTCAAAGGGTGATATTCCTGGGGTTTGTCATAGACTCCGTCGAGGCATCACTCAGTCTTCCGTCACAGAAAATGTCCAAGATCAGACATGTCTTGCGGCAGATAATTGCAAAAATCCAGACGGCTTTACGGCAGATTGCCAGGGTGGGGGGGGGGGCTCCTATCCTCTTCCATTCAGGCAATCTTCCCAGGGCCCCTTCATTACAGGGCGCTCCAACGCCTCAAGGCGCATCATCTCCGGAGGGGCATGGCTTACGATCAGATGGTTCCTCTCTCTGAGGAGTTGAAGGAAGAAATGTCGTGGTGGCTGTCCCACATGGAAGCCTGGAACGGTCGGGTGATATTCGGGTCAGTCCCGGATCTGGTAATCAAGTCCGACGCCAGCAGGACAGGTTGGGGTGCACGCTGCGGGGAATTCTTCACAGGCGGCACCTGGTCGTCAAAAGAACAAAAGTTGCACATCAACTGCTTGGAGCTTCTGGCGGGTTCTTTCGCAGTACGCTGCTGGATCAGAGATTCATCGAAGTCCTGTCTGGGATAGCAGTTACATTTCTTTGACTAAAAATGGTCAATGAACTATAGAGATGTGAAATTACTATATTTTAATGTTATCCATCACGAAGCAATACTGCTACATAATATGGTTTTAATTCCCGTAACGCATTTCTTATAGGGTCCTACTATAAAAAGTCCTATAATTCTCCTTTTCTGTGTGCTGTGATTTTTCTAAAATGGAGATTTGATTCACCCTTCTATGGAATCATTAGAAATGCAATTGGCCTTCCATTAATTGAGCGATGCCAGTAAAGCTGCGAATAACACCTCGTCCAAAACGTCAAATACTCCATCTCCTGGTGTGCGTTTTAACATTACGAATAAATCTAGTTCATGTTTTTTACTATTTTTCAAAAACAAATTTTCTTCGATATTTTTGTTGTTCTTGTTTTTTTTTTATAATTTCCTCAAGAAGTTGAGCATCTGTCAGGTATAGCTAATACTAATTCTCCATGCAAAAATGGCCGCTCTAAACCGAGTATTGAATACAGTTTCAAAATGGCCCCTCCAACTATCGTGAAGTTTTGGGATGAATAATAACTGATTGGGCGTTGGCAGTTATTTGAGCGATACTAATAAGGTTTTGAATTATAATTTGTTAAGATACGTTAAATATCTTATTGCCAAACCACCCTCAATATTTTATCCCAGTGCTTGTTTCAACATAACCAATTTATCTATTCGTAAATGTTTGTCATCAATTTTGACATTTTTTATATTTTTGCTAATTTGGGTTTTTTTCTGTGATACTTCCCCAAGTAGTTTGATATCTATCACTAATAGCAAATTTCCATTTAATAATGGCCGCCTAAACAGATCATCTAATGCCGTTCCAAAATGGCCTCTTCGGTTTTCTAGAACATTGGTTGCTATTTTACTGTTTAGCATTTGCTTTGACAGAGCAAATTTATATTGCGTTTGTGTTTCACTATTTATAAACATGCCCCATTTCTCTCTTAATTCTTGGGATTGTGTTTAAACAATTCACAAAGCTTTTTATAGATACATACTGTAGGAGAGTAGGGTCTGCAATCCTATGATCACCCAGATTTTTTGCTTTTGTTTCACTGGTTTACGACTTTCTCTGGCTGTGGGCCTGCCAATCAGACCCACAGCCTGGCTGTTCTCTTTCTAAATTACCTCATGTACCCTAGGTGCATCTACCAATTGGTACTGGGCCACCTTATCAGACCCTGTAACTCAGGGCATAGGTGTACCCAGGGCTGCCAGGGGCTGCAGCATGTATTATGCCACCCCTGGCTGGCCTCCTAAATTTGACACAACTGGCTGCATGACAGCTGGGGCAAAGTCGTGTAATCACCCTTTGCTGTAGGTGTAGTATACCTATACCTAACCCTAAAATGGACACACAGATTCCTATCAGTCACTCCTATGGCAGGCCTTGACAATCCTGAAGGCAGAGTGCTTGGAATCGTGTGAGATGGTGCTCTGGCATGAGCTGAGCCTGTCTGCAGCTTGCGGAACCAAGTCCTAATAGCTGTTCCATGATATCGCATACCATATACTCTTAAGTGCATTATAATCCTCGCGGTTAAATGCTAACTTTGGTATTGCTTTATCAAAACATGTCGAGTAAGGTGTCATACGAATTGGAATACTAACCCCTCGCCAATTCTGGCGACGGGGTTAGCATTCCACCCTTCTAGAGGGACACGACATGTATGTAACTGTGAACCCCGGTTAAAGTTAACTGAAGCCTCAGCTCCACAAAATGGATGCTGCCACCACAGACACGAGTCTGACCTCCTGCTGCTGGGAGTCCTTCCAGCGAGGGAGGCCTGGACAAAGGGTTTCCTGTCCGGGGCGGTGCTAGCACCGTCCCAGACATGGTTTTGTGTATCCTGGGTAGGCAGGGCTTTTCAGGAAGGTGACTGCTGAGTGGCACCCCGGTGCTCACTACGCATAGGCCAGTCAGAACCAGTTCCAGGGGCACACCAGCCCCTGGCCTGGGGAAGTCCGGCAGGGGAGAGGGGTGTAACCACCCCCCCTCCTGGTCCCACCCATAGGCAGGACCTAGTCACCGGGTCAGCCCCCTTTTTTAGTATAAAGATAGGAGCGGGCCCCCTGTTCAAATTAGATCATCTTTGGAATCAAGATACCACTTTCTTCGAAAGGACTTCACGATTTCTTCTTCAAGATTCTCCCTTGTGGCTAAGGAGTAGTCACCCTGCATCCGCAGGCACCATCCTAAAGAACACTGCGGTCTGCTGCAAGTCCTTCATCACGAATCCGACGACCCAGCTCGACGAGACCCGGCTTCCCTGGCACCTCTGACCTCTACTCACCTCTACAGCCAAGCTGAGAACCGTGAGTGCGACGAGACCTCGAGGGACCGACGATCGCCAAGACTGCACGACATCTTTACTGCAAGCCCACCGTGTCCTCCACTGGTGAGTGCTTTGGGGTCCGAGAAGCCCCGACCCTGCGCAGCTCCAGCACCCAAGGTCAGCCTCCCTGCATCTCCACGATCGGCGTGGGGCCCTTCTGCTGTTTGCTGTGCACCGCGTTGTTTGGCTACTAGCCGGCTGGCTTGTGGCCTTCCGAACGACGCCCGACGACAACTCTTCTGCTGGTCTGGTTGCTCCAGGCTGGCCCTTGCTTCCCTTTTCAAGAGAGGCACCCCGGACCCTCCTGGTCCACTCCAGACGCCATTTTAGGTCCACCGCGTGGGCTTGAATTTGCCAAGGCTTTGTTGCCCAATCCTGGGTCCAGCGACGCCGACAGCTTCTATCTTCGTGGGACAGCTCGATCCTCCATCCTGGTCGCCGACAACGCCTCCTGGTCCGTGAGATCTTCGAGCTCCAGCGTCACCCACTCACCTTGTCGAGGTGGCTACCATCCGGTGCCCTCCTGGTGCCCACTGACTACTGGCTAGTAGTCTCGAACTTGGTCCCCTCTGCTTTCAGGTGTCATCCATCTTCGAGATCCAGGCTTGGATCCAACTGAACTTTCTTCACTGGTCACCGGCCAGCATCTTTTCTTCCGGCTCCTGGTCCGTCTACGAGGATTCCCGACGTCTTTTCAGACCTATGCAGCTGCAGCCCCTGGGCTAGGTAACTTCGGCATTTCGGTGCCCCAGCATAGCCTCACTATCCAAGGGTCAGAATCTACTTTCGTTTTCTCCCTACCAGGTCGGGTTCGCCCGAGAACACTAACTTTCTATTTCCTAGCTACCATAGACTTTTGTCCGCATCTCGCGTGAGAGTGCACACACTGCACCCGAGTCCCCTAGGCCTCCTAGTCGTAATCTAACGATTCCCTAGTCAAGTCCTAGCGATTCCAAAAGCTATTAGTACTGTACTTACCTGCTAGGAATTTCACATTCCACTTTTAGAGTATATGGTTTTCCGTGCCCCTCGGGCATTTGTATATACTGTGCTAACTTAAGTATTTTTGTAAGAGTTTTGGTTTGTGCTTAGTACCCTGTCCTCATAAAGAGTACAGGGCTGTTGTGATCTTTAATAAATAACTGTTTATTTTCATAACACTTGTGTGGTGTCCTTTCACTGGGTATTCAAGGGGTATATGTGTGGTAAACAGCTGGCTTAACACGCCCTCTCGAGTCTTTAGCCTTAGACTGCTCGTATCCATGCTACTAGGATAGCTGGTCTATAAGGTTGACTTACAACCAATCATCAATAAGGGTTGCTGGACTGATACATAGTGGGCACTAGAATAGTGACCACTGCATATCAGGCCACCTTCTCACATTGGTGAGCAGCGGGTGGGATTTGAGCTTGCTGTTGTTTTACCACACGTATCCTAAGAATATCTTGTTGAAAGATCACATAAGTACTGTTAGGTACATATAACTAAAGCTTAGAATACTCTGAGTTCTACTGAACCAGCTGTTGTAGCTCCTCAAGGCTTAGCACACCTTGGCTGCAACTCTAGCAAGGGATCAGTAGATAACACATAGTGTAGGTAGGTGCATCACTTACACCACACTAGAATCAGCATGTCAGACAAAGGAGGAAACACTCAGTCTCCCCTTGTGTCAGTTGACCCTCCACAGGTCATACCTTCAAGATATGCTGTGCTTAGCTTCCAGGAGTTACGACAAGTATGTACCTCTAGGAAGATTAAGCAGGGGTCTAACCCCACAACTGCTTTTCTGATTGGTCTCTTAGAGACTCATGATGCAAGAAGGGCTGGTAACCCAGACCCTTCTACTTCAGAAGGCAACATGCCCTCCCTACAGGGTCCCTTTGATAGCCAAGACCATCCCCTTCAGGAAGCAGATGATGCTGATGATGAGGATGATGACTTGGAGTCTAGGGGTGAGGCAGACCAGGGACAGGTAGAAGTCGTTAGACTAACCCGGACCAACTTAAGCAGACATGAGAGGGACTCTAGGGGAGCCCTGGGGCCACTCTCAGGTCAGCTTAACATTGGGAATGGACGAGTTAGGTCTCTATCTAGAGGCTCTAACAGATCCCTTCATACCAATGGCTCTCAACGTTCCTCTCAAAGGGGAATGACATCTCCCCAGAGGAGAGTGTATGAGGCAAAGGAAAAGGCAGCCAATCTGAGGATTGAAAGGGAAGAACTTGCCCTGGCCAAAGAAAGGCTTGCCTTTGCTAGAGAGCAACAATTGAGTGGGGCAGTCCCCACTGGTGGCAGCATTGTACCTAGCAATAGGGAAAGGAGTTTTGATACAAAACACCTTGGTAAGATAGTGCCCCCCTTTAAACAAGGGGATGACATCCACAAATGGATTACTGCTTTGGAGAGGGCCTGCACTGTGCAAGGTGTTCCCCCAAGTCAGTGGGCAGCTATCTTGTGGCTCTCCTTTGAGGGTAAAGGAAGAGACAAGCTCCTCACCACAAGGGTAGAGGATGCTAATGATTACCAAGTCTTGAAGAATGCACTGGTTGAAGGGTTCGGCCTAACCACTGAGCAGTACAGGGTGCTGTTCAGGGATACCCAGAAAACTCAGTCTCAAGATTGGGCTGACTTTGTAGATTGTGCCACTAAGGCTTTTGAGGGCTGGTTGCTGGGCAGTAAGGTTACTGATTATAAAGGATTGTACAATTTGATGATGAGAGAACAAATTTTAAACAATTGTCAGAACCAGTTGTTGCATCAGCATCTTGTTGACTCAGATCTGACCTCTCCCCAAGAATTGGGAAAGAAGGCAGACAGATGGGTTAGAACAAGAGTTAAACAGAACCAGGGCCAGAATCAAGGTGGTCAGAAGAAAGCAGACCAGAAGGGTAAGGATTCTAAAGGGGAACAAAATGACCAGAAGTCTTCGACAGGTCCCCAACAACCCAAAGAGGGTGGGGGTCAGGCTCCCCAAAAGAAGAAAGAAGGCCAATCTAAAAGGTGGTGCCAATACTGCAAAAGTAAAACTCACTGGTTTAGTGAGTGCACCAAGAAAGGAGGAGGGCAGACTCCTGCCACTGCAGCCCCTAAGGCACCTGTGCCCCCTAGTACAGCCAGCAGTGGTAGTGCACCTCCCAAGGGTTTAGTAGGGTTAACCCTGGGTTCTGAGGGGAGTGACAACTTAGTTGGCACCCTTACTCAAGCTGTCCTTGTCAGTACAGGGGATATGGATATGTCCCCTGACATCAGTCCCAATACTTTGGGCAAATACAGACAGACACCTTTTATTAATGGAAAAATGGCTCAGGCCTATAGGGACACTTGTGCCAGTGTCACAATGGTGACACCTAGCTTTGTGGACCCTGGACAGATCATGCCAGGTACAGAATTCCTGGTGACCAATGCAAGCAATGTCACTACCAATCACAGTATGGCAATTGTAGCTTTCTCCTGGGGAGGGGTAACTGGCCAAAAGAAGGTTGTAGTTAGTTCAGACCTCCCAGTGGATTGTTTGTTGGGCAATGATTTGGAGTCATCACAATGGTCAGAAGTGGAGCAGAGGACTCATCTGGAAATGTTAGGCTTGCCAGCACATGTGTTTGCTGTGACCAGGTCACAGGCCAGAAAATGCCCCACTGAACAGGTGCTGGATCCTGGAACAATGGACCAGGCACCTTCCAAGAAAAAGAGCAGTAGGGTTAAGGCTGTGCCTTCCCCCTTGCCCCAGGTTGTGGATCAAGTCTCAGAGGAGGCTGACCTACAGGAATTGAGGGAAACTGAGCCTAGGGAGTTTGAACTTGATCAAGTTGAATTCTTGGGCTCAGGGGGACCCTCAAGGGAAGACCTGGGGAAGGACCAGTTAGACTGCCCTTCTCTTGAACCCCTCAGACAGCAGGCTGCTGCTGAGGCTGCTGGGAACGCCACAGGTACCCACAAGGTATACTGGGAAGATGGACTCCTGTACACTGAGTCAAGAGACCCCAAGCCTGGCATGACCAGGAGGCTGGTTGTACCCTTGTCTCAGAGAGGTTTCCTACTTACCTTGGCCCATGAGATTCCCTTAGCAGGTCACTTAGGCCAGACAAAGACTTGGGACAGACTTGTCTCACACTTTCACTGGCCTCACATGAATGAGGATACCAAGGAGTTTTGTCGCTCCTGTGTCACTTGCCAAGCCAGTGGTAAGTCAGGTGGCACAACAAAGGCCCCCCTTATACCAATGCCTGTGGTGGGGGTGCCCTTTGAAAGAGTGGGGATTGACATTGTTGGTCCAATGGAACCCCAGACAGCATCAGGGCACAAGTTTATACTGGTGGTAGTGGATCATGCCACCAGGTATCCTGAAGCTATTCCACTTAGGACCACCACAGCACCTGTGGTGGCAAGGGCCCTAGTTGGAGTGTTCTCCAGAGTGGGCTTCCCTAAGGAGGTTGTCTCTGACAGAGGTGCAAACTTCATGTCAAGCTACTTAACTGCTATGGGGAAGGAGTGTGGTGTCAATTACAAATTCACTACACCCTATCACCCACAATGCAATGGGCTTGTTGAAAGGTTCAACAGGACCCTAAAAGGGATGATTCATGGACTACCTGAAACACTCAGGCGTAGATGGGATGTCCTGATGCCCTGCCTTCTGTTTGCTTACAGAGAGGTCCCACAAAAGGGGGTTGGCTACAGCCCTTTTGAACTTTTGTATGGGCATCCTGTGAGAGGCCCCTTGTGTTTGGTGAAGGAAGGATGGGAGAGACCTCTCAAAAAGCCTGCAACCAACATAATGGACTATGTACTTGGTCTCCGCTCCAGGATGGCTGAGTATATGGAGAAGGCATCTGAAAACCTTAAGGCCAGTCAAGAACTTCAAAAAGCTTGGCATGACCAAAAGGCTGTCCTAACTGTTTACCAGCCTGGACAGAAGGTGTGGGTGTTGGAGCCAGTGGCCCCAGCAGCACTCAAAGACAAATGGTCTGGGCCCCACACAATTCTTGAGCAAAAGGGAGAGGTCACCTACCTGGTGGACCTTGGAACTCCCAGGAGTCCCCACAGGGTACTCCATGTCAACAGGCTCAAAGCATATGTCGACAGGAAGGACATGAGCTTGCTCATGGCCATAGATGAGGGACAGGAGGAGGAGAGTGACCCTCTCCCAGACCTGCTCACTCAGAATCCTGATGATGGGTCAGTAGATGGTGTTGTCTTTTGTGGCAGCCTCTCTGAACATCAGCAGAAAGACTGTAAACAGGTTCTTCAGTCTTTCAGACGTATGTTCTCTCTGACACCCAGTCAGACCAATTGGTGCACCCATGAGGTTGACACTGGTGACAGCCTACCTGTCAAGAGTAAAATCTACAGGCAGCCTGATCATGTTAGAGACTGCATAAAAACTGAAGTGCAGAAAATGTTGGAGTTGGGAGTCATTGAACCCTCAGATAGCCCCTGGGCTAGTCCAGTAGTTCTAGTGCCAAAGCCTCACACCCAAGATGGTAAGAGAGAGATGAGGTTTTGCGTAGACTACAGGGGTCTCAATGCAGTCACTAAGACTGATGCCCACCCAATACCAAGGGCAGATGAACTTATAGATAGATTGGCTTCTGCCAACTACTTAAGTACATTTGACTTAAAAGCTGGGTATTGGCAAATCAGGTTAGCTGAGGATGCCAAGCCCAAGACAGCATTTTCAACCCCTGGTGGGCATTATCAGTTTGTGGTAATGCCCTTTGGTCTGAAAAATGCACCTGCCACCTTCCAAAGGTTGGTGAATCAAGTCCTTACTGGGCTGGATGACTTCTGTGCAGCATATCTAGATGATATTGCTGTCTTTAGCTCCACCTGGGAGGATCACCTGGTCCACCTGAGGAAAGTGTTAGAGGCTCTGCAAGCAGCAGGCCTCACTATCAAGGCCACCAAGTGCCAGATAGGGCAGACACAGGTTGTATACCTGGGCCACCTTGTAGGTGGAGGCCAGGTTCAGCCACTGGAGAGCAAAATACAGTCAATCAGGGACTGGGCTCCTCCAACCACCCAGACTCAGGTTCGAGCTTTCTTGGGCCTGACTGGATACTACAGAAAGTTTGTCAGGAACTATGGTTCCATTGTGACACCATTAAATGAACTGACAAGTAAGAAAATGCCAAAAAAGGTTCAGTGGACAGCAGGCTGTCAAAAAGCATTCGATGACCTAAAGCAGGCCATGTGCACAGCACCTATCCTTAAGAGTCCAGACTACTCCAAACCATTCATTGTCCAAACAGATGCTTCTGAGTTGGGTGTGGGAGCTGTTCTTTCTCAACTGAATTTTGATGGTCAGGATCAGCCCATTGCTTTTATAAGCAGAAGGCTGACCCCCAGAGAGAAGAATTGGTCAGCTATTGAGAGGGAGGCCTTTGCTGTGGTTTGGGCCCTGAAGAAGCTGAGGCCATACTTGTTTGGCACTCACTTCAAGATTCAGACCGACCATAAGCCCCTCTTGTGGCTAAATCAGATGAAGGGTGAAAACCCCAAACTGCTTAGGTGGTCCATTTCCCTACAGGGGATGGACTTTACAGTGGAACATAGACCTGGTACTGATCATGGCAATGCCGATGGGCTCTCCAGATATTTCCACTTAGAACAAGAAGACTCACCTGGTCAAGGTTAGCTTATTGTCCCAAAGTTTGGGGGGGGGGGGTCATGTAGGAGAGTAGGGTCTGCAATCCTATGATCACCCAGATTTTTTGCTTTTGTTTCACTGGTTTACGACTTTCTCTGGCTGTGGGCCTGCCAATCAGACCCACAGCCTGGCTGTTCTCTTTCTAAATTACCTCATGTACCCTAGGTGCATCTACCAATTGGTACTGGGCCACCTTATCAGACCCTGTAACTCAGGGCATAGGTGTACCCAGGGCTGCCAGGGGCTGCAGCATGTATTATGCCACCCCTGGCTGGCCTCCTAAATTTGACACAACTGGCTGCATGACAGCTGGGGCAAAGTCGTGTAATCACCCTTTGCTGTAGGTGTAGTATACCTATACCTAACCCTAAAATGGACACACAGATTCCTATCAGTCACTCCTATGGCAGGCCTTGACAATCCTGAAGGCAGAGTGCTTGGAATCGTGTGAGATGATGCTCTGGCATGAGCTGAGCCTGTCTGCAGCTTGCGGAACCAAGTCCTAATAGCTGTTCCATGATATCGCATACCATATACTCTTAAGTGCATTATAATCCTCGCGGTTAAATGCTAACTTTGGTATTGCTTTATCAAAACATGTCGAGTAAGGTGTCATACGAATTGGAATACTAACCCCTCGCCAATTCTGGCGACGGGGTTAGCATTCCACCCTTCTAGAGGGACACGACATGTATGTAACTGTGAACCCCGGTTAAAGTTAACTGAAGCCTCAGCTCCACAAAATGGATGCTGCCACCACAGACACGAGTCTGACCTCCTGCTGCTGGGAGTCCTTCCAGCGAGGGAGGCCTGGACAAAGGGTTTCCTGTCCGGGGCGGTGCTAGCACCGTCCCAGACATGGTTTTGTGTATCCTGGGTAGGCAGGGCTTTTCAGGAAGGTGACTGCTGAGTGGCACCCCGGTGCTCACTACGCATAGGCCAGTCAGAACCAGTTCCAGGGGCACACCAGCCCCTGGCCTGGGGAAGTCCGGCAGGGGAGAGGGGTGTAACCACCCCCCCTCCTGGTCCCACCCATAGGCAGGACCTAGTCACCGGGTCAGCCCCCTTTTTTAGTATAAAGATAGGAGCGGGCCCCCTGTTCAAATTAGATCATCTTTGGAATCAAGATACCACTTTCTTCGAAAGGACTTCACGATTTCTTCTTCAAGATTCTCCCTTGTGGCTAAGGAGTAGTCACCCTGCATCCGCAGGCACCATCCTAAAGAACACTGCGGTCTGCTGCAAGTCCTTCATCACGAATCCGACGACCCAGCTCGACGAGACCCGGCTTCCCTGGCACCTCTGACCTCTACTCACCTCTACAGCCAAGCTGAGAACCGTGAGTGCGACGAGACCTCGAGGGACCGACGATCGCCAAGACTGCACGACATCTTTACTGCAAGCCCACCGTGTCCTCCACTGGTGAGTGCTTTGGGGTCCGAGAAGCCCCGACCCTGCGCAGCTCCAGCACCCAAGGTCAGCCTCCCTGCATCTCCACGATCGGCGTGGGGCCCTTCTGCTGTTTGCTGTGCACCGCGTTGTTTGGCTACTAGCCGGCTGGCTTGTGGCCTTCCGAACGACGCCCGACGACAACTCTTCTGCTGGTCTGGTTGCTCCAGGCTGGCCCTTGCTTCCCTTTTCAAGAGAGGCACCCCGGACCCTCCTGGTCCACTCCAGACGCCATTTTAGGTCCACCGCGTGGGCTTGAATTTGCCAAGGCTTTGTTGCCCAATCCTGGGTCCAGCGACGCCGACAGCTTCTATCTTCGTGGGACAGCTCGATCCTCCATCCTGGTCGCCGACAACGCCTCCTGGTCCGTGAGATCTTCGAGCTCCAGCGTCACCCACTCACCTTGTCGAGGTGGCTACCATCCGGTGCCCTCCTGGTGCCCACTGACTACTGGCTAGTAGTCTCGAACTTGGTCCCCTCTGCTTTCAGGTGTCATCCATCTTCGAGATCCAGGCTTGGATCCAACTGAACTTTCTTCACTGGTCACCGGCCAGCATCTTTTCTTCCGGCTCCTGGTCCGTCTACGAGGATTCCCGACGTCTTTTCAGACCTATGCAGCTGCAGCCCCTGGGCTAGGTAACTTCGGCATTTCGGTGCCCCAGCATAGCCTCACTATCCAAGGGTCAGAATCTACTTTCGTTTTCTCCCTACCAGGTCGGGTTCGCCCGAGAACACTAACTTTCTATTTCCTAGCTACCATAGACTTTTGTCCGCATCTCGCGTGAGAGTGCACACACTGCACCCGAGTCCCCTAGGCCTCCTAGTCGTAATCTAACGATTCCCTAGTCAAGTCCTAGCGATTCCAAAAGCTATTAGTACTGTACTTACCTGCTAGGAATTTCACATTCCACTTTTAGAGTATATGGTTTTCCGTGCCCCTCGGGCATTTGTATATACTGTGCTAACTTAAGTATTTTTGTAAGAGTTTTGGTTTGTGCTTAGTACCCTGTCCTCATAAAGAGTACAGGGCTGTTGTGATCTTTAATAAATAACTGTTTATTTTCATAACACTTGTGTGGTGTCCTTTCACTGGGTATTCAAGGGGTATATGTGTGGTAAACAGCTGGCTTAACACGCCCTCTCGAGTCTTTAGCCTTAGACTGCTCGTATCCATGCTACTAGGATAGCTGGTCTATAAGGTTGACTTACAACCAATCATCAATAAGGGTTGCTGGACTGATACATAGTGGGCACTAGAATAGTGACCACTGCATATCAGGCCACCTTCTCACACATACTATTTTATGACTATCTTTTTGGTTTAGAAACGAACGCTAACGTTACAAGATGGTGCCCATAACTTTGTGTTAGTATTATTCGGCAAAGAAGTCATTTGTTTCTATGACCATCGCAGTAACACAGGTGAAACACTTTGAGGCAGAGGTTTTCTCTATAAAATGGCCTGGATCACAGTATTCGGCTCGATCTCTACGAACGCTGGCGTTTCGAACTGCTCCTGGCTACCGTGCCATTCCCTGGTGAGTAGATATAGGGACTGGCTAGTTCTAGTGACTTTTATAGATACAGCTAGTTGCTAATATATGTAAATGGGGTACTTTGGTAAAGAAGTCACATGTTTTCTCTCGCTTTTTTTTATTTTCTCTTTATCTAGTTACCCGGGCTTAATTACTTACTTACTACAGGTAAAAGCATCTTTTGTTTTGTTTTTCGGACGTAGCAATTTTATTCTACAGACAGGATTTAGCTGAAATTTATCTGAGGAATATACGTGTCTATTTACTGCTATATTTTGCGATAGTTAAATTGAGGACTTGAATGTCTATGTGAGGACTTATATTATTAGATTATTATTATTATATACGAAGGGTCCATCTGTACTCGAAATGCATTGGGTTGATGTGAAATGCGTTAAATAATGAAATCTGCAAATATTTGAAAAATGAGTTTAATGAGAAAAGATCATTAAAATAAAAAACATTGCATGGAAAGATGCTTCAGAAAAAAGTTTCTCATGGATTTTTTCATTGAGTAATGAAGAATTGAAGAAAAGGACCGTCTTTGGTCCAATTAAAAGTGTGCACACCTCAAAACCGAGAGTAGTACTCCTGCCCTCATCTATGTTGACTTATATTATTTTGCCATATTAATGACAGCATTGGGGGAATGCGGTGTGTACATATTACTTGGTTACACAGTTATCTTATGCCCTTGGATTTCTAAAACATGTCGGATTTATTAACCCGCATTCAGACATTTTGCACTTATTATTAGCGGGAATGTCGCTCTAATACAAACGGCTTTACTAACCAAATTACGAAGTGAGCGAACAGGTATACTTATTTTCTGGGCACCTACCTACATTAGGAGCTGGCAGCCAGAGTGATGTGTTGTTTAGGAATATAACCATGTCTTTCGTACAGTAATGGACCTGCTGAGGTATTTCTGGGCAGCAGTGGCAGTGCTGCTTTTTTTTTTTCTTTTTTCTTCAAAACGTGCAAACAACATTTCTGGCACTTGGACCCTATTGATACATTTGCTGGTGATATTGCTATGTCGATCAGTACTATGCATTCCATCTTTTAAGAGATCACTTAATTCTATTATGATTTCTATTATTAGACAAGGACTTGCAATTTTAATACCAATGATGCATTTTATATTTTGCATCTGTATATCTAGATCCATTCTGGACCATGGACTGACTGAGCGTACAATCAAATTTGACTACTATTCTCTTTATATTTGAGAATAAGTTGAATATCACTTTCAGGTATGTTACATTAGCATTCTTTACTCTAGGCATCTTGTTAAGAAAAATTCTCTCTGTTTGGTACTATTCCTTAATTGAGACTCGTTATCCATATAGTGCAAGGTATGCCATCCACAGCAAAGGTTATGTTATGTTATTATTTATTTATAGAGCGCACGTACACCCATAGGTTTCATGGCGCTAGTGTCAAAAGGCCAGATACAACCCCTAAGCATAGGTCTGCTTGAATAACCACGTTTTAGGGACTTCCTAAAGACCAGAAGATTGTCACAATTCCTGAGTGAAAGGGGAAAGGAATTCCAGAGGGTAGCCGCCAGAAAGGAGAAGCAGCATCCTCCTTGCCTTTTCCTATTAAAAGAGGGGATGGTGACCAGACTGAGATGGGCGGAGCGTAAGTTGCGCTGGGGTTTGTAAACAGTTATCATATGTCTAACAAATTTGGGGCCGTTGCCAGGCAGTGCTTTAAAGGCAGTGCAACCGGTCTTAAAGGCAATCCTTTGGGCCATCAGTAACCAGTGAAGTTTTGCCGCCTGATTTTGGACCATCTGGAGTAGTTTCAGCAATCCGGCTGGAAGACCAAGGTACAGGACATTCGAAAAGTCCAGGCGGGAAACTACTAGGGCTATTATTACCTGTACGAGTGCCGAATGGGTCAGCAAGTGTGCGATTTTCCTGATTTTCCGTAGTTGGAAAAAGCTGGAGGAGGTTGTCTTGTCACAAGTTATAATAAGGTAATCCTTCACTTACAATCTATGAAACAGAAGGGATTGGTCTCAGATAGTGGGAATGTTCAATAGATAATATCTGCCATTCTTATGGCGGCGTCTTATGAATGTGACAGCTACAAATGATTCACCGCCTTATCTGTATCTTATCAACAGATAGTCCTTCTCTTTACTACCTGAGTGAACACTACCGTGTGAACAGGTCTATATATACTAGCAGAATCCACCTAAATCCTCTACATCTCATCTTGAAGTATGTCATATAATTTCAAACAATTTAGATACAACTAATGCACAATGGGAACTTTCATTTAGACTTAAGAGTCATGAGATTGCAATAGAAGCTCTTTCGAAAGTATAATTGCATGAAATAATTATTTTCCTTTGTCCTTGAATATAACGAATTGAAAACATAATAGGTCTTCCTCCCCCTGGTAAAAATGGTACTGTTATTCACAACGAATGGTTCAGTAAGATGTCTAAAATACAAAAATATTAGCTAGCTAGCAAATCTGACAGGATGTGAAATGTATTGATGAATAATAACGGTTTTAATAATTTATGTGGCCACATACATGTTTTTACATGTAAATGGCAACAATATTGACTGATCTGTATATTTGTGTATATATATGTAATGTGTATTGTTTTTAAAACATTGTATATATATTGTTTAGTCTTTAGCCCTGAAGAAGTCTCGACAGACGAAACGCGTTGGCTACAAATTTCTGAAAATTTGGATTTTAAAAGACGTTGTGGAAGTTTATCAATAAAGAACATTTTTTCTACTAAAAGTCGACTTGGGACCTGCTCTCTTAAATCTTTTCCTTTTGGACATTTGCTGCTGTGATAATTATCAAATGTTATAATTTTGATGGGTGCTAATTCCAATGTGCTTTATGAAGTCCTGTGTACTGTGGAAGATGGACAAGGTCTCAGCGGTTCGTTACGTCAACCATCTGGGAGGTCCACAATCTCGAGCTCTGGCAGATCTAGCAAAAGAGTTCTGGAATTACTGTCTGGCTCATCATGTATCCGTGACGGCAGAGAACTTACCGGGCCAAGCCAATCAGGTGGCAGACTAGCACTCCAGACACCTGCGGGACTCCAATCAGTGGATGTTGGACTTTCAGGTTTTTCAGTGGCTGAACGATCTGTGGGGCCCTTTCTCAGTGGACCTGTTTGCGTCTCGCTTAGATCATCAACTTCCGAGGTTCTTCAGTTGGAGGACGGACCTTCTAGCGGAAGCCACGGACGCATTCCTCCAAGATTGGAGTCTGGCGAGACCCTTTGCTTTTCTTCCGTTTTCAATGGTGGTGCGGGCGGCGGCCCAGGTTCGCCGGCAGAATGTGGAGCTGGTGTTGGTGACGCCGCTCTGGAGGTACCAAGTTTGGTTTCCGGTTCTTCTGGAACTTTCTTGGGATTCTCCAATCCTACTCTCCCGGTTTCCTCAACTGCTGCTCAATCCGGATCGGGAGCCACATCATCTAATCAATCAGGGTTCTTTCCACCTCATGGCATGGAGGCTTTTCGGCGACGTTGGTCGCTCCCGGGCCTTTCGAGATCAGCTGAGGGCCTTTTGTCAAAGGCCTGGGCAACCAGTACGGAGAAGCGCTACAAATCCGCTTGGACTAAGAGGGTGTGTTGGTGTCTTCGACGGGACTCGTTCCCATTCTGAATTTTTGGGCGGAACTGGCCACAGATGGCCTTGCGTACTGAACGATGAACGCAATGCGTTCAGCGATTTCATCAGCTCACCATCCGGTAGAGGGGGTGTCGGTTGGGGAACACCCTCTTGTTTGTAGACTCTTACGAGGGATTCGGTTGTGGTTACCCCCAGAAACTCATTATTTGGTCCTTTGGGACGTCAATGTGGTTCTGAACCATTTCTTATCTTGGCAACCCAATAAATAACTGTCTTTGAAGGAACTCTCGGCCAAGTTGGCTATGCTTTTATGTTTGCTTTCTTGTCGGAGGGTGTCAGATGTTCCCGCTTTGGACATCTCAGCACAAGTTTTTTCCCCGGACGAAGTTACCTTCACCGTCAGACGGCGCACAAAATCCGCATCAAGAACTATTTCGTATCCAGCTTTTGTGGATGTTCTTAGGTTGTGTGTTGTTCAATGTCTGAAAGCATACGAGGATACGACTCTCGATTTCGTCCTCCGGGCGAACGACAATTGTTAATTGCCTTGCGAAAACCACACAATGCAGTCTCTTCCCTCACCATAGCCAGGTGGGTGCGCTGGGTCATGCAAGAGGCAGGCATAGATACCAAGCATTTTGGAGCTCACTCTGCCAGGGGGGCCATGGCCTCTAAGCCTTTCTTGGTAGGAGCTCGTTTGGAGGCTGCAGACTGGTCCACAGATTCCACGTTTAAGAGGTTTTATTTTAAACCAGTGGTGGATATTGCTCATTTGGTGGTGAGTACACTTTGAACTAGCATAATCTGAGCCTCCGGCCCTGCCATAGAATTAAAATTTGCCTAGCTTACGTAACGGTAAGTTTCAATTCTATTAAGGACACAGAGGCTTGGATTATCCCTCCCAGAGCATCTTCGAGCGAGATCCCACCCGTATGTCTGTAAGTAATCAGATTTACAATCAGTACTATGTTAAGTGCTAGATCATGTTGTTTATTAATGATGATCGTAAGTGTGTAGTTTATTTTTACAACACTTATTCTGTCATGTTTTTCTGCTAGGGAATGACAGTGCCAAACAGGACCAATGAGATGTGAGCGTAATTCGCGCTCACATTGCTTTGCGCTTTAAAGAACTGCTGCCTGCTTTAATTCAATAGCGCTTTAATCCTCACTTACACATTCTCGTTTGTGCAGTCCTAATCTGTATTGCTCATCTGTGCATTGCTCGCTTGTGCAGTTTAGACCATAATTTGTATTGCTCGTTTGTGCAGTTGTTATCGTAGCGCACGCATCACAAATTTGAAAACAATTGTTAGTGCCTGATTGTGCCGGTGCCACTGCCCACAGCGTAATCCAACTTTGTGCCCCAACCTTTTTTGGTTTTGCTTTTGCTGCCATCTTGTTGTTGTGCCTTTGGAGCCCGCCCTCTCCACCCCGCTCCCGCCTCCGAGCTGCTCCTCCCTCCCACTGACTGCTAAGGCTCGCCCCGTCCTCAGAAGCGCTGTGACCGTCCTGACACTTTCAGAAGCGGTCGCTCCCCACGCTCCCTGGACTCCACTGGTATCGTTGGGCTGCGCTCACATTGCTTCGCGCTTTAAAGAACTGCTGCCTGCTTTAATTCAATTGCGCTTTAATCCTCACTTATACATTGCTCGTTTGTGCAGTCCTAATCTGTATTGCTCATCTGTGCATTGCTCGCTTGTGCAGTTTACACCATAATTTGTATTGCTCGTTTGTGCAGTTGTTATCGTAGCGCTCGCATCACAGATTTGAAAACAATTGTTAGTGCCTGATTGTGCCGGTGCCACTGCCCACAGCGTAATCCAACTTTGTGCTCCAACCTGTTTCGGTTTTGCTTTTGCTGCCATCTTGTTGTTGTGCCTCGGAGCCCGTCCTCTCCACCCCGCTCCCGCCTCCCAGCTGCTCCTCCGTCGCTCCGCCCCCCTCCACTATCCACTTATGTCAGATGCATTTGCGCGCAGCGGACGCGCCCTATGCGCGCCAAAGGTAAGCCCGTCTACGCCCGTCCGCGCCCTGCACCAGACCCCCTGGCCCCCACAAAATGCTCTCCACCCGCATAACGTACGACACCGCTACCCTCTCAGCACTCAACTCCGGCCGTCTCCCAGACTGCTACAAAGCCGCCCCTGGACACACCCATGGACCCTTCACCTGCCACTCCTGCAAGTTCGACTGCATCAGGACCCACACCAAATCCACAGACTCCAAACAGAGCTCCGACACTAACCATCTGAAGTGCATCCTACTCAACACCCGCTCGGTCCACAGACACGCCATTGAACTTTGGAACCTACTCGACACCACATCGCCGGACGCGCCTTTCTTACAGAAACCTGGATGAACGCCTCATCAGCGCCCGACATCGCCATTGCCATCCCGGACGGCTACAAGATCATCCGAAAGGACCGCATCAACCAAACAGGAGGAGGAATCGCCATCGTTCATAACACCATCCGCATCACGACCAGTTCTGATGACAAACTCACAACCGCCTAACACCTTCACTTCCAGATTCACACCGACCCTAAGACCACACTCAGAGGCACCCTCATCTATAGACCACCCGGACCCCGCACACAATTCAGCGAAGACATAACTGACTTCATCAGCCCTCACACCCTCCCCTCCGAGGACTACATCCTACTGGGAGACATCAACTTCCACCTGGAAAAGAACAGCAACACCACCACCCTTTTGGACAACCTCGCCAATCTCAGACTCAAACAACTTGTTGACACCCCCACCCACTTTGCCGGGCATACGCTCGACCCAATCTTCACCTCCAGCAAGCACATCTCCTTTAATCACACCACAGCTCTCCATTGGACGGACCACAGCTGCGTTCACTTCAACTACAAAAAGACTACGACCCACAACCACCCACAACCAATTCCCCGGAGAAACTGGAATAAAATTACCACCGACCAGCTCTTCACATCGCTTCACCAAAACCCTCCTGCAAAATCATTGGACCCAAACCAAGCAGCCACCAACCTCACATAATGGATCACCCACAGCGCTGACGAATTAGCACCCTTGAAAAACCATCAAATCAAGCAAGGCAGCAAAAAAGCCCCCTGGTTTAATGACGACCTTAAGAAATCCAAGAAGATCTGTCGCACCCTCGAGAAAAAACCCAACCACTGACAACCTGACCACCTTCAAGAACGCCACCCGCAAACACCACCAACTGATCCGATCCACCAAGAAATCAGCATTCAAGGATCGACTGGACAACAACGCCCACAACAGCAAGGAACTATTCAACATCGTCAAAGAGTTTACCAACCCCACCGCTGGCACCAACGACATCACTCCATCCCAAGACCTCTGACTCTCTAGCCTCGTTCTTCCACAACAAAATTGCTGACATACATAACCGCTTTGGAGACCAGCCCACCCCACCTACCTCCGAACTTAAACCCCCCTCCAACAACCTTTGCGCCTGGAACCCAATCACCACTGAAGACACCATCCGCCTTATGAACGCCATTCACTCAGGATCGCCAACCGACCCATGTCCCCACCACATTTTCAACAAAGCAGACTCCATTATCGCACCCCATCTCCGAGACGTCATCAACTGCTCTATCAACTCCGCCATCTTCCCGGAAAGCTGGAAACATGCCGAACTCAGCGCCCTCTTGAAGAAACCTACAGCAGACCCCACTGAACTTAAGAACTGCCACCCCATTTCACTCCTCTTATTCCCTGCCAAAGTCATTGAGAAAGCAGTCAGTCAACTCGCCGCCTTCCTCGAATCCAACAAATCCCTCGACCCTTCACAGTCCGGTTTCCGAGCCAAACACAGCACCGAGACCGCCCTCATCGCAGCAACAGACGACATTCGAACTCTACTGGACAACGGAGAAACTGCTGCCCTCATCCTACTAGACCTCTCCGCAGCCTTCGACACAGTCTGTCATAACACCCTTATACAACGCCTCAGCAACGTCGGAATACAAGGAAAAGCATTGGACTGGATAATCTCGTTCCTCGCCGGAAGAACCCAGAGTCCGCCTCCCCCCTTTTAGATCAGAGGCCACCGAAGTCATCTGTGGCGTACCCCAAGGATCTTCACTCAGTCCCACCCTTTTCAACGTATACATGAGTCCCCTCGCATCCATTGTGCGCCAACACAACCTCAACATTATCTCCTACGCAGACGACACTCAGCTGATCCTATCCCTCACCAAAGACCCAAACACCGCCAAAACCAACCTACACGAAGGGATGAAAGAAGTAGCCAAGTGGATGAAGAACAGCGGTTTAAAACTAAACTCTGACAGATGTAGAAACGGCACTAAGCCATATCCCAGAACGGAGGAGAGAGTTCATACCGAAGGGAGGAAGAAGAACTACGCCCAGAGCTCAATGGTGCACTAAGTTGACACCAACCAAATCTAGAGGACAACATGGAGAGACGTAACCAGAGCCTACCAGGCGAGCCCACGCAAGGGAGGCCGGACAGGCATCATCCAGGAGCTGTCCCGCAGGCACACCCGACACAGATTAGGGTGACACCCAAAGGAAAAAGACCTATCCGAAGGGTGTGGTATCCGAGGCACACATAGCTGTTGAGAACAACATCAGATCTCCAGACCACCATCTCCGACCCGCAGGGGAGATGCACCCCCACAGAAGAGAGGGACTGTGCAGTACATGAATAGGACAGACAAGACCCCCAAGAAAAGAGCATCCAGAAGCAGAGGCCCACTCGAGGGAGCGGAACCCTAGGAACCCTCATTGCCGAAGATGCATAAAAGTGCTAAGAAAAAACACCGCCGTGCAGAACGATGGCAAGCTTGAGTACAAGGCACCCAACTGCTCCCCGAAAAACGGGGAGATAGGACAAGCGAAGAGAGGTGGAGGTGTGTAAAAAGGGATACTCAACGGGCAATTGGGCGCTATATGCACCCGTGGTAGGAGGCAGCCTCATTTTGAAGCATGTGGAAATACACTGAAAAGAGTTAGTACAAGGAAAAATCCTCTAGAAGAGAAGAATGAGGCACACACGCAAGGCACAAGCAAACGAGACCTGTGGTGTGTAGGAGGCAGTGCCAGAAGGTACAACACTGAAAAACGTCCAAACGGTAAGATAATGGCGTCAGTAGACGTAGAGAGCCCAAGGGGACCTCCACGCCAGCCTGGCACAGAACGGAGCTACACAATAACATACAGGTACACACTCCTGGAGTATATCACGCCCCCAAGAAAAACAGGGGAACACCTCTTAGGGTAAACCACAGTCAGAGGACAGAACACAAACAACCTGTGGACCACTGCCACAGTAGGCTTACTGCCAGCCCAAAAATACATAGTCCAACTAGTGGACGTTAAATGAAAGGTTAACCACCCCAGGATATGACAAACTGAGACCTGCTAAGTACAGACCTATGGGGGAGGGCGAAAGCCCGCAAGGAGGCGCTGATCTGCTGAATCGGCGTGGGTATCAAACAAAAGGACCCCATCAAAGGGCAGGTCATGAAGGCGTTCCCGTTTATTCTCACAGGACGACGCCATCCCGCAACCAAGCATAGCGTCATAGTGCAACCGAACCAGCCATAGCTCAGCCTAAGAAATCAGAGGTAACCAGGGCCGAGCGGATAGTAAATTCCGCCAGATCACAGCCGTCACGGATAAGATGGAGGTCAAAACGAGCGCCCTCAAAGGTGGAAGATAGAAGAGACTCGGCAGAGTCCCAAAGGGCAGAAGTAGCCCGAGCCATGACACACACTGTATTGAATGAGCGAAGAGCGGCGCTAGTGGAAGCGAAAATATTACGACCCCACGACTCCAGCCATCTGGACTCCTGGGAGGGAGATAGCAGCAGCTGGGGAAAGGAAGGAAAAGCAGCTTGCAGAACAAACCCCTGAACTTCTGGATGAACAAATAAGCAAACTGGATCGTTTGGAGCAGGGTGGTGGCGGTGCATGATAGAACGAGCCACCGTATCACCCGACGCCAGCATAGCCCAGGTGCCCAGAAGGGCTTCATAAAGAGAAGCTTCGAAAGGCAGAAGCGGCTCTACATTCGCCGATCGATGGTGAAGGACATCCAACAGAGGGTCAACAGCCAGGGGTACAGAAGGGGGGGGTGCATACTCAGAATGCAGGAGGCCAAAGTAAACAACTCTTATAAATGCTGCACCAGCCTCTGTAGCCCTCCGAGGAGGGGACAGCAATTCATCCGTGGAAGAGGGCTGTAAATGTCCAAATGAAGGAAGCCCCATTGATGAATGAGGGGCCTGATGAGATTCCTGAGGAGGCGGGGAGTCTGCTGGAGCCATATAATCCAGGGAGGGGGGGGGGAAAGAGGCAAGGATAGATCCGGCGTCGCCAGATGTCGGGGTGATGCCGAACTCCCCCCCCAGAAGCCTCCGGAGAGGAGTCCATGATCTAGCGTCGAGGCGGAGCCAAGGCGTCCTCTGCCGGCGCCAACTCTGCCTCGTCCGGCGCCGACTCGCCATCAACCATGACAAGCGCCAGTTTCGAAGAAAGGAACGGTGCCGAATCCGGGGAGGCAAGTCTACGGCACCAGACCAGTGCTGACTCAGCCTTAATCACAACAGGCTCCGAGCCCGAAGTAAGGAACAGTGTAGGAGTAGGGGAGGCAAGCCTATGGCGCCGGCTCAGCCTCCGAAAAGGCAGCCGCCTGTCCGGAAGGCCAAGGTGGACTCGGAGCCAAGCTGCGAGCATCAGCAACCACCTGCGACACCACAAGGAGCCCCACTGGACTATGCGGCGCAGTAGGGTGCTATGGGTCGAAGAGGGGGACCCAGCCGGGCCGTGCCCTGACGCCATATCTCCATCATCCCTAGAGGCAAGGGGCTCAATCGGCGCCGGGGGCAAACCCACTGGCTAGTCTACCGGAGACCCCGCACGTAGCGCAGGTTCTGAGGATGCCCCAGAGAGAGGAAGGGACCCAAGGAAGGCCTGCAGGGCAGTGGCATAGGCCGACATCTGGGTTAGAGTTGCCCTGCGCCAGGAAAAGGCAGATAGGGGAGGGACGACTCAAGGGGGTGCATGTCTGGAGAAATCTGGGAACTAGTGCCTCCGACAAGAGAAGGAAGGGAGGTCGAGGACCTCGGCGACATGTGCCCGGACTTACCAGGAAGGGGCGAGCGACGCACACGGGAACCAGACGGCGACCGACGCCGCAAACTGAACCCATTGCCACAGGGACCTGCCACCGTAGAGGAGGCTGGTGGCCGTGACGACTCCGACTGGGACAGGCAAGCCGAAAGTAGCTTAATCCGGCACTCCAGACGGGACTTTGGCTTGAGTTGTTGGCAGGCGTCACAATCCGTCGAGTCGTGGTGTTAACCCAGACACCACATGCAGATATGGTGTGGGTCCGTCGCTGACATTTGCAGCGATAGAAGGCACAGGTTTTAAAGCCCGAAGGCATCGCATACCGTTTCAGAAGCAAAAGCGTCAAAGGGGCCTGAAAGCAGGCCAGAGGAACCGCTTACCTCGGATCCGTATAGCACACGGAAAAGAAGGAAACTGATGCCAGCGCGCCAGGGAGGGACTTGTAGGACCTCGCTGACGTCACGTCCGTGGACGACATCAGGGTGGGGTCGTGTGGTGCCGTCCCCCAGCGCGCAGAGTTGCTGCTACAACACAAAATCCGGATCCAGTCTGACGCCTGGGGATAATTCCAAGTTAACCCCTTCCATGCTCGTGACGGAACCATTCCGTCATGAGTCACGGTTGGGCTGTGCTGATGAAGGAATGGTTCCATCACGACCACACCCGCGATTGGAATGTCCAGCACAGGGCTGGAATTCCTGCCGCACGCAAGCGGTTAAGGAATCTGCCGCTAGAGGTCTGTATCAGGTACAGATAATAGCCCGTTTGGGATATTGACATTTTAGTATCTACCAATTACCACAGCTATTCCACCAGTAAATTGACCATCAAAGTCAAGTAAAAAACAAAACTATCCACCCCCTCCCTCTAGTCTGGCTCACCCCCGGTTGAGGTACTTGGGCCCAAGATTCAGCCTTGTTCCATTGTTTACGTCATGTGGGGATCTCTGACTGGCCCAGTATCAAGCATATAGCCCTTAGTTTGAGGTCAAAGGCAGAAGCACAATGGTGCTGCCCTGAAGTCCAGAAAACATTACCAGGAAAACAAGATCTCCAACACCAAAGCACCACCAGATCGGCAAACATTTTGGGCTTTCATCCTCCAGGGCAGAGTATCTGGTTAGAATCCAAAGACAACACGAGGTTTGATAATGTTAGAGATAATGAGGTCCTTGGAACTACAGGTGAACTGAAAAGAGTCCTTTCGCAATCACAAACCCAGCAGGTCACAAAATCAGAGGGACTGAAACCGCAGAGGGGTTTTTCTTAATCTACAAAATCACTTTTTAGAGACAGAAAATGATTTCGACTTGTAAATATGCCACTCCAACCTCCCAAACAACAAACTTCATCCTTGCTGTTATAATTAATCCTAGCAGTGCACACCTTATCTTCTTTCTTCTGTGAAGTAGCTCTCAAAAGTGTCCTAGTCCACATTTCATCCATAATCCCAGAAGGACAACACCAGGAGAGATGGATGCACATACTGTGGGTACAATCTATTTTCTTTGGTTAGTACCTTTTCTTCCAGTAGTACTGAGTAGAGTACCCAGAGCCATGTCCAAAATTGGAAACACAAGAGTGAGCCCGTACAGTAAACAAAATAATCTCTATGAGCGCCCAGTTAGTGGCAGACTAGTGAACTGCGGTACAGGGAAAAAATATGATTTTGTGACCAGGTTAGGAATCTGGGGATTTAAAACTAAAAGGAAGGCTTCTTCTTCCCTGCCTCTATGTTGGACTGTTACAAAAATCCTAAAAAAAACACATTTGACAATCGTAAAGAAAAACACCAAGACGTACTTCATGTAAAAGGTCTGGCAAAGCTTTCACTCGGACAAAATGCAACCTTAAAATGGGTTTTCCAGAAAAACTAAAAGAAAGAAAATGCACATTACATTGTTGATTGCAATCAAAAAGAGCTTTATTTGGAAGAGAAGCGCAGGATCTGCTCTGCTGGGGATGATGGAGAGAAGCTGGTCTGTTTTCCTCGCGGAAATTCCAGTTGACCTTTTACTAACGTTTCATCTGGGTGTCATTTGAACCTATGGTTTACCTGACTGGAGCTCTATCAGCACAAGGTGAAGAACAATCGACATTCTGCTAGGTAATCACATTTTCACCTAAGAACAGGCTATTGGTAACATGAATCGCAAATAACCAAGTTCAACATGAGATTAAATGGGATTTTTTACCACAACAATTCACTGGGTTCCTGTGACACCTGCATCCCAGATGGGTTCAACAAACTATGTATAACTGTTTAACTACAACTTCAGAGAGTCCTCATTCCGCCTTTCTGTCGTCCCAAACGCTAGCATACAATATATTTCCAACATCTATAAAGAATTTGGGCAATTTAGTATATTTAAAGGTATGGTCAGCTTAACAGATACAGCGACGACCGCAAAAGACCACACTTATCTAGCACAAACATCACCCCGGTACGAGTCTTAAGGGTCTGAACTGAAGCTCAGAATGACCAAGTTTAACTTCCGCTTCTGGCATACCTATTGCCACAACGATGTGGCGATGAGAACTTCTTATCTTGCTCCTTCTGGTTTTGGACAGGAAATAAGTGGCTGTGTATTTCACAGAGAGCATGTAATGCTCGCTCAGACACATTTTCGGGTGCAAGTTTCTTTTTAATTTCAAGGTTCCCAGTGTGCCAGCAGCCCACGCCCCCCCCCTCCCAAGATCCTGCATCTCTCTAAAAGCAGCCCCCACAGTGCCACAGAAGGGCCTGTGGGTTGCGCATGTGGCCTGCCTTGCTGATAAACAACAGACTAACTCACATTACCGCTCTTGTCTCAACTGTCAAGTCTGGAAACCCTCTTGTCCACTCTCCACCTGAGGGTCATACTTGATGTGACATTGAGACAGAAAAGAGGGGGCTCGGATTAGAAGGACAGACGGGCAGGGCCCATGTGCCGAAGTAACATTGTGTATGTAGAGGGATCATCACGTTCACGCGGGGCAAGGGATGTGCGCTGGTAATGCCAAACTCTCGGTCTCCAGGTGAGACCTGGCCCTCCTTTAGAACTGCAGCATCAATGGTACTGCATGCAGCCAGTCTCAGCACTGCAAAAACTGAAACAAAGCCTACGCTTATTTACTTTAAGAATATCTTCATGTGAATCAGATCACCTAAAACTCCGGTCAAAAAATTCTTGCAGAGTAAACATGATGTAAATACCGGGAAAGGGACTGTGACAGTGCGGGCCCCCTGAGTGACACGGCGGTTCCCCTAACGGAGGATCAGACTCCGGAACTGGACTGGTGGTCCGCCACCATGCTTTCACGTACCTCCGTTCCCTCCCAACAGCAACCTGGTCGCGAAGTAGCAGAGGAGTGGCCGACAGGAGATCCCGAATACTGGTGGCCAAAAGCGGAAGGAATGGAACCCTGTCCCTTTAAAGAGGAGTACACCACAGACGAAACTCCGCCCCTATGGAGTGTCACGCCGACGTCAAAAGGGGGCCGAAACCAGGAAGCGACGGACGGCGTTTCCCTGGAGGCGAGGAGTGTATACAGCGACGGAGAGTACAGAAAGCGTGAGGAGTACGAGACCAACCCGAAGACCGGAGCAGAGACGGAGAAGCCAGGAGGGCAACGTCTTAAAGCGTCGCCCCAACAGGTACGGGGCAGAGTGGCGGGCTGGATGGGACATCGGGTCCAACCTACCAAGTAGTCTGTAAATCTGTACAGCCCCTTGTAAAGTCCTCATCCCCGGTTTCCCTTTACCTCACGAGCACTACCCCACGGCCATTACGTGTACATACTCACCTTAGAACTGGTTTCCCTCACTCCCGGTCCTGACGTACGATAGTTCCCAAACCCTTTTCCTAATATGTCCTTGTCTCTTTCATTTCCATACGGAGACGGCTGTACCTGCTGGACGAGCTGATAAGATCCCAGAGGCAAGCTGGATCCCCTTCGCAAGCCTGTATTTGACTCAGCAGCGTTTGCAAGAGAAAGAATCACCAGCAGGAGGAGAAAGACTTACACTCAAATAAAGCCTTCACTTAAAAGCCTATTTAAGGTCTCCGGCTCTGCTTCCCTAGACAGTCCTCCACTAGAAGTGACCGGCTCTATCCCTACGTCTCACCTCAACCTGGGACAGGGACAAAGACAATTTGAAAGCATAAAGCAGTTATATGAAAGTAATGGCAGCTACTCACTTCCTACCTGCTGGCGTCTCTTCCGCACGGTGGGAGCCCCTCCAGCGCCTGCAATGAAGGCTTCATTGGTAAGTTTATAAATACCTGGTCATGTAAAGACCCATCGAGGAGTCGGTCCCGGGGGTTGCTGCACTCTTCTCCTCCTCTCCTTCCCATTTTTTCAGAGAAGGCTACCCAGTTTGGTTCCCCTCACTCTCTCCTTTCCTCATCAGTTCCTGGATGTCACTGAAATGATAAACATTTTCCTACCAGCGCAGAACAAGCAGGCTGCTCACTACTTCATTTAAGGGGGAGCGGCGGCGTTAGCAGGGCCGGTGTCCTCTGTTCTCGCTCCAGGCGCTGTAGGAGAGGGCATAGACACCAAGTGCAGCCAAGAGCTCCAGACAGCAGCCCCACTGTGTTCAAACAAAGGCCGGGTGAAGTATGACAGTCAGCGCACAAAGCACCCAGAGCAGGAGAAGGACTGCCTTAACTGCAGACTGTTATACCACCCCATAAATATTCTGATGCACTGCGAAGGCCGTGTCCGCTGCTCTTTGTTTTTGTGTGTGACATACGGGGACAATGCAGCGTCTAGCCTTGGTGTAAACCAATTAAGCTTAGGTTTGCCACCTGGATGGTTTTATACTGGCATGTTCGGTATTTTAATGTTAAAATTAGGAGATCACCTAAAGTCAGTATTCTTCTCCTCCCATTATTACATACTTTAAACAAAACAATTCAGATGAAAACAAAGAAAACACTTTTAAATGTATTCTTCTGAAAACTACACTGCCTTGAAAGGAGTACTCACCCCCTCGCACTACGAGAACAAGCACCAATCTCGTAGCTTTATGGGGCCAGGTGTTTCCAATTAGAAACCATGGCCCCATAAAGATAAGAAAGTGCTTTGCGACAGCAGCAAAGCAGGCGACCCGGTCCGGATCGGAGGCGAAAGGGCATCAACAAAAACCCTAATTTCCAATAGCAGGTCACAGTTTAGCATAAACGGTGATGCAAGCCAATGGAAATGAGGAGTGGGGCTTAGAGTACCTTTCTGAAAACTCCTCATCCACAAAATATCTCGCCATGCGAGCAGCGCTTTGCACTGCAACGCCAGGCGAGACCTATCAAGGATGGGGGAACCAGCGCCTGTCTTTTATTACTACGCACTCTGCACTAAACCATGATGTTTTCAAGGTTCTGAATAAACATTGGACTCTTGAAGGGGGTACCTGGAGTTGGTAATGTGATCTCTGCAAAACCTATTACCTATAGGAGGAGTAAAACCCTATGCCCCAGCTACACACTTTTGAAAACCCCGAATATCCAGAATTGGCTTGAGAAACCGTTGGGCTTTTATACCTGTGGGGATTGTAACATTTGCCATTTAGGGTGTAACAAGACAATGTTTCAGCTATAACACAAGAAGAAAACACATCATTCAACACTTTATCAACTGCCTGACCAGCCATGTGGTAGATGTACTGATTTGTGTATGTAACAAGATCTATGCTGGCTGCACACGTCAACTTAAGATGCGAATCCAGGAGCATGGTAGAGAGTGCCTGAACCGAGACACTCCATATGCCCTAGTGTCCCATGATTGTGAAGGGAATACTGACATGTCCAATGTTCGGTTTCTTTGTATTGACATAGCATTGCCAAACAAAAGAGGGGGTGACAGGGAGCAATCCATGAGACAACTAGAGGCAAGGTGGATTTGCAATCTATGATCCGTGAAACAGGGGTTGAATATGGGCAATTAAATGCCCTACTTCCTGTAGGGGATATTTATTACTAATGTAGAAACTTAGTGCAACTGACTAGACTAGCAGTAGCCCCAGTTAGAATACCCATGTTGGAGCTATTTTAATTTCATTCATTACGACCTGTGGGTTCTGACACACTACGGTGTTGGTAATACCTAACTACCTCGTGTTATAACATATGAGTCAAGACCTATAACTGAGCAGTGTCAACATAATAAGAAATGTTTAACGGAAACTGAGTAGTCCTGGATATTACTAATGTATTGGTTTAAACGTGTAATCATGTGTGACCTAAGGGCTCAATAGTTAATATAACTGAGCAGTGTCAACATAATAAAAAATGTTTGTGGCTAGTATATTTACAATCATTGTTTTTTTTGCATTCATTATACCGTCAGGGATTGAACTATGCCATGTTATTTGAGCCAGGTCCCATTGCAATAGAGTTAAGCTCTAACTATGAACACTAAGCTTTGTTTTGAATCTGTGGTAAATTTTAATCGCCAAACAGGAACTAATTAGTCCTGGACATTACTAATTTCTTTGTTTAAATGTGTCATCATGTGTGAACTTAGGGCTCAAAATGTATTAGCCCGAAGCTCTTTATACATTATTTGTGAATATTCTTTATGTTCTTCTGTGCATTATGCTGTCTATATTTAAACTAGGTTACAACATTTGAATCTTGTCCCACTGCCATAGGGCTGAATCCTTCACTAGAAATACGGCGTCGTGTTTGGAGTTGTGTTCAATTTTTCTCAGCGAATAAGAACTTATCGTCATGGTTACTACCCTTCTCTCTGTTTGAAGCTGTTCTAATGTGCAATTTTTGGGGCTTAACATGTAATAGCCCAATGTTTATGTTTACTACAAATAAACTATATTTGTTCAAATTTTGCTATAACGGCATACGCAGAAGTCTTTAATAATATTTTTTGGGTGAATAGCGTTTCCCTTTTCTATTTCTTGCACTCGGTTTCTCTTACATACCACACGGGTATGGACGCATGTAATTTTATGAGACACTAGGACTTAGCCTCTTATTGGCCTTGGAACGTACTGGGCATGGCTACTGTGAGGATAAGGTAGGTTTTTGTTCGGCTGTCAGGTTGAGTCTATGAACAATAAAGAGTCAGGATGTGAAAGGGAAGCGAGATTGAGTACGTCGCGGTAGTAGTTTTGTCTGGCGGTCTAGTGTTGCAGGGAATTTGCGTACAGGCACTAAACGAATTTCAGTAGCTGGGCACGCGTTAAGTAAGGTAGGAAGACAGGAAGAGTTGGATGACTTTTTGTGGACGTGGGACTAACCCGATATGAATACTTGTAAGTACGTTTTCAGAATATTGCTTTCTCCTAACTGATCATATCAATGCAGATCGGTTAAGGGGTAGGAAGAATGGCAAGATAGTAATGTTTATTTCTTGGCTGCCTTAATTGGATGAGGGTTTTTTTTTTTTTTTTTAAACGTTTGCCTTTGACTTTAAGTTTGTTCCCAGACACGCGCGATTTGGGTGAGGGTTGATTATATCTATTCAACGCTCTTGAACATATTAAGGTACTTTGAAACTCACTTGGGTAACCGCAGCACGTGCACCTAATTTTTCTTCTCTTCTTTTCAGTAACCAACACAAGAATTTGAAACGTTGGGATCTGTATGGCTAGTGACATTTGATTTGAACCCAACAGTTGAAGGTACGCAGCTATATGTATCACAGTGTACGTGCTCATCTGGACTGCATGTAGTCAACTTGTGATATAGATGCTCGCTAAGGGACATGTTATTAAATACATTTTATTTATGATCAACGATCTCTTTGATTCATAATGCGACTAACCACTGCTACTGTGTGCTAGTTAGTTTGCTTGTCAGAAGTCGTGCGTGTGGAGGTTTTCACGGTTGTCGGATACAACCATTGCTTAGGGTGGCTTCTTACTTGGAAGGTTCCACACCTGAATATGTGGTGTTGGAACTCTTCACATACCAGAAGCATTTTCTATGTCAGATTTTGACAAACGGCGATGACTCAATATGATTTCATATTCAGGTGGATATGTTGTGGATATGTGGTGGATATGTGGTGTTGGGATTCTTTACAAACCTATGTATTTCTGTATAAAGTAATGGTAATTGTAAAGTAATGGTAAACCACGCTCACTCTAGAGTATTCAATGTTTAAGGTACTTCTATGAATACTTCTATGAATAATAGATTATTTGCTATTCCATGAAGGACGAAGGAGCAGTCGAAGTGCGACAGTGTGCTGGCGTTTCCGTTTAGGATTTTATGATAGTGTTAGTACATTACAATGGTAAGCCCTTGATGTTTTGGATTCGCTCACTATTCAGGGTTTTTGTGGTCTAGCTCTTCGACCACATCTCTGGTTTGGTCACTGAATGGACAGGTGACTGTTTTTACACTTTTTAGATATTGGTTCATTTAGCCCATAAACTCTGCACACTACACCCCTTTGTTTCACGCTAGACTTAATCTTTGTGCTGTACACAAACACATGTGACCCAACACCAATGAATATACATTTTTAAGAAGCACTTTTTGCTTCCAAATTTGGAGTATATTCTTTTAATGTCACATACCTTTGGCACTTTCCGGTTCTCTTTACATCCAAGTACACAGTGGAACCATGCCTGAACTGTCAAAATTGCAATAACATCATACGCGGTACAGTCATTCATCATCCAATTAAAGGTCACAAAACTAGACTTCATGTAACCGCCACTTGTGAAACTTCCAACGTAGTGTATTTACTAAAATGCCCGTGTGGCAAAGTATATGTGGGTTAAACAGAAAGGAAATTAAGTCTAAGAATTAACGAACACAAGTCAAACATAAGAACCAAAAATACGAAATCAATGGTGGCCACACATTTTATGGAACAGAAACACAATATATCTCAGCTGAGATTCATGATTTTAGAAAGAATTGACAGAAAAGAAGGTAGAGATAACAACAAATACCTATTACGGAGAGAAAATTACTGGATAATGAAATTACAGTCCCAAAAACCGTACGGCCTCAATGAACGGATTGAATATGCCTGTTACCAATAAGGAAATGGCATTATTCTTTGCTCCTAGTAACTGTTCTAGCTGCTATGAACAACCATACACATCCTGTGTATAAAGGACCGGACGCTCAGGGTATAATGTAATGGTATAGAAGAAAACAAGTTACTTACCTGTAACTTTAGTTCTCCAGTATTGGAATCTTTCATAGATTCACATGCCTGAATCATTCCCCGTCGTCGAGACGGGAGTCTCCGGTATATAAAAAAGCAGTGCTTAGTAGTATAGCAAATTGAAAAGAGGCCTAGGCCCATTTCCCTTTTGCAACCCATAGCCTTTGTTATGTAAAAAAGGCCCAACTTTTCCCTGAACCAATCAGAGATCCTCACCCTCTAGAACAATCCTGAGAGAACCTTCTGCCCCTCAGATTTTTCGCGCACTTGTGCATATAACACTTCTTGTGCTAAATCTGAGGTGAGCCTCTCAGGGGAGGAGGGTGGGTGCATGTGCATCTATGAAAGATTCCAATACTGGAGAACTAAAGTTACAGGTAAGTAACTTGTTTTCTTATTGGAACTTTCATAGATTCACATGCCTGAATCAGAATAGCTAGCAGTGAAAAAACAAAGCACATTTCTCTGATACATTTCATAATCATGCAATACCATTTGAAAATGAAGCATAATGATATATATATATATATATATATATATATAAATAAAATGTGACTTTGTAAACAAGAGAAAGTATGGATGGAGGGATGTGAAAAAGGCTCACCGTTACTGGATGATATTCTGCAGTACCGCCTCTCCCACCGCTGCATCAGATTCCGCAGCTGCCTCCAAGCAGTAGTGCCTGGTGAAGGTGTGCGTAGATGCCCAGGTCGCTGCTCTGCAGATATCCTGGATTG
>NC_141698.1:98817536-98972536 GCF_964263255.1 Lissotriton vulgaris
GGATTGGCACTCCTCCAAACAGTGCAGTGGATGTGGCCACCGCCCTTGTGGAATGGGCACGAACTCGTGCATTCAAAAGCTTTCCAGCAGTTTGATGACAGTAGACAATCGCACTGGAAATCCATCTGGCAATTCCCCTCTTTGATAGCGGGAAACTTTTCCTGGGTGCGCTGAAAGCGACGAACAACTGAGAAGACTTGTGAAACGTCTTAGTTTCTTTCTAGTAAAACTTCATACATCTCTAAACGTCCAGTAAGTGCAATACTCGTTCTGCTGCTGTTGACGGATGAGGAAAGAAATGTTTCAACACCAATGGTTCATTCAAATGAAAATCAGTTGGCACCTTCGGAATGAACTTCGGGTTTGTCCTGAGAAGCATTCTATCCTCCTGAAACTGTAAGAAAGGCTCCTGAATCATGCGCTTGAAGTTCACCCACTCTTCTCGCTGAAGTCAATGCAATGAGAAGAGCCACTTTCCAGGACAAGAACTTCAGGTCTGCCACGTTTATCGGTTCAAATGGTGGCTTCATCAATAGAGAGAGTACAATATTCAGATTCCATAATGGTGGTGGAGGCTTTACTGGAGGAAAGCCCCTGAATATCCCCTTCATAAACTGTTTGATATTCCTTGATGACCATAAGGATGGGCCTGACTATGACCTCCTGTAGCGGGATAACGCAGCCAAATGCACCTTGATGGAGGCGTGTGCTAATCCTAACTTTGCCAATAGCAGAATGTAAGGAATAATTTGATGAGGTGCAGCAGTAAGAGGGTGCACATTAGGCCTCTTACACCACAGACAAAACCTCTTCCATGTCATCCTGTAGGTTTTGTTGGTACTCTCCGCTCTGGCCTTGGACAGGATCTCCCTGCATTCGTGCGAGATGTTCAGATGGCTAAACTCAGTGTTCAGGAGAAAGACTGCTAATTGCAAGGATTTCGGGTCCGGATGGAGCACCTGCCCTTTGGACATTGTCAGAAGCGATGGAATTGGACGTAACCGAATTGGACGGTCCTCCGACAGGAGCAGCAGTTCCGTGAACCAGTGTTGTCTGGGCCACCACGGGGCTACTAGGATCAGTCTGCACGGCTCCTTGATCTTCACCAGTACGCGGGGGAGAAGAGGAATTGGAGGAAAACCGTAAGCAAAGATGCCGGACCATGCCATGGAAAACACATTCCCCCAAGATCCCTTCTGGGGATGCCAGCTTGCGAAGTACTGGCATTTTCTGTTTTCCCTTGTAGCGAAGAGGTCCACGATTGGTGTTCCCCATCTTCGAAAGATGCTGCCCAGGATCCCCTGGTCTAGCTCCCATTCGTGGCAGGACAATTTGAGCCTGCTGAGAGTATCCGCCTTGACGTTTTGATCCCCCGGGAGGTGTTCTGCTGCCAATGATATTCCTTGCTGAAGAGCCATTCCCATATCTCCTGGGCTTCCTGAGACAGGGAGAGAGATCTCGTTCCCCCTTGCTTGTTCACATAATGCATCGCCGTAGTGTTGTCTGTTCTTACCAACACCGGCAAACATCTTATCCTTGGCTGAAAAGCCGGTAATGCCAAGCGGATCGCTCTGAGCTTCAGCAGATTTATGTGCAATTGCTGCTCCTGCGCCTTCCAACGACCGCTGACTTGAAGGTCCTGAAGGAAAGCTCCACATCCTTCCAACGACGCATCTGTCGTTACCACTAGAGGAGCCGCTCTTGCCAGAAACGTCAGTCCTTGAGACACATTTGCTTTTTGTGTCCACCATTTTGCTGCCTGTACCATCACTGGTGTCACCCCTATTGTATCGTCGAAGGATCCCTCCGCTTGACGCCATTGGAGATATATCTGCTCTTGCCATGGTCCCATCCTTAGCCTGCAGCAAGGTACCAGGGGAATACAAGATGACATCGTGCCCAGCAAAGATTTGTACCTGCGGACTGAAAGAGACTTTCCTTTTACAAAGTCTTGGAAGAGGGACACAATCCTCAGTTGCCTTTCCTCTGAGGGAAATGCCTTGTTGCATTCCGTGTCCAATTTTGCCCCCAGAAATGTGATCACTTTTGCTGGGTGGAGGTTCGACTTTCCCTCGTGGAGAGTCAATCCTAGATTGGCGAATAAGTCTATGCAGGCCTGTGTTGACGCCCTGGCCTGTACCTTTGATGGTGCCTTGACTAACCAGTCGTCGAGGTAAGGAAATATTTGATGTTTTTGCTTTCTCAACACAGCCGCCACTGGAGCCAGGCATTTCGTGAACACTCTTGGCGCTGACTTCAAGCCGAATGGCAGTACTTTGAATTGGTAATGTCTTCCGGCTACCCAGAACCGAAGGTACTGTCTCTGTGTGCAGGATGTATCGGCACGTGGAAATACGAGTCTTGTAGGTCCAATGTGGTCATATGATCTCCTGGGTTTAACAACGGTAGGTTGTCCTGCAGAGAAACTATCCTGAAAGATTGTGTCTTGAGAAAGGTGTTTTAGGATCTTAGATCCAGAATGGGGCGCCACTGGAGCTTGTTTTTCTTGATAAGAAAAACCCGGGAGTAAAACCCCTTGTTTTCCTGGGCTTTCGGTACCGGTTCTATTGCTCCCTTTCGGAGCATTGTCCGAATCTACTGTCGGAGTTGATGCAGATGGTTGGCTCTCTGGTGCATCGGTGGCGTACAAGGGAGTGCTTGAATAAATTCTAGGGTATGACCGAATTGAACTATTTTGAGGACCCATTGGTCCTTTGTTATTTTCCGCCAATTGTGAAGATAGTGAGCAATCTTTCCACCCAGCGGAGCATCTGACAGAGCCGGAAGATGGAGGTTGTCATTGTCGACGGGTGTTGTCCTTTCCTCGGCCACCCCGTCCTCTTGGAGTTGATTTTGTATATCCTCCTGATTGAAGCTGGCTGTACTGTTGGCGGTAAGGCTGCGATGAGGACGGATAAGAAGAATATCTCCCCTGTTGGTATCCTCCTCTATACGAGGACTGTCCTCTACCCCTGGAGCCACGAAAAGGGGTTTTCCTGTATTGCAGTGTTCCTAGAGCCTTTGCCGTATCCGTATCCTTCTTGATACTCTGCAGAGTATCATCAATATGCTTCCCAAACAACTCTTCTCCATTTAAAGGGAGGTCTAAAATCTTGTTTTGCACCTCTGGCCTAAATGCTGTTGCTCGCAGCCATCCTTGCCTGCGTAAGACCGCCGCTCCTCCCAAGGAACTAAATGCTGTGTCGCTATATCCATAGCGCAGTCTGTGACTTCGGCCGAAGTCTTCTCCCCTTCCATGAGAATCTTCTTCGCCTCCTGCTTCTCTGGTTCCGGCACCTGGTTAATGTATGGAGGCAGGTCACACCACATCTGCCTGTCATACCTCCCCAAGATAGCGAGGGCATTAGCAGCTCTCACTAGCAGAGCCGACATTAAGGAAAATCTTTTTCCCGCATTATCCAACCTTCTGCCATCTTTGTCTGGAGGTGCTGCAATCGGAGCAGATGGGTTCCTGGATTTCTGTTGTGCCGCTTGTGTAATAGCAGAATCCGGTTTGGAATGACCCAAAAGGCAGGTAGGAGCATGAATAGGCGCCTTATACTTCTTATCTAGTCGGGCCAGAACCGGCGTTACCATTGCTGGTGTCTCCATGACCTTCAATTCTTCCTTCCAAATATGGGACACTATAGGCAGGGATCTCACGGATTTCCTATATGAGTCCTTGAAGTCGTATAAAAAACATTGTCTTTTCCTCTGCCATGGTCAGTGCAAATTTCTTAGTGGCCCTTTCCATCAAATTATGAAATCCACCAATGTCCTCCGGTGGAGAATCTACTGGTCTCTGTGGAGGAGTAGACGGTGAGGAGGTGACATAGTCATGCCATTCTGCACTTGTGTCCGCAATTTCCCCATCCTCATGATCGTCTTCCGAGGAATCGTGGTGTGCCGTCGGCTGTGGAGACCTAGTAGTAGGTTCCGGCAAAATCTCTCTCCTACGAACCGGTGTCCCTGGTACCGATCATGGACGTGGCGTAACCTCTGGGGCCTGCTGAGCGACTGGAGTCGCTGGGTATCTCTTCCTATAATCGTCTAACATGCCCTGGAGATCCTTCAACAAAGACGATGGCACACTTGTCATCTCCTCGCGTTGTTGTTGGCGATACCGGTGTTGTTCCTCGGGTTGTTCCTGATAACCCCCATATTCCTCCTCCGAATCCTCTTCCTGGTACTTGACCTGCAATTGCGAAGGGCTACTGGCAATTCCATACTCGTCATCGTCCTCTTCTGAATCTTCCTCTTCCAGCAGGTGAGACGGCAACAATGGGGAGACCTTGCTCGGAGATGTAACCTCTGGTGTTCTAGGTTTTTTCCGAGGCACCAACCTTTTTTCTGGTGTTTTTTCCCTCGTCGACGAGCCAGTCGACGAGATTCCCATCGCAGTCGTCGACCAAGTCATCGTCGTCGACGTTGTAGTCCCCTTCGATGCTGTACTCGTCAACGTCGTCCTCGTCGACGCTGCCGTCGACATTGCCGTCGTCGACACAGTCCTCGTCGACGCCGCCGTCGTCGATGCCGCCGTTGACGCGGTCGTCGACGGTGAAACTGTCGACTATATCGCCGTCGACGCTGTTTTCTCACCAGCTTTACCATTATCTTTCTTTGTCGAAGACTGAGGCGTTTTTGTCGTCGTCGATGATCCCTTTTTTGTCAACGGTCCCGCCAACAGTGCTGAAACAGTACCCTTCTCCTCAGAAGGCGTAGACGAAGACCGTTTGATGGTAATCTTGATTTTCTGAGGTGATTGTGGTGGATCTGAGGCTGATTTCACTAGTTTCACCTCACCGGCAGAACCCTTCTTCCCCTTAGCTGAGACAGAAGGGGATTTTGAGGGACTGCGCCCTGAAGACCCTGGAGTGGTCTTTTTTGGGGCCTTCTCAGGTCTTTCCCCTGAGGAATGTATCTGAGAAAATCTACTTCTCATCTGAGATCTCTTAGACGCTACAGATTCCTCTTCACTCTCACTTGAGAGGATCTCCTTCCTGGCCTTAACCTTCTGAAGCCAGATCAGTAGCCTTCCCTCACGATCTCTCAAGGTCTTATTCGAAAAGGTACAACATACCTTACAATCTGCTGCCTTATGGTCTGAACAGAGGCAGTAGATGCAGTCCTTGTGAGGGTCATCAGTATAAAGCCTCTTCTTAGAGCAGGTGGAACAAGCTCTAAATAATCCTTTCTTCTCCTTCTCAGACATGGTAGTTGAAAAACCACAAATTTAAGTCAAAATACTGTAAAAGTAAAGTGTTTGAGCAGAGCTCAAAGGAGACTCCTTAGCACAACGTGCGGTAGAAAAATCTGAGGGGCAGAAGGTTCTCTCAGGAGTGTTCTAGAGGGTGAGGATCTGATTGGTTCAGGGAAAAGTTTGGGCCTTTTTTACATAACAAAGGCTATGGGTTGCAAAAGGGAAATGGGCCTAGGCCTCTTTTCAGTTTGCTATACTACTAAGCACTGCTTTTTTATATACCGGAGACTCCCGTCTCGACGATGGGGAATGATTCAGGCATGCGAATCTATGAAAGTTCCAATACTGGAGTAAATTCACATGATGTTTATTTATTTTTGTTATGTTCATTTTTTATTTCAAGTTCACCTCTTCATTTACCCTCATGTGATATGCCAGATCATTATAACACGTAACAAGCGAACTGTGCATATAACATTGCAACAAAGGACATTTAAACATGTACACAAATTATTATCTCGCCCAAAGTCAGTCATCGCACACACGTGGAAATCAGATTACATACAGCCCACGGAAAGAAAACACACACCCTCGATATTTTGTTCGAGTACGAACACGCCGGTTACGAACATACGCCGTGGAGTTAGACGTAAGTAGGTCCTAAACCAAATAATGAAGCGCACATTACTCGAGCGAGAAGATATATTTTTAAGTTGAAGTCAAACACGCTTTTATCAACTTGACCAGAACATTAACAATATTGCTCTTCTAATGTCCAGCGTTTCGTCTAACCTTCTGCAACCATTCATTTACAGCAACCTGTGAAGTATGCTCATTAAGTGCCTGAGTAATTTTACATGTATTTTGACCTAGCTGACGTCAAGTACACAGACGATGCGTGGGCGGAGTCGCGTGATGTCGCCCGGCCCCCGGCGCGCAGGGATGCTGTGGCAGAAAAGTTTCCGTATCCAGTCTCACGCCTGGGGATAATTCTACTTGAAGGAATCTGCGGCTAGTAGTCTCTATCAGATATGGCCTGCATTGAGACAGCCACATATTGGTACTACACTCCCTGCTGGATGCACTAATATAATCATTCCAGGTCTCCGGATTGCTGGCGACAGTGTGGCTCTCCAAGTAACTCCTTTGTAGAACTGACCCACTGTCTGGACCCTCACCAAGCAGGGTTTAAACCTGAACACTCCACCGAAACCGTCGTCCTGGCAGTCCTAGGCGACTTAAGAAAGGGGGCAGACCCGGGCACCACCCAGGACCTGGTGCTCCATGAATTGTCGGCTGATTTTGACACAGTCGCCAACCAGCTTTTGGTTGACAGTGCCGGCAGCGCTGGGCTCCTGGGCCTGCCACTGAAATGGATTACCTCCTTTCTTGGTAATCGTTCCCAATCTGTTAGTCTTGCTAGTTTCAGTGCAGAACAAATAAAATTGACCTGCGGGGTCCCACAGGGTTCCTCCCTCTCACCTCTACTTTTTAACTTGTACATTCTACCCCTGATTTTAGCCTTGCGTAAGAGAAAGGTTGTTGTGTTCAACTATGCCGACGACCTCCAGCTGATCTTTAACATCGATCCATCAGCCTTATCTATCACAAACTTTCAATCCATAATGAACTTCATCGGTGATTGGATTAATGCTAATCAACTTAAACTAAACCCAGATAAAACAGAGTTGATTCTCATTGGTGGCTTGGTCAACCCGTGGAATTCCAGCTTTTGGCCCCTATCTTTAGGGAGCCCCCCCAGCCCCAGCCCTGTCAGTAAAAAGCCTGGGAATTATGATCAGCTATGATAAGGCCCAGGTCAGCTCAGTGGTCTCAGCATGCTTTTTCCATCTTCAAAGAATCCGAAAAATTAGCAGATTCCTCTCCACCGAAGCCCTGACCCCAGTGGTTCTCGCCCTGGTTATTTTGCGTATCGATTACGCCAATTCCCTGTACGTTGGTATACCTGCGTACCAATTACTTTGCTTGCAACGGGTCAAAAACCAGGCAGCCAGACTCATTCTTGGGCAGCCAAAGCTTTTCCCAAGTAAAACCACTGTTGAAAAGCCTTCATTGGCTTCCCATATCCCAAAGCTGTTTGTTTGAGCTGGGCTGCACCATCCACAAAGCCCTGTCAGGACGTGGTCCTGCCTTTATTGCTCTAAACATTCTGCAGTATCTTCCCTGTCTTGATCTACATTCCTCTAATAAGAACTTGCTGGTCTCCCATTCTTTTAAAATGGAAGAAACACGGTGGCCTTAGATACACGACCCTGGCCCCCCAATTTTGGTACCCCCTCCGTCTCTATTTGCGCATGGCGGACTCCTATACTCAAGGTAGGAAATTACTCAAAACCTGGCTTTTCTCCCACGCTAACAATTGATACCCACTCACTGCTTGGTACTGCTACCGTTCTGCCCATAGCGCCTAGGAACCGTCTAGTGAACGTACGCTTTAGAAATTAATTTTAACATAACATACACTACACATAGTATGGGACTGTCCGAAAATTAGGCCCTATTGGGAACCGGTGCTCATGGATATAGATACACTTAGACACAGACCTCCCCAGATTCCCAGCCTATGTAATCTTAGGCTTGCCGAATACCCTCACCTTTCCCCTTAGGTCTCGCTGAGGTAAACAAATTGGTGTGGAACTATGTGTAGCTCTATAAAATGTCCTTTCCCACTGGGCTACTGCACATCTACCAACACATGTGGGATAGTTGCTCTGGCTGTGGTAGATAGTGGGGATAGAACGCATCAGTTTGTCAATAGATAATTAGGCTCTGGCATTCTCCAAACTATGGGTGCCACTCTTGTCGTTGTTAGCGGCAGAACTCCGGGAGCTTACTTGCCCCAAATAACTTCGATGATTACGCCTATAAGAGGCTGCAAAATCCCATGGCACTGAACAACAATAGCAATACACTGTGGCAGACGCTCTGTACATTGGTAGCCTTTCTCCTTCACTAGTCACCAGGGAGAGAAGGGGAGGGTTTTTTTCTTTTACTGAGGTACGTTATTCTTCCTGTGTAGGGACCCCCCTGTGTATTTGGGTTCCATTATGCATCCTTGAATATGCGGTTTCCTCTGTCTGATATTAAAACTTAATAAAGAAATCTAAACCATAAAATGGTTTCTTCTGTACCCTCCTCTAAAGAAACCTCTACCGGAAGAGGGTTGCGTGTTGGACTTGTACGAGGAAGTGTTAGGGTCTGAGGATATAGTTTTAGACCCTGCTCTATAGAATAAGCGACAAAGAGAGCCTCTGCTTGAAGGAGATTGCAGTGTTCCCATGGCTTTCACCATGGCTGTGTCTTTCTTCATTTATTCTAAAGCCTCATTAACCTGAGGTCTGAAAAGATGTTCTGTGTTAAAAGGAGTGTTTAAATATACTGTTGTACTTCTGGTTTAAAACCTGAAATTCTAAGCCAGGCATGCCGACATAAGAGAATACTGGTGTTAACTTCTCTTGCTGAAGTGTCAGCAGCATCTAACGCACATCTAATAGAAATATTAGAGATACGTTATCCTTCTTGGACTAGCTCTTGTGCTTTTTTCTTGTGCTCTTCTGAGAGGTATTGAAGTAGGCCTTCCATCTCCTCCCAGTGAGCACTGTCATACCTAGCTAGTAGGCCCTGTGTGTTGGCAATGCGCCAGTGATTAGCAGGTTGAGCAGCAACACTTTTACCAGATGAGTCAATAAGCTTAGATTCTTTATCTGGGGGAGGAGAATCTCCAGATGTCTGAGAGTTCGCTCTTTTACAAGCGTTGGAAACTACCAGTGAATCTAGAGGGAGCTGTCCTTTAATTTAATGAAAACCGGATCAGAGGGTGAGGTTTTATATTTTTTTTATCAACCCTTGCTGATAAAATTTGTGCCCAAACAGGGTCGTTGAAAATGCCTTCTGCATGTCTCAGCATGCCTTTTAACACAGGAGACTCTGGCTAAATATGTGTGAAGACCCTAGTGTCTCAAATAAAAAATCGTCATCTAAGGTCTCTTTGTGCAGTGTAACCCCATGATATAATGCTGTCCTGGAAATTACCTCTAGATAGGGAACATTATCATCTGGAGGTGAAGGTTTTGCAGGGTATAAGTCTGGATCATTATCTATAGGTGGATCAACATTATAATCATCATACGGATCTGTAGGTAAAGGAATATTGTCATTGCCATCATCATCAGCCCCATCTCCTAAACCAGGCTGTGTGTGAGGAGATCCTGGTGGTGTTGTGTAGTGGATCCGAGCCTGGCACTATTCATAAAGGTGTAGATGGTGGGAGGGGATGGAAAAGTAGGATGGATAGGGCTTGTAGCAATATCTTTCTTCTTAAGGGGGATCTTGTACCCAGTGTCTTTTGAACTGACTTTGCTTTTGGAAGGATTTTTGCCTAATATATGTACAGTGTCTGGATTGATGTAAAGCTTTTTTCTGCTTTGGATCCAATTGGTCTTTCATAATGTCTAAAATTGGTTTTGGGTGAATCTGAAATGTAGTCTTGATTTCGGCACTGAAGTTTCGGTGTTGAACCAGACTTGTTAGTGTTTGTCCTTGGAAATGGAAGGTTTCGGTTCGAAAGCAGACTTTTGTTCGGAAATTGAGGATTTCGGCTCCAAACTAGATTGGTCTTTTGACGTGGATTGTTTTGGTCCGAAGACTATCTGACTCTGCTCAATCCGGAAAGCTTGACTACTTGTTTCGGTATTGAGCCGGAGAGCGGGGCGTCACAAACGTAGTCTCGTTGCCAACCAAGGCCCGAAGGCAGAGGTAGTGCCTTATGTTTAGTGGAAGTTAGCTTATGGGGTACAGGGTTTTAGTACTGACTTACCACCTGTCCTCCTGGAATGCCTTTGGACTCTAAATTGATCTCTAGGTTGGAATCGGATTCTGCGACCGAGAAGACCTCTTCTTCTGCAGCTGTGGCTTCATGTTCGGATTCTTACCAGAAGATATCCGGATTATGTGGAGTGCTTTGGAGCCGTTTTTCTTGTCGTCAAGCCAGACTATCCCGAAGAGTCTTTTCAATCGGAACGATCAACAGGGCTCGCAATCTTCTTCCTTGTTCTCCGGTGAGAGGTACAAGTTGCAGACTTGGTGTAGATTGGTGCGAGGGTATTTGGCGTGGCACCGAGGACAGAACTAAAATGGGGTCTGTTCCATCGGCAGAAGAATGGACTGACACAGCTAGGCCCTAAGGCCGTCCACGATGTTCGAGTGAAGAGGAGACTTTTCCGATCGAATGCATATGCGGAGAGAGGGAAACGCTTTCGATAAGAATACCGTCAAGGGTAGAGTGGATTGCGCACCGTAGGGAACCCCAAGAACAGTTTTGAACCAGAGCACAGCAATTCACGTCCGAACCCGATAGTGGAAAAAAACTATCTAACAATGGAGTTGATGCCCATGCACACTATCACCGAAAGGAGGAGTCACCTTACCTCGTGACTAGGAAAGACGTCTTCGAAGAAAAACAACTTGCAAACATCTGGACCCAAAACTAGATGGCAGGAGTATGCAGTATCTACAGCACACATGCCCCGAACATATAATTTGGCATTTGCTACTTTATTGATACAGGTACATCCAGTAGAACTAAGTTTTCCCAGGTATGTTAAGCTCCCTAACACTTACAATAAAAGTAGGTGTTTGGAAAGAAATGCGTTACTTACCTGTAACTGCAGTTATCCAGTATTGGTGTCTTTCATAGATTCACATGCCTGAATCATTCCCCGTCGTCGGGATGGGAGTCCCCGGTACATAAATCCAGTATTGGTGTCTTTCATAGATTCACATGCCTGAATCATTCCCCGTCGTTGGGATGGGAGTCCCCGGTACATAAATAAAGTAATGTCCTATAGACATATAGAGAAATAGGCCCACAGGCCTTACATTAGTAACATATCCATTTCCTTTTGTAAAAAGGACCAAACTCTAGAAGAAAGCCAATCAGCTGTCACCTCCCTCTAGAACCTTCCTGGAAGGAGCCTCAGTCCCTCAGATTTTCGTACGCACAAAGCTAAGTAGTTGTGCCACTGAGAGAATTAGGTGAGCCTTCCAGGGGAGGCGGGAGGGTTGCATGTGAATCTATGAAAGACACCAATACTCGATAACTGCAGTTACAGGCAAGTAACGCATTTCTTATCCAGTATTATGGGTGTCTTTCATAGATTCCCATGCCTGAATCAGAGTAGCAAGTAATGCAGAGAGCACATTTCCGATGGTACATCATATACAAGTCATTAAATAATAACATATCAAGCGACTAGCCAGAGCAAATATTTGCAAACAACAAGTACCAACAAATTACATAGTAGAGAAATGTGCATACATGAAATGGATGGAGGGTTGACAGAAGGCTCACCTCCAGTGAAATAGATGGCGAAGTACTGCTTGTCCCACCGTTGCGTCCTTCATAAGTTCTGTGTCCCGGTAGTAATGCCTAGTGAAGGTATGTGGCGACTTCAATGTTGCCGCTCTGCAAATGTCAATGACAGGCACACCTGCGAACAGTGCCATGGATGTGGACATCGCCCTAGTAGAATGGTCTCGTACTCTGGAATGCATCAGATGTCCTGCTTGTTCATGACAAAAAGAGATAGCCGCCGAGATCCAGCGGGAAATGCTCTGTTTAGTCAGTGGAAGACCTTTCCCGGGCATGCTGTAAGCTACAAATAATTGATTTGACTTTCTGAATGCTTTTGTCTTGTCTCTATACAATTTTAAGCACCTTTTGAAATCCAGTAACTGCAACGACCTTTCCGCTGCCGTACTGGGATTCGGGAAGAAAGAGCACAACACCACAGGCTCATTAAGATGGAAATCCGATGGGACTTTTGGAATAAACTTCGGATTTGTTCGCAAGATCAATCTGTCTTGTTTAAATTGTAGGAAAGGATCTTGAATCGAGAATGCCTGCAGCTCACTCGCCCTCCTCGCGGAGGTGAGTGCATGAAGGAGAGCTGTCATCCAAGATAGGTATTTCAGGTCAGCCTTGTGCACCGGCTCAAAGGGATGCTTCATGAGTTGATTAAGGACTATATTAAGGTGGCAGGCAGGTGGCAACATTTTCACCGGAGGGAAAATCCTGTACAATCCTTTTACAAATTGTTTGATCAGTCTATGAGACCAGAGAGAAGGACCCTCTGAAGATCTCTTGAAGCGGGATATTGCAGCCAAGTGGACCCTGATGGAGGAGTGAGCAAGGCCCGACGTTGCCAAGTGTAAAAGATAAGGTAAAACCTGCTCCGGAGAGGAAGTGAAAGGGTATATTCCTCGATCTCTACACCATATACAAAACATCTTCCATTTCAGAGAATATGTTTTATTGGTGCTATCCGCTCGAGCCCGAGCTAGGATGGCTCTACAGTCCGCTGAAATATTCAAATTTCGAAGTTCTTGGAACTCAGGAGCCAGGTGGCTAACCTGAGAGATGGTAGATTCAGATGTTGGACTTGCCGGTTGCTCATTGCAAGTAGAGACGGACACTGCTTTAAATGGATCGGTGGCTCCAGAGATAGGCAGTGGAGTTCGGTGAACCAATGCGGTCGTGGCCAAGTTGGGGCTATTAAAATGAGAGTACAAGGTTCCGCTTTAATTTTTCTGAGGACTCTGGGAAGCATCGGGAATGGCAGAAAGGCGTAAGCAAAGACGTTGCGCCATGCAATCGAAAATGCATTACCAGAGACCCTGACTGGGGATGCCAACTTGCGAAGTGTGGGCATTTGGCGTTGGCTCTTGCTGCGAATAGGTCGATCTGTGGAGTGCCTCATCTCGAGAAGATTTGGTTGAGTATCTTCTGATCCAGTTCCCACTCGTGAGATGCTGTTTTCTGTCTGCTCAAGGAGTCGGCGAGTACATTGTCCATGCCTGGGACATACTCCGCCGAAGGGATATCTTGTTTGAGATTAGCCCGTTCCAGATTCTCTGCGACTCGCGAGTGAGTGTCAGCGAGCGTGTCCCTCCCTGCTTGTTGTGGTAGTGCATCGTCGTGGTGTGGTCTGTCAGAACGAGCACCAGGGAATTTTTTATCCTTGGCAGGAAAGCCTGAAGACCAGGAAGACCGCCCGCAGTTCAAGCAGATTGATATGAAGTTTCTTCTTCATAGGAGACCACTTCCCGCTTATCCGTAGCTCTTGCAGAAAAGCTCCCCAGCCTTCCAAAGGAGGCGTCTTGTGATAATATGAGGAGCAGCCGGGAGCAGGAATGTCAAGCCTTAAGAAAGGTTTCGAGATGACATCCAACATTGCAGGGCTCTGACCATCCGAGGATTCACTTTTATGTGGTGGTCGAATGACCCTGTGCATTGGACTCACTGCTTCGAGAGAGCCTCCTGTAGAGGTCTCATCCGTAGAAGACCGTGAGGAATCAGGAGGATACACGATGACATCATCCCCAGAAGGGATTTGAAGAGGCGTACTGTCAAGACCTTCTTCGAGGCTACTATAGCAGCTAGTGCCAGGAGCTTGTTCATCCTCTCTCCGGATGGGAAAGCTTTTGCTGAACGTCTGTCCAGGGTTGCACCTAGGAAACTGATGCACTGAGAAGGTTGTAGGACCGATTTTTCCTGATTGAGTGTGAGACCCAGGCAATCGAAAAGCCTTAAACAGGCGTTGGAAGACCTGGACGCGTCTTCTAAGGATGGAGCCTTGATCAGCCAGTCGTCCAGATACGGAAAGGCTTGGTGATGGCACTGTATGAGATATGCCGCCGACGGGGAAAGACATTTCGTGAATATGCGAGGTGCAGACTTGAGCCCGAAGGGCAGAACGCGAAACTGAAAGTGTTTACCCGCTACTGCAAATCGCAAATACTTTTTGTGATTCATGTGAATCGGGATATGGAAGTAAGCGTCCTGCAGGTCTAGGGACGCCATAAAATCTCTCTCTTCCAGTAGTTGCAAGACCTCCATGATCGTTACTGTGAGAAGTTGGCCCGATATGCAACGTTCGCTATTCTAGCGACCGCTATGTATCGTTCCAACGACCCTTATGGTGTTTGGTTGTAAGTCAACCTATAGACCAGCTATCCTAGTAGCGTGGATACGAGCAGTCTAAGGCTAAAGACTCGAGAGGGCGCGTTAAGCCAGCTGTTTACCACACATGTACCCCTTGAACACCCAGTGAAAGGACACCACACAAGTGTTATGAAAATAAACAATATATTTATTAAGAATCACAACAGCCCTGTACTCTTTATGAGGACAGGGTACTAAGCACCAACCAAATCTCTTTACCAAATACTTCAAGTGCACAGTTTAAAACAAGTGTCCGAGGACACGGAAGGGTTAAGGCAAGTCGGAAGCGAGGGACTCGGGACCCTAGAGTAAGGAGGCTATGCAGGCACCGAAATGCCGAGTTACCTAGCCACGAGGGCTGCGGCTGCAAGTCTTACAGGTGTCGGGGTCTTCGCTGACGAGCCAGGAGCCGGAAGAAAAGGAGTTGCTGGCCGGCGACCAGTGATGAATAGTTCGTAGAGATCCAAGCCTGGATCGGAGATTGATGAAACCTGAAAGCAGAGGGGACCAAGTTCGTACTACTAGCCAGTAGTCAGAGGGTACCAAGAAGGCACCAGTTGGCCGTCACCTCGACCAGGTGAGTGGGCGACGCTAGGCTCTGCAGTCTCACGAACCAGGAGGCGTTGTCGGCGACCACGGTGGAGGTGCGAGCTGTCCCACGACGGATGTCGCTGTCGGCGTCTTGAGTGGACCAGGAGGGTCCGGGGTGCTTCTCGAAGAGATGGAAGCAAGGGCCAGTCTGGAGCAACCAGACCGGCAGTGTTGATTCTCGGATGTCGTCACAGAAGGGCACAAGCCAGCGGCTAGTGACCAGACAACGTGCTGAGCAGCGAGCAGAAGGGCCCCACGCAGATCGTGGAGATGCTGGGAGACTGCACTTCGGTGCTGGAGCGGCTCAGGGTCGGGGCTTCTCGGACCCCAGAGCACTCACCAGAGAGTTACCTCGATGGTCGTGCTGGTTTTTAAGAGCGTGCAGGTTCTGATGATGGCCGGTCCCTCGAGGTCTCGTCGCACCCACAGATCACAGCTGAGCTGATGACGTGGGTAGAGGTCAGAGGTGCCAGGGAAGCCGGTTCTCGTCGAGCTGGGCCGTCGGATTCCTTGAGGAAGGACTTACAGCAAACCGCAGAGTTCTTAGATGGTGCCCGCTGATGCAGGGTGACTACTCCTTAGTCACAAGGGAGAAATCTTGAGAAGAGTCTTGAATGTCCTTTCGTAGAAAGTAGTTCTTGATTCAAAGATGATCTAATTTGGAAGGGTCCCCGCTCCGGCCTTTATCCTAAAGAAAGGGGTGGGTACATGACTAGGTCCTGCCCTAAGGGTGGGACCAGGAAGGGGGGTAGTTACACCCCTCTCCCCTGCCGGACTTTCCCCAGGCCAGGGCTGTCGCCCCTGGAACTGGTTCTAACCGGCAGATGCGTAGTGAGCACCGGGGTGCCACTCCGCAGTCACCTTCTCGCAAAAGCCCTACCTACCCAGAATACACAAACCCTGTCTGGGACGGTGCGAACACCGCCCTCGACAGGAAACCCTTTGTCCAAGCGCTCCTCGCTGGAAGGACTCCCAGCAGCAGGAGGTCAGACTCGTGTCTGTGGTGGCAGCATCCATTTTGTGGAGCTGAGGCTTTCGTTAACTTTAACCGGGGTTCACAGTTACGTACATGTCGTGTCCCTCTAGAAGGGCGGAATGCTAACCTCGTCGCCAGGGTTGGTGAGAGGGCAGCACCCCGATTCGTATGACACCTTACTCGACATGTCTTGATAACGCGACACCGAAGTTACCGATGTGGCACGCGTTATCATGGAACAGCCATTGGGTCTTTTCTCCGCAAGCTGCAACCGGCTCGGCTCGGGCCAGAACACAGTTCACGCGAGCCCATGCACTCTGCCTTCAGGATTGTCAAGGCCTGCCATAGGAGTGACTGATAGGGACTCGGGTGTCCATTGTATGGTTAGATATAGAGCTACTATATCTAAAGCAAAGGGTGATTACACGACTTCGCCCCAGCTGTCATGCAGCCAGTTGTGTCAAATTTAGGAGGCCAGCCAGGGGTGGCATAATACATGCTTCAGCCCCTGGCGGCCCTGGGTACACCTATGCCCTGCGTTACGGGGTCTGATAAGGTGGCCCAGTGCCAATTGGAAATGTACCTAGGGTACATGGAATCCATTTTAAAGAGAGAGCAGTAGGCCTGGGGTCCTGATTGGCAGGGTCCCAGGTCGACTATGTCCAAAACCAGCTAAAACACAGGGCAAAAAGTTGGGGGCAACCATAGTCAGGATGTACCTTCCTACACAACCCCCCCCCCAAACGAAAGGAGATAAGGCTATCCTTGGCCAGGTAAGCCTCTATTACCTAAGTGGCCATATAAGGAAGGACCAGCTCTGGCTTGGTTTCCCCCTGTGTCATGGTCCACTAGGCAACCCCTCACCCTAAGGGTATCTGAGGGTCTCCACCATAGGGAATCTCTGTCTCTGGTGCGTCTTGGGAAAGAAGAAGGCTGATGCTGGGATGGAGTACTGAAGTGAGGCTCCTCTACCTTTGGGCTCATCTTCCTCCAATCACCATTCATCATGCGTGCCTTTCTCTCTTTAGCTGAGATGCACTGAGCTCTCAGGGTCAGCCTCTGGCTACCTAAAGCTGGAGGCTGAGTCCCTCTGTTTGGCTTACTGGAGGGACAGGTCAGGTCTGGGGTTTTTAGGCCCCAGGTTTGGCTGTGCCCAACAGTGTCCAGCTGTGGGAGTTCCCTAACTACTTTTAAGGGGGATCCCTCAGGAGTCTGTTCTGTTTTCACTTGGCTAGGTTTACCAGCTTCAGTGATCCTAATCTTCTGATTAAGGGGTTCTTTTGGACAGGGGGCCCTTTGGGGTCCACCACTGGCCTCCCTAATCTCTTCAGCCCTGGGCTGACTGAGACAGGGTAGAGAGGTGCAGGTTACCTGCTTCAGACTGGATCCCACCGCTGCCACCAATGTGAGAAGTTGGCCCGATATGCAACGTTCGCTATTCTAGCGACCGCTATGTATCGTTCCAACGACCCTTATGGTGTTTGGTTGTAAGTCAACCTATAGACCAGCTATCCTAGTAGCGTGGATACGAGCAGTCTAAGGCTAAAGACTCGAGAGGGCGCGTTAAGCCAGCTGTTTACCACACATGTACCCCTTGAACACCCAGTGAAAGGACACCACACAAGTGTTATGAAAATAAACAATATATTTATTAAGAATCACAACAGCCCTGTACTCTTTATGAGGACAGGGTACTAAGCACCAACCAAATCTCTTTAGCAAATACTTCAAGTGCACAGTTTAAAACAAGTGTCCGAGGACACGGAAGGGTTAAGGCAAGTCGGAAGCGAGGGACTCGGGACCCTAGAGTAAGGAGGCTATGCAGGCACCGAAATGCCGAGTTACCTAGCCACGAGGGCTGCGGCTGCAAGTCTTACAGGTGTCGGGGTCTTCGCTGACGAGCCAGGAGCCGGAAGAAAAGGAGTTGCTGGCCGGCGACCAGTGATGAATAGTTCGTAGAGATCCAAGCCTGGATCGGAGATTGATGAAACCTGAAAGCAGAGGGGACCAAGTTCGTACTACTAGCCAGTAGTCAGAGGGTACCAAGAAGGCACCAGTTGGCCGTCACCTCGACCAGGTGAGTGGGCGACGCTAGGCTCTGCAGTCTCACGAACCAGGAGGCGTTGTCGGCGACCACGGTGGAGGTGCGAGCTGTCCCACGACGGATGTCGCGGTCGGCGTCTTGAGTGGACCAGGAGGGTCCGGGGTGCTTCTCGAAGAGATGGAAGCAAGGGCCAGTCTGGAGCAACCAGACCGGCAGTGTTGATTCTCGGATGTCGTCACAGAAGGGCACAAGCCAGCGGCTAGTGACCAGACAACGTGCTGAGCAGCGAGCAGAAGGGCCCCACGCAGATCGTGGAGATGCTGGGAGACTGCACTTTGGTGCTGGAGCGGCTCAGGGTCGGGGCTTCTCGGACCCCAGAGCACTCACCAGAGAGTTACCTCGATGGTCGTGCTGGTTTTTAAGAGCGTGCAGGTTCTGATGATGGCCGGTCCCTCGAGGTCTCGTCGCACCCACAGATCACAGCTGAGCTGATGACGTGGGTAGAGGTCAGAGGTGCCAGGGAAGCCGGTTCTCGTCGAGCTGGGCCGTCGGATTCCTTGAGGAAGGACTTACAGCAAACCGCAGAGTTCTTAGATGGTGCCCGCTGATGCAGGGTGACTACTCCTTAGTCACAAGGGAGAAATCTTGAGAAGAGTCTTGAATGTCCTTTCGTAGAAAGTAGTTCTTGATTCAAAGATGATCTAATTTGGAAGGGTCCCCGCTCCGGCCTTTATCCTAAAGAAAGGGGTGGGTACATGACTAGGTCCTGCCCTAAGGGTGGGACCAGGAAGGGGGGTAGTTACACCCCTCTCCCCTGCCGGACTTCCCCCAGGCCAGGGCTGTCGCCCCTGGAACTGGTTCTAACCGGCAGATGCGTAGTGAGCACCGGGGTGCCACTCCGCAGTCACCTTCTCGCAAAAGCCCTACCTACCCAGAATACACAAACCCTGTCTGGGACGGTGCGAACACCGCCCTCGACAGGAAACCCTTTGTCCAAGCGCTCCTCGCTGGAAGGACTCCCAGCAGCAGGAGGTCAGACTCGTGTCTGTGGTGGCAGCATCCATTTTGTGGAGCTGAGGCTTTCGTTAACTTTAACCGGGGTTCACAGTTCCGTACATGTCGTGTCCCTCTAGAAGGGCGGAATGCTAACCTCGTCGCCAGGGTTGGTGAGAGGGCAGCACCCCGATTCGTATGACACCTTACTCGACATGTCTTGATAACGCGACACCGAAGTTACCGATGTGGCACGCGTTATCATGGAACAGCCATTGGGTCTTTTCTCCGCAAGCTGCAACCGGCTCGGCTCGGGCCAGAACACAGTTCACGCGAGCCCATGCACTCTGCCTTCAGGATTGTCAAGGCCTGCCATAGGAGTGACTGATAGGGACTCGGGTGTCCATTGTATGGTTAGATATAGAGCTACTATATCTAAAGCAAAGGGTGATTACACGACTTCGCCCCAGCTGTCATGCAGCCAGTTGTGTCAAATTTAGGAGGCCAGCCAGGGGTGGCATAATACATGCTTCAGCCCCTGGCGGCCCTGGGTACACCTATGCCCTGCGTTACGGGGTCTGATAAGGTGGCCCAGTGCCAATTGGAAATGTACCTAGGGTACATGGAATCCATTTTAAAGAGAGAGCAGTAGGCCTGGGGTCCTGATTGGCAGGGTCCCAGGTCGACTATGTCCAAAACCAGCTAAAACACAGGGCAAAAAGTTGGGGGCAACCATAGTCAGGATGTACCTTCCTACAGTTACCATGCAAAACAACTGCTTTTTTAGGAATTTGTTGAGGGCCTCGAGGTCCAAGATCGGTCTCCACTTTTTTTTTGGGATCAAAAAAGAAGCTGGAATGAAATCCATTTCCCCTTTGAGATGGAGGTACTCTCTCTATTTGTCCTTTATGCAGCATAATAGAGATCTCTCGTAGAAGCAGCCGTAGATTTTTGTGATGCATTGGGCGGGCGGAGTCTGTGGAGGGATTTATATGAATTCCATAGAGTGGCTGAATCATACTAATTGAAGGACCCAACAGTCCATAGTAATCTTTTTCCAATTTTGTAAAAAGTGGGAAATCTTTCAATAATAATACTGGATAACTGTATCTTTCTTGATACCTTGAATTGCCTCGTTCACTCGTTTCCCAATAAAACTTCTCCATCGAAGGGGAGATTCAGGATCTCAATTTTCTTGGACTTCCAGTCAAAAGGCAGTCGCACTTAACCATCCCTGACGCCTTAGCACCCCCTCTCGCCTCCTGTCTATTGTCTATTGTCCTCTGGGATGAGGTCCATGTTTGGTGCCATATCGCACAACATATGCCGGTCTTATCAGCCCAGAATAGCAAGGGCATTATCTGCTTTGACTAAGAGTAGACATAGATGAGAATCTTTTTCCTGCATTGTTCAAGCATCTCCCCTCTTCAGGAGTTATTGATATAGGCGCAGAAGATTCTTAGATTTTTGTTGCACCGCTTGTGAAAACACGGAATCAGGTTTTGGATGGCCCAGTAAACACGCTGGTGCATCTAAAGGAGCTTTATATTGTTCCTCCAACCTAGCAAGCACAGGCGTAACTGTCGCCGGTGTCTTCATCACTTTGAAACCTTCTTCCCACACATGGTTAACAATTGGGGATAGCCTGGACTGATTTTTGGAATGGCTCCTTAAAATCGTATAGGAAGCATTCTGTTTGTATTGTCGCCATAGGAAGCTGGAACCTCTCGCAGCTCTCTCCATTATATTAGGGAAAAATGGGGAGAATCTACCGGTCCTGGTGAGGGAGATGCCGGAAAACGGATTCAAGTAATCATCCCATTTTTTGTTAGGATCTGTTATTTCTCCCTCTTCCTGGTCATCATCATCCGTGGTGACAGGATTCTGGTGGGGTCTTATTTGAGGAGTTGCCAGCCTAACTTATAGCTCCTCTTCCTATGAATCCTACTCTTCAAGTAGGTGAGTTCCTGATTATTTCTAATTTTGGAATTTCCATCGTCGACGAGCCAGTCGACGAGATCGCAGTCATAGACCAGGCCGTCTTAGACGAGCCATCGTAGACAAGGCCATCTTAGACGAGGCCATTGTAGACGATGCCATCGTAGACGAGGCCATCGTAGACGAGGCCATCGTAGACGAGGCCATCGTCGACGCCGTAGACAGGCCATCGTAGACGAGCAGTCATAGACTAGGCAGTCGTCGACGAGCCGTCGACGAGCCATTGTAGGCGAGCCATCGTAGACGAGCCATCAGAGACGAGCCGTCGTAGACGAGCCATTGTACACGAGCCATCGTAGGCGAGCCATCGTAAACGAGCCCGTCGTAGACGAGCCCGTCGTAGACGAGCCCGTCGTCGACGGAGAGGCTGTAATAGGCAATGATGATGGTTTCTTCGTCGACGATCCTGTTGACGATGTTGGTTTCTTAGTCTTTACCTCAGGAGGAATAGAAGACGGCTTTCTGAAGGGTCCTATGACCAGAGGAGGTGATTTTGACGGCTCAGAATTAGTCTTTTCACATGATTTTTCTCCAAAAGCAAGTCCTTTACTCTCCTTTACCACAGAGTGAGGAGATTTTGAAGGACTGCGCCCAGAATGCCCATGAGTGGTCTTTTTGAGGGCCTTCTCAGGACAGTCCCCTGAGGAATGAGTTTGAGGAGATTTTCTTCTCTTTTGAGATCTCCTAGATGTTGAGGACAACGCCTCATCACTGTCACTGGAGAAAATAAAAACCTCCTTTCTGGTTTTAGCGTTTGACACCATATTAAAAGTCGCTCTTCACAACCTCTCAGAAACTTACTTGAGAAAGTGCAACATACCTTGCAGTCTTTGGCCTGCGGTATAGACAATAAATGCAGTCAGTGTGAGGATCATCAGTGTAGAGCAACCTTTTTGGAACAAGTTGCACAGGCTCTAAATAATCCTTACTTCTCCTCTTTAAAGAATGTATTTGAAGATAATCCATAGTAGAAAAGAAACCAGTAGAATTCTGACAACAAAGTTATTTAATGAAGTGAAAAAAAACACAGAATTTGAGCAGAGCTCTAAGGAGACTCCCTAGGACAACGTGCGGTAGACAATCTGAGGGACTGAGGCTCCTTCCAGGAAGGTTCTAGAGGGAGGTGACAGCTGATTGGCTCTCTTCTAGAGTTTGGTCCTTTTCTCAAAAGGACATGGATATGTTACTAATGTAAGGCCTGTGGGCCTATTTCTCTATATGTCTATAGAACATTACTTTATTAATGTACCGGGGACTCCCATCCCGACGACGGGGAATGATTCAGGCATGTGAATCTATGAAAGACACCCATAATACTGGATAACGTATAAATGTTTTAAGTAAAATTTGCTTCACAGTGACTTCACAATTGTACCCACTATTTGTTTAGCTAGCCCTTGAAAGCATTACACCTTGGTTCCACCATTGCATTTATGTACAATAACAGGGGGAAAAAATGTTAATTTTAATTATATTTACCTATCACCTCCTGGTACTGCTGGATTACAGAGTTTGGATCTGGACCCAAGAAGATGTAAAAATCCAAAACCCCTCCAATAGTTCTCCATGTCAGGGCTGGAGCTGGCTGCAGCACAACCTCTGTTCATTAAAACAGATAAGAAATCAAACACAATAAGTGAGTGCTATTTAGTGGCAGTGGATATTACTTCACATGGCCCCTCCCCATGGGCCACCTCAACACAATATCATCATAGAAAGTAACAATAAACATCTTTTATCTGTAATGACACATGAGCATGTGTTTGTATCTCCCTCTCTGTTTATTAGCAACATCAGTCATCAAAGTTAAAAGTAACTGATAAGTATCTAACATAACTTGTCAAGACAAATGCACATTTAATTTTACAATATCAATCAAACTTTCTAAATCATAGGAATTGTACATCAGTCCAGAGGCTGAAAGGAACCACAGAGAACAAGCAGCTAGAACACTTGGCTAAATTGTCATTAAATAGAGGAGTGCACGTAAATGAAACAAACACAATGCAACAGGTTGGATACATTGACACAGTATTGCAATTCAGACAGAAAACCTTGGTTTGCAATTCAGAATTCGAATGTTGCTTCCAAAAACAAGTGTGGACAATGACTTAACTTGTTCTGTGCTCCAGTCGGCCTACGGGAGCACTACCTGGCTGGTGCTGCGAACGAACGTTGGCCGTCGCAGCCCCGCCTGTTTCTTCGAACGTTCCGCACTGGCGCGGAACGTTCGAAGCAGTTATAGAGTTAATCATTACAGCAAAGGATCGAAAGGAGATAAACATAAGAAAAAAAAGCTAAATCAGGAAGCTCAAGCATTCACCTGCAAGCTAAAAATTCCAACTACAATCCCCAAATTTTCAATGTGTTTCACTCCACAATCTAATAAGCATCTTGCAATCGTTAAAATATCTGGGTTCATCAACAAGATGAATTAGATCTATTCAGATTAATCATGCAATAACTATTGCTTTGATTATAAAAAAATAGTTTTTGATTACTAGAGGCCAGATGTAATTAGCTTTTTTGAGCTCACAATCGCCACAAAAAGCGGTTTTCTATATACAAACCCTAGTTTGTAACCTATTACTGACTCGCAAAACAAGGTTTGTGAGTTGGCATTAGGAAGGAGCGTGCCAAGAGCGTCCCTTCCTAATAGTTAGTCGCAGGGGCATGTATGAATGTTTTGCAACCGGAATGCGTATGCAAAACATTCATATTTTACCAACTCCGTGAAGGAGGTGGTATCCCATTTGCAAAAGGAAGCCAGTCCCCAAGGGACCCCTCTCCTTGTAATGTGGGTGTCAACATTTTGTAAGAGCAGGCAGTGATCCCTGGGACCACTGCCTACTCTTAGAAAATGAAAAGGTAGCTTTTTTATAATGCATCCAGTTTTCCTTTAAGGAAAATGGGCTGCATTACAAAAAGAAATGTGCATTATTTAAAAAGTAATCAGACGTGGTGGTCTGCTGAGCCAAACTACAAACACAATTCTTAACATACGAGTGCAGAATAGAACATGGCGCTCCAGGTCTGTTCCAAAGTTGAAGTTTATTTCAAAGATAGTCAATAAAACATTAAAACGCTGTGCTACGATGGTAGATTGACATGGACAGTAATTGCCATTTTCTAGGTTTCTACTTCTCCCTGTTCCAGTAAAACATCTGTATCTTGAATGACAATAATATATTTTTCACCAGTTGCTCTATTGAACAGGTTTAGGTATTCTAAACTTTCTTGTTGAAGTACCATCCATGGGACTCTCTCTGCAACCTCATACTCCTGCCCTGAATATACAGAGAATCTGAACTGGCTGCTGTATTATGACTATGTGGTTCAGTGGTACTCGCAAGAATTTCATACAAGACCTGCAGAGCACCTCACCGCAACCAATTAATATAAACTGTGTGCGTTCTATCTCTCACTCTTATTCCCACCATCACATTATTAGATGCTGTGACCTAATGTGTTTTTTGTTTCCTTACCAATTGCAGTACATGTACATGTGTTTACATTGTTTAGCCTCAGTTTTGGGACTGCATTGGTGTGAGAAAAATATATGAACGTACATATATGTGTAGCGAGATATATGTGTTTTTACATATATATTTTTATATTGTTTCCGGGGTCCCGCACATGGGCGGGAATATTCAGTGCTTATGACTATTAATGAGGATCCCCTGGTAGAGAAAGGTGACTTCTCCTTTGCACCACATTGCGCATGGGCATCGGCTCCATCCTCAGATTGTTTTTCACCATTAGGGAAATTATGGGAGCTTTGCAAGAAAAGGAAGGATGTCCATGTAAGCTGTATCTAATTACGATAAAACTGGAACAAATAAGGGTAGCTGGGGAGGCGGGTGGGCGTGTGTAACTCTGTAGCTCTACATGCAAAGAACAGATGCATACTGGTAAGTAGCATTTTCCGTTCGAGGCATATGAGCTGCAGATTACACACTGTGCATTGATTGTATTACAGTACCCACTCTTAGCGGCGACCACCCCTATCCGTTGCAGTAGTTTGAAATAGTGTTTTGAGAACAGCCTGGCTTACATAAGCTTGTTGTTTAGTTTTCACATCTACACAATAGTGTTTTGTGAATGTGTGCGGTGTAGACCATGTAGCTGCTTTGCAGATGTCATCTAGGGGAATGTTCCCTAAAAATGCCATTGAAGCCCCCATTTTCCTTGTAGAGTGGGCTTTAGGATAACGTACAATTAGCTTTGTGGTAGCAAATCTGTATGCATTGGACAATCCACCTAGCTAACCCAGCTTTTGATATTGGGTTGCCTTAGTGTGGTGGTGAGAAAGACACAAAAATTTGTTTGGTCTTACTAAGGAATATGCTACTTACCAGTATGCATCTGTTCTTGGCATGTAGGGGTGCTGACATTCATATCGGTGCATAGATCGCCGCATAGTGTTGGGTCCGGATGATTGCACATTGTTGTCCTGGAAGAGTCTTCGAAGTATCACGAGATAGGTGGCTCCTCCCCCGGACTACAGTGCGCATGGGCATCCTCTCCATCCTCAGATTGTTTTTCGCCATTGTGGCAGGGATGGATTATGATACAGTAAGTGATGGCCATGCTAAGAATAATTCTGAGTGCTACAGCTGCGACAGGCACCGGGGAGAAGGGAGGGCGATATGAATGTCAGCAGCCCTACATGCCAAGAACAGATGCATACTGGTAAGTAGCATATTCCGTTCAAGGCATGTGGGCTGCTTAATTCATATCTGTGCATAGAATGTATAGCAGTCTCCCCCTTAGCGGTGGTTGCCCGTGCCAGCTGCAGCAGCCTGAAAAAGAGTTCTGAGTACAGCCCGTCCTACAGCTGCTTGCTGTTTGGAGTGTACATCTACACAGTAGTGTTTGGTAAATGTATGTATGGTAGTCCATGTGGCTGCTCTACATATGTCCTCTAGAGGAATGTTTCCTAGAAAAGCCATGGATGCCCCTAACTTGCATGTGGAATGCGCTCTTGGGGGAACTGTTAACGTGCGTTTAGCTTTTTGATAACAAATTTGTATGCACTTAACCGCATCGCTGTGGCGGCTTTTCCAGCTGTGTGCTGCATTTTTGAAATTACTGCGTTACATGACTAGCTCAGCTCGTCATCAGCACACGGCAGGTAAGCCTGATGACGAGCTAAGCTCGTCATCAGCATCGAAGTGGTTAACAATCCATCTGGCTATACCTGATTTTGAAATGGGGTTGCCTTTATGCTGTGGTAAAAAAGGCAACAAACAGTTGTTTCGTTTTTCTGAGCGTTTTGTCCTGTCTATGTAGTACAGGAGAGTTCTTTTAACGTCCAGTGTATGTAGAGCTCTTTCTGCCACCGAATCTGGATTTGGGAAGAACACTGGCAGTTCGATAGTTTGATTGATGTGAAACTGGGATACCACCTTTGGCATAAATGTAGGGTTTGTACGTAGTACAACTCTATTTGCATGAATTTGTATGAATGGCTCTTGAATAGTTAGGGCTTGTAGCTCACTAACCCTTCTAAGTGATGTAATTGCCACTAGGAAAGCCACTTTCCACATTAGGAACTGTATCTCACACGAGTGTAGAGGTTCAAAAGGTGGTCCCATCAGTCTGGTTAGAACCACGTTCAAGTTCCAGATAGGTGAAGGTGGGTGTCTCGGTGGAATCACACGTTTGAGTCCCTCCATAAAAGCTTTAATAGCAGGTACTCTGAAGAGTGAAAGGTATTGCCTATTCTGAAGCTAAGCTGCCACCGCAACCAAGTGTATACGTATGGAGCCATAGGCTAGATTGCATCTATGTAAATGTAACAGGTAACATATGATGTTTTGAGTAGATGCATCTAGCGGATTTATGTCATTATTGGTACAATAGATGACAAAACGTTTCCACTTCACCGCATAGCAGGTTCTGGTTGTAGGTCTCCTTGCTTCCTTGATAATGTTCATACAGTCAGGAGGCAAGTTTAGGTAACCAAACTCTATGACTTCAGGAGCCAGATCGCAAGGTTCAACTGTTGCGGATCTGGGTGCAGAATGTATCCATGGCTCTGCGTTAAAAGATTGGGTGTTAGTCGCAGCCTTTGATGAGGCACCACGGAAAGTTCTAGAAACGAGGTGTACCACGGTTGCCTCGCCCACGTTGGAGCAACTAGGATGAGTGTCATGGAGTGTTGTCCCAGTTTGCATGCCACTAGTGGTATGAGTGGGGCTGGGGGAAAAGCGTACGCAAACTTGCCTGACCAGTTCATCCATATCGCATTGCCCTGAGACTGTGGATGTGGAAACCTGGCGGCGAAGCTTTGGCATTTTGCTTTTTCCCTTGTGGCGAACAGGTCTATGTCTGGGTGATCCCACTGCTGGAAGTACGGTTGTAGCACCGAGGGATGGATCTCCCACTCGTGCATCTGGTGGCTGTGTCTGCTTAGCAGATCCGCCATCTGGTTGTCCCTGCCTGGGAGGTGTTCCGTCATGAGGAAGATGTTCCTCTGAATGGCCCACTTCCACATGCTTTGCACTAGATGTGACAACTGTGGAGAGTGTGTCCCTCCCTGCTTCTGTATGTAGTACATGGCAGTCATGTTGTCCGTCCGGATCAACACGACTTTGTTGCACAGATGTACCTTGAACGCCTTCATTGCCATGAAGATTGCCATCAGTTCCAGCAGGTTGATGTGCAACTATCTATGATGTGTCGTCCATAGTCCCTGCACTGTGTAATGGAAGACATGCGCTCCCCAGCCCAGGAGAGATGCGTCCGTTGTCAGCACGATTTGTGGTACAGGCTCTTGGAACGGTCGTCCCCTGCAAAGGTTTTGTGGGTTCCACCAATGCAGAGAGTTGTATGCGCGACTGGTCACCAACACTAGGTCCTTGAATTGTCCTTGAGCCTGGTTCCACTGCCGTGCTAAGCACTCCTGAAGCGGACGCATGTGTAGTCTCGCGTGAGGGACTATGAAGATGCAGGAGGCCATCATGCCTATCAACTGCATAAACACCTGTGTTGGGAGCGAGTGTTGGGGTTTGAATCTTTGAATCAGTAATTGAATGCTGTTGATTCTTGATGAGTTTGGCTGTGCCTTTGCTGCCAGAGTGTCTATTGTCGCTCCTAGGTACTGTTGTACGTGAGCGGGTTGGAGATGAGACTTTGCATAGTTTAATGAGAATCCGAGGCTGTGCAGGAGGTGAATAGTGCGAGACATGTGGCTGGCACATTGCTGGACTGACTTTGCTTGGATGAGCCAGTCGTCCAGATAGGGGTAGACGTGGACATGGTTTCTTCTGAGGTGTGCCGCTACGGTTGCTAGGCACTTGGTAAACACCCTGGGGGCTGTTGTGACCCCGAAAGGTAGTACCTTGAACTGGTAGTGCTGATTTTGTATGGTAAACCTGAGATACTTCCTGTGTGCAGGATGTATTGGTTTGTGGAAGTACGCGTCTTTTAGGTCTAGTGTTGCGAGAAAATATCCCTGACTGAGCAATGGTAGAACCTGCTGTAAAGTGAGCATGTGAAAATGTTCTGACAAGATGTATTGGTTTAGGGGCCTGACTTCCAGTATTGGCCTGAGAGACCCGTCCTTTTTGGGAATTAAGAAGTACAGCGAGTATACCCCTATACCTTGTTCCTGTATAGGGAGGAGTTCTATGGCCCCTTTTTGCAGCATGCTGATGACTTCTTGCTGCAATAAGTCTGTGTGCTCTGCTGACATAGGACGGTGTCTTGGGGGTATGTTGCGTGGAGTGGAGGTTAGCTCTAGACAATAGCCGTACTGAATAAGTTGTCTCACCCACCTGTCTGTGGTAATGCTCTCCCAAACTGGCAGGAACTGTTGTAATCGTCCCCCGACCGGTGTTACATGGTCTGGGGGCAGTGACAAGGCGTCACTGTTTAGTATTGGCGGAGGATCTGGTGTTGTTATTCCCCTGTCCTCTGCCTTTGCTGCTGTTGCCACGGTATCCACCTCTATTATTTTTATTGTAGGTGGTTTGCGTGCTCCCTTTATTGTAAGGAATTTGTTGTGATGCCTGGCCTCATGTAGCTCCTCTGTTACTGGAGCGACGAAAAGAACCTCCTCTAAATTGTTGGGACTGCAAGGCACCCATGGACTTGGCTGTCTCAGTGTCTTTTTTAATCTTTTCTAAGATTATGTCCACATCAGGACCAAAAAGATAATCTGGGTTCACAGGCTGATTTAGTAATGTGGTCTGAATCTCAGGTTTGAATCCAGAGATGCGCAACCAAGCATGCCTCCTGAGCATGAGGCTTGTGTTTATGGCCCTGGCTGCAGTTCTGCTGCGTCTAGCGCACACTTAATGGATGCGTTGGATATGAGTTTACCCTCCTGTATTAGCATCTCCGCTCCCTCCTTGTAGGCCTCAGGCAAATGTTGAAGCAGTTGCTCTAGAGTGTGATAATGTGCCCTATCGTATCTGGCTAATAGGGCCTGTGTATTAGAAATCCTCCAGATATTAGCTGCTTGAGCAGCCATCCTTTTCTCAGAAGCTTCTAGTACTTTAGATTATTTGTCTGGAAGAGGAGCATCACCCGTAGTTTGTGAGTTGGCGCGCTTACGAGCATTTGAGACCACCAAAGAGTCTAACGGCAGCTGTCCCGTAATATATGTAGGGTCCACAGGCGCCGGTCTGTATTTCCTCTCAATCCTGGGGTTAATAACTCTTGCCCTAGTGGTTTCCTTGAAAATGTCCCCTGCGTGTTTAAGGACACCCTTTAGCATTGGTAAAGTTTTAACAGATTTCTCTGAAGTGGAGAAAGTGTCAAACAGGAAGTCCTCTTCAACTGGGTCAGCATGCATGTCCACATCATCATTTAGTGCTGCCCTTTCAATTAGAGCGTTGAACGCAGCGGTATCTTCCGTTGGTGATGTTTTCACAGGATAGGAGGGAGTATCAGGAATAGTCTGTGATTCCCCCTAGTCAGCAGGGTCTGTCCATGCTTGTGTTTGGTCATCCTGATCATTGTCTGCAGGGTAAATATATTGGTCATCATCATCATATCCCATATCCTCAATAGTGGGCGTGGGTGAATATGCCGAAGTGTCCTGGCCATAGTACCTCACAGTCTCAAAAAGGAAAGGTGATGTTGCAGAATCCCTTTTCTTTTTGAGTGGAATTTTGTATGATTCCAAAGTATTTTCTGATCCGATTTTCCTCTGGTAAATAGTAAGTTTACCAGATTCTGAGTCGATATGTAATTTGGACTGGTCATCATATGAGGGCTCTTGGTACATGACGTCCTCTTCCATAGGATGACTTATTTTTCCCAATAACACCTGTTTGGGGGTTTCGACCCCAGGTTTTGGATCGAGCGCCTTGGGGCGTGCAGTTGGTGGTAGTCCGAATTTTATCGGTGGCACAGTGTCCTTAGACAGACTGACCTTCTTCGGCGCCGGCGTAGATGTAGGCCCGACCGACTTAGCATTTTCGCCGATAAGTTTTTGGGGGTGCGCCGACTTCGGAGGCGCACTCTTCGCCCTTTATTCGGCGTTCGAGGCGCTTTTGACTTTCGACTCGAGGCCTTTCACAAGCTGTGGTCTGTCTACCTGATGCTTTGGATCGAGACCCTTCCGAGGTTTGAGTCCCTTGTTTGTGTCGGCGTCCATCGACGTCGCCTTCTTCGGTGCGACGTGCTTGGTTTTAATGGCGGACTTTAGCGCCCCGATCTTCGGTTCGACACCCTTTACTTTCAACCCCGCAGGGTCGTCGTCACCTGATTTCCTCGACGACTCAGATGGGTTTGACCCGAGGACTGTTTTCAGCACTTTCGGTTTTGTTATTAGCTCGATGGCTTTCGGTTTCGTTTTGAGTAATGGAACCGATGGCTCATGTGCTGTTTTCTTAGCCGGGCCTTGACGCGGGGCTATAGAATGTTGTTCATGATCTCGGCTAAGGCCTTCGGTCGATGCCTCGACCTGAGCCTTTGAAAGTCTGAGAGTCAGTTTCGGGCCCCCGTACCCACTGTTGGGCCGGTTTCATCGCTCGAGTCGTCATCAACGGCTCCGATGGGGGATACGTCGTCCCTTACCTAGACAACGTTTTCATATTCGACGTTGTCTTAGTCTTCTTCGTAATAGTTGGAGCCATGCTCCGAACCGGGATCCGACTGCTGTTCTGGATCCTCTGTGTCGACGACATCATCGTCGTCTTCATCGAAGATATTCACTGTGTCGGGCGCTGGCTTCGACATCGTTTGCCTCGCTGCGCGTCTGAGTCTAAGCGTCTTCTTCGACCTGAATCGAGCACAAGCTAGACAGTTGTTCTCGTCGTGCTCCGTTGATAAGCACTTGTTGCACACCGGGTGTACATCGATGTGCGGGTACTTAGAGTTACATAGGGGGCATCGTTTGAACGGGCTCCGTTCCATCGACGATCAGGCCTCCGGTGTCGAAAAGGCCACGCGGCTCTCTTAGACGTCCTGTTTAAGAAAACTTGAACAAGAACTCGGAACCGATTGAAACAATACCGACGACCCGAAGGCCTTTTGGCCTTTAGAAAGTTTCCAAACTTGAGTAAAGAAAAGTACATCCAAACCCAATGGCGGAAAAAAACAATCGGAGGATGGAGAGGATGCCCATGCGCACTGTAGTCCAGGGGAGGAGTCACCTATCTCGTGATACTTCGAAAACTCTTCCAGGACAACATTGTGCAATCATCCGGACCCAACACTAGGCGGCGATCTATGCACAGATATGAATTCAGCAGCCCACATGCCTCGAACAGGGTTGTGTTCCCTCAATGTGGCATAACAATGCTCTTTTGACATCTAGGGTATGAAGAGCTCTTTCTGCTACTGTTTATGGCTGCGAGAAGAACACAGGCAGTTCCACTGATTGTTTGAGGTGGAAGGGAGAAATTACTTTGGGGAGGAATTTTGGATTAGTACGGAGAACAACCTTATTGTGATGCATTTGCAAGAAAGGTTCTTGAATGGTTAGTGCCTGTAGTGCACTAACTCTCCGTAGTGAAGTCATAGCTACTAGGAACGCAACCTTCCAGGTTAAAAATTGGAGTTCACATTTATGTAAAAGTTCGAAGGGAGGTCCCATTAGCCGTGTGAGAATAATGTTCAAATTCCACACTGGTGAAGGTGGTACTCTGGGAGGAATTATTCTTTTGAGGCCTTCCATGAAAGCTTTAATAGCAGGCACTCTGAACAGAGATAGATGCTGTCTGTTGTGTAGATATGCTGCTATGGCAGGAAGATGCAGTCTAATAGACGTGTAGACTAAGTTACATTTTTGGAGATGTAATAAGTATCCTATGATGTGTTGAATACACACGTCTAGGGGATTAATATTGTTGTTGTGAAAATATATTACAAAGTGTTTCCACTTGGCTGCATAGCCTGCTCTAGTGGTTGGACGTCTAGCTTCATGCAGTCAGGGGGAAGTTTAAGATATCCGAATTCTAGGATTTCAGGAGCTAGATCGCAAGGTTGAGCTGAGCTGGGTCCGGGTGTCCGATCTCTCCACGGTTCTGGGTTAAAAGGCGTGGAGATAGGTATAGTTTTTGGTGCGGCACTACAGTTGTAGGAGTGTGGTGTACCATGGCTGTCTGGCCCACGTTTGAGCAACTAGGATGAGGGTTAGAGAACGCTGCTGTAGTTTGCGTACTACTAGTGGCATGAGTGGTAGAGGCGGAAAAGCGTACGCAAATTTGCCTGACCAGTTCATCCATATCGCATTGCTTTTGGACAGTGGGTGTGGATATCTGGCGGCGAAGCTTGGGCATTTGGTGTTTTCGTTGGTGGCAAAGAGGTCTATCTGAGGTTGTCCCACACATTTGAAAGAATGGTTGAAGAATTTGCGCGTGAAGTTCCCACTCATGGATCGGTTGTGTCTGACGACTTAACAGATCTGCTATAGTGTTTTGTACTCCTGGAACATGCTGGGCTAAGAGGAATATGTTTTGAGGTATAGCCCACCGCCATATTTTCAGTGCTAGCTGAGAGAGTTGCAGGGTTTGTGTTCTGTCCTGTTTCTGTATGTAATACATGGCTGTCATGTTGTCTGTGCGGACTAACACAGCCTTCTTTGATATTTGCTTTTGAAAAGCTTTTAATGCTAGGAATATGGCTAGTAACTCCAGATGATTGATATGGAGTAACTTTTGTTGTGGTGTCCACCTGCCGTGCATGGTGTGTTGCAGTAGGTGGGCTCCCCAGGCTAAGAGCGATGAGTCCGCTGTCGAGACTATTTGAGGAACTGGCTCTAGGAACGGTCGTCCTTTGAAAAGGTTTTTGGTGTTCCACCACTGCAGAGAGCGATGAGTCAGACTGTCCACCAACACTAGATCTGTTAATTGACCTTGAGCCTGGTTCCATTGGCGTGCTAAGCACTCTTGTAGAGGACGCATTTGTACTCTTGCATGGGGCACTATGAAAATGCAAGAGGCCATCATCCCTATGGGCTGCATGAACACTCGTGCTGGAAGGGAGTGGTGTGGCTGAAACTTTGTGTGAAGAGCTTGCATGCTGGCTATCATTACTGGTGTGGGATAGGTTAGCGCTGTCGAGCTGTTTATTGTGGCACCGAGGTACTGTTGTACTTTGGACGGTTGCAAATAGGACTTGGTGTGGTTTATTGTGTACCTCAAGTTGTGAAGCAGTTGGATAGTGGTACGAGTGTGTTCTACACACTGGTTGTAGGAGCTGGCTTTTATGAGCCAGTCGTCCAGGTATGGAAAGACGTGGATGTGCTGTCTTCTTAAATGTGCCGCGACTACTGCTAGGCACTTGGTGAATACTCTTGGTGCTGTTGTAAATCCGAATGGGGGTACTTTGAATTGATAGTGCTGTCCGTCTATTACAAATCTGAGATTCTTTCTGTGAGTTTTGTGAATGGGAATGTGGAAGTATGCGTCCTTGAGATCTAGAGTAGCAAGGAAGTAGTTTTGAAATAGAAGAGGAAGGACTTGTTTGAGTGTGACCATATGAAAATGGTCTGACTATGTATATATTTAGAGGTCTGAGGTCTAGAATAGGCCTTAGAGAGCCGTCCTTCTTTGGCATAAGAAAGTATAGGGAGTAAACTCCCTTGTTTTGTTGGTGCAGAGGAACTGGTTCTATTGCACTTTTTTCTAGTAGGGATATTACTTCTTGCTTTAGAAGTATTGGATGTTCTTGTGACATTGGACGCTGTTTGGGTGGTATGTTTTGGGGGGGGGGGGGGGGGGGTAGATGTTCGTTCTAGACAGTAACCTGATTGGATAATTTATAGCACCCACCTGTCTGATGTGATGTTGGTCCAGACAGGAAGGAATTGGTGTAGTCTTCCCCCTACAGGAGTGGAATGGTGAGGAGAAGTGGAGGAAGGTCATTGGGCAGGAGTGGAGGCAGAGCGGGAGTTGTTATTTTTGCCTCTGCCTTTGTTATTGTTGCCCCTGTAAACCCCTCTTTGGTAACCCCTATTGGAAGTGGATTGGGTAGGGGCTTTGTAAAAAGTAGAGGGACTATCTGAGGAGTAGCCTCTAGTGGTGCTTCTATAGGATGAGCGACGATAAGACCGCCTGGGAGCTTGCAACTGCAAGGCTCTCATTGATTTCGCTGTGTCTGTATCCTTTCATTTTTTTCAAGGGATACATCCACATTCGGTCCAAATAAATGTTGCTCGTCGAAGGGTTGAATAAGTATGGCACTTTGTACTTCGGGTTTAAAACCTGAAATGCGTAGCCATGCATGCCCATGTAAAAGGACACTGGTATGGATTGCCCTTGAAGCGGTATCTGCTGTATCTAGGGCGCAACGAATAGAGGTATTGGGGATGGTCTTACCCTCTTGTACAAGTTAAGTGGTCCTATTCTTGTACTTGTCGGGAAGGTGCTGCATTATGGATTCTAACTCGTCATAATGTGCCTTGTAGTACCTTGCTAATAATGCCTGAGTGTTAGCAATACGCCAGATGTTTGCTGCCTGTGACGCTGTCCGCTTGCCTGAGGCATCTAGGAGTTTAGACTCTTTATCTGTTGGGGAGCCTCGCCTGATGTTTGGGAATTGGCTCTCTTGCGTGCATTGGAGACTACAAGGGAGTCTAGTGGCACAGGCCCTTTAATGTAGGCTGGGTCTGAGGGGGCAGCCTTATACTTCTTCTCAATTCGGGGGTGGAGGATTCGAGCCCTAACTGGGTCTTTGGGGACTTCTGGCATATGCTTTATAACCCCTTTAAGCATAGGTAAAATTGAGGTGGACCTTTGTGTTGTATCAAAGGTGTCCATAAGGAAGTGTTCTTCTACTGGGTCAGTATGTAGGTCAACTCCATGATATTGGGCATCTCTATGGACTAGTTGGTTGAATCCCATAGTGTCCTCTGGTGGGGAAGGCCTGTAAGGGTATATGTCATCTTGTGGGATGTTAGGGACGTCTTGGGTACTATAATCATCCCAAGGGTTAGGTGAGCCAGGTGGACAAGGATCATCTAGTGGCTCATTATGAGCACCATCCCCTGTGTCATCAGAGGTGTTATCCCCGTCATTATCATCTTCTACTGGAGTAGGGGAGTGATGAGGAAGAGGAAGATATTCTTAGAGGAGAAGTCGCAATGTCCTTCTTAGGATGAGGAGCTGGTGCAAGAGTCTCTAATGGTCGTTTTTTTAGAGCTAAGAGTTAATGGACCAGTGTTGGGATCTTTAACCAGAATCTTTTGTGTAGGATCTGGATGGAATAGTTCCTCTGAGGGAGGTAGATATTTCGGGGTGGAGGTTTTCGGTTCCGTAGGCTTTTTGGCACTGATCCTGTAGCATCTTTTGGTTTAGAAACATGTGGTTTGTCTGATGGGCTGTGTGTTTTTTTCGGCTCTGAAGCTTTTTTCAGCTCCGATGGTGTTTTCGACTCCAAAGCATGGGAGTCTGGTGCTTTCGGTGGTAATTTCTTGCTCGGCTCAGAGTGTGCTTTTGGTGCCGGTGCCAGCCTTCGGCGCCGAGTGCTCAGACGTGGAAGCAACTGGTGTGGAGGTGGAAGATTGCTTCTTTTTCGGTGCCGGTAGGTGTGTGCCGGCAACAGGGGTAGGCTGACTCGAGCCCGAGTCGACTAAAGGCTTATTAGGGTTCTTAGCCTAGCTCGAAGGCGGGGCATTGGAAGCAGTCTCTCGGTGTGCACCCGGGCCCGAAGGTGAGGGTGTGACCGAAGCCTTTTTGGAGGGTGTTGGGGAAGGGTCGGGGTTCAACGTTTGTACTCACGACCCGCTGTGCTGGAGTGATGTCCTCGACATCTGAGTCTTCAGCCTCGGAGTTGCTGTCGACGCCATGTTGTTGCTCCTGCTCCGGCACGTCTACGCCCTCTTCAAAGATGTCGTCCGGGATCGAAGCGGACGAGCGAGCCATGGTTCTTCGAGCTTGTCGGTCCCGAATAGTCTTCCTGGAGCGGAAGGAGGCACAAACGGAACAGTCTCTGGCCTCGTGCTCCGGTGAGGGGCAAAGGTTGCACACCTCATGTAGATTGGTGTGGGGAAACTTCGACCTACATTGAGGAATTTTTTTGAATGGCGTCCTTTCCATGAGCCAGAGAGTAAGGTCCAGGTGGGCCCGAAGGCCTTCGTCGACGACCGGAATCGAAGACTTCGAAGTCGTAAAGAGTTGCGTCGATGGGAACTGAAATCGAAACAATACCGTTGAACTGGGTGAGGATTGCGCGTCGAAGGAAAATCGGTTCCAAACTGGAGCGCAGGAAACACATCCGAGCCCGATGGTGGGAAAAAACAATCTGAGGATGGAGCCGATACCCATGCGCAATGTGGTCCAAAGGAGGAGTCACCTATCTCGTGACTTCCAAAGAACTTTTCAGGACAAAAACAAACTGCAAACATCTGCGCCCAACACTAGGTGGCGATATATGCACAGTGTGTAATCTGCAACTCATATGCCTCATAATATTATATATATCATGTGATCAAGGCCTTGCTTGGCCGAAACGCGTAATGGTGGTGTGGTGGAGAGCAAAATAAAATAATCGGCACCAGTACCTGGGTTTGTCTCGTCTATTAAACCTGCGTGACTGCTGGAGACTATATATATATATATATATATATATATATATATATATATATATATATATATATATATATATATATATATATATATATTTGCAGCGTGATCAAGGGCAACTCGCCTGAAACGCGTAGCTGCTGGTCTCTGTAAAAGGTTGCAAATAAATTACATCTTTGCTGACTTTTGTGGTCCGTCTCCCTCGTCTGCAAGCGTGCGCTGTGTGAGAGCCGAAGAGGAGCTATATATATATATATATATATATATATATATATATATCCAGGGTTTCAATCAGGGGTTGGTAAGGCACACTACTCACCCGTTAGGGTCTCAAGGTGCTGGGGGGTGCAGTTCCATTGGGGTCAGCTGAAGAGCCAGGTCTTGAGGCCCCTCCTGAACTGGAGCAGCGTAGGGCTTGGCGGGAGGGGGAGGTTGCTCCAGGTCTTGGCTGCAATATAGAAGGACTTTCCACCTGCTCTGTTCCTGTAGTAGCCAGGGAGAGGTTGCTTGAACGGATGTTTCTCTTGTGGACGTGGAAGGAGAGACGGTTGTGGTGGTATTGTGGTCCGATGTTGTGGAGGGCCTTGTACGCGTGCGTGAGCAGCCAGTGCAGATCGTGGAAGTGTTGGGTGATGTGGTTGTGCCTGGAGAGGTTAAGAATTTGTTTGGCTGCGGCTGTCTGGAGTTTGCGGAGAAGTTTTTTGTTGATTACGGCGTAGAGGATATTGCCGTAGTCTAGTCTGCTGGTGATGAGGGTACGTATCACTATTATTCTGGATCCATGAGGGATCCATTTGAATGTTTTACGGAATATGTGGAGGGTGTTGAAGCAGGCTGAGGAGACGGCGTTGATCTGGTGGTTCATAATGAGCAATGTGACCAGTATGATGCCGAGGTTAGGAGCATGGTCTGTCGGGGTCGGTGGGTTCCCAAGGGCGCGGGCCACAAGTTGTCGCCCCAAGCTGAGGGGGTGGGGTCTTTCAATGAAGCTCAGGTGTGATGGCTGTGGCGGCCCTGTGGAAGACATGGGGCAAACTAGTGCTGGAGCGACACGGGTAAGAAAGTGGACATATCAACAATCTTTAGCCAAAAATAAACCTGTAGGTAGTTAAGGATCCATATTAATGTGCTGCTGTGGGGACATAAAACTGCTCCTGTAGCAGGTAGTATGAAGATGACGGTCAAAGGAACTGCCAGAATATTCAACGTGAGCAGTAAAAACATGCAGCACTTTTTACCATGATGAAAGTCCTCCGTGAAGAGGCAAAAAATGACTATGATGTGACTTAAGTAATGCATTTTCTATATCAGAAACATTAATTGTTTTTGTACAATTAACGAATATTGTATTCCTATTTAATGTGAGCAAAACTAGAATATCATGTAGAACAAGTTACAAAATTGTAAATATTTTAAGCTTTAATACATTCTTTGTTGAATGTTTAATTTGTAAACATTGTTGAATGTTTAATTTGTAAATACTTTAAGTGTGCTATATACTTTAGTAAAAACAAATTTAATAATAGGTTTATTGAGGTTTAAAACAAACCATATAAACTTCGAAAAAGAAAAAAAAGAAGGGGATAAAAAAAAGAGAAAAGGAGAACAAAGACGAAAATTTAACTGATAGTTTAAATAAATTGTTAAGAAATGCAATAACCTCGCTACCAAATGGGGGGCAGCAGATCGACCATTAACAATAAGCTGGGTGGCAGAAATGGCCAAATGTATGATTGCTGAAAAAGAGGTCTGTAAGTCCAGGGGCTGTCCTAAAAAATGGGACAAAAAAATGCTGCAGATGGAATGCATTTAGGGGGGGAATTGTGTGTTTCACCAACGGTGGAATTGAAAATGTCAAAAAGGTTGGACCGAAAACACGTACCGATGGCCTAAAACACTGTGCGGGATATATGTGGATGCATAAATGCCTTATCTGTAACAGAACCTATGCAACTATACTTCTGAATGTGATAAGTTTGATTTCAATAAAAATGTTAAAACAAAAAAAATAAATGCAATAACTGATTGCATATGCATTTCTTTTTTAGGGATCGGAGCTTCCGTACTGTAGTTGGCCAAGGCCAAGAGACAGTTTCATATGTTTAATTTGCAAAGCCTCCATATTTTTCAGAAAAACAGAATATGTGGGAGTGTTTCAACATTAGAAACACAATAACAGCACAGACTCATCTACTGGTTTACAATACCATCTGCCCTTATTTCTTGCGCTGGGAAGAGGTTAAATCCGATTTGCTTCAACATCTTCTCTTTACTGCATATTTAACTTGATTGTAAGAGGTAAACAAAATGTGTCTTACTCAATATACAGCATCTCTTATAGGAGATCTTAGGGGCTCATTACGATGGTAGTTTGATACAAGGGCAAGGGACCGCCCGACAAGACGTAGGCGGTCCCACCACCCAATTACAATGCACCAGCCGGGCTGGTGGGCGGAAAAGTGCTCAATAACACTACGGCTTGTGCTGCAGCCCTGGAAAGGGCTGCAGCACAGGCCACAGCACAAGCTGCAGTATTATTGACCACTTTGAGCACATACATGCACAGTGTGCCTGACACCATGTGGTGCCTGGCACATGGTACATGATTGTGCATGGGGCTCTACACAGGGCTCCCAGAGTCGCGTTCCGGCTACCTTTTCATGAACATCAATCAATCAATCATAACACTTGTAAAGCGCACTACACAACCGTGAGGGTCTCAAGGGGCTGGGTATATGGGGGGGTCCTGCTAGTGATCGAAGAGCCAGGTCTTGAGGAGTCTCCTGAAGGCCAGTAGGTCCTGGGTCGCACGTAGGTTGGTGGGGAGGGTGTTCCAGGTCTTGACGGCAAGGTGGGAGAAGGATCTGCCACTGGTGGTCGCTCCTCGCATGCGGGGACTGTGGCGAGGGCGAGGCTGGCAGAGCGGAGCTGGCGGGTGGGGGTGTAGAAGTCGAGTCGAGTGTTGTATGCTGGGCCGGTCTAGTGGAGAGCTTTGTGTGTGTGGATGAGGAGCTTGAAGGTTATCCTCTTGTTGACGGAGAGCCAGTGCAGGTCTCAGGTGGGGTGTGATGTGGCTGCGGCGGGGGATGTCGAAGATCAGACGTGCTGACGCGTTCTGGATGCGTTGCAATCGCCTCAGGAGCTTGCCCGACGTTCCTGCGTAGAGGGCGTTTCCGTAGTCCAGCCTGCTGGTGACGAAGGTCTGGGTGACTGTTCTTCATGTCTCGTTGGGGATCCATTTGAAGATCCTTCGGAGCATTCGGAGGGTGTTGAAGCAGGATGAGGAGACGGAGTTGACCTGCTTGGTCATGGAGAGGGTGGAGTCGAGAATGACCCCTAGATTGAGTGCCTGGTCGGTGGGTGTCGGGGCTGTTCCTAGGGTTGCAGGCCACCAGGAGTCATCCCAGGCTGAGGGGGTGGAGCAGAGGATGAGGACCTCCGTCTTGTCCAAGTTCAGCTTCAGTCTGCTGTTCCTCATCCATTCGGCGACGGCCTTCATTCCTTCATGGAGGTTGGTCTTGGCGGTGTGAGGGTCTTTGGGGAGGGATATGATCAGCTGGGTGTCGTCGGCGTAGGAGATGATTTGGACGTCGTGATGTCGGGCGACGTGGGCGAGGGTTGCCATGTAGATGTTGAACAGCGTCAGGCTGAGGGAAGAGCCCTGGGGTACGGCGCAGACGATTTCAGTGGCCGTGGAGTGGAAGGGGGGTAGGGGAGCACTCTGAGTTCTGCCGGAGAGGAAGGACGTTGTCCAGTCCAGGGCCTTCTCTTGGATCTCAGCGCCGTGTAGGCGTGTGCGTAGTGTGTGTTGGCAGACCGTGTCAAAGGCGGCTGGCAGGTCCAGGTGGATGAGGGCTGCTGTTCCTCCGCTGTCAAGCAGGGTCCTGATGTCATCCATGGCGGCGATGAGGGCGATCTCGGTGCTGTTGGGACCGCCATGAACATGCAGTCGGAAAGGGATATCACAATCCTGATGGCGGTGCCTGGGCAGACACAGTCTCCATTCAGGTTCAAGATTCCGACCACCGCCCCATCAGGATCAGTAGATCCTGTCAGAAGCAGCAGTGCACCCCCGAGAGTCAAGGGTCCAACCGCTAGCACTGCAATGAAGCGGTCGGCCCGAAGGGCTGTCTGTTGGTGAGACCCCCACGACGGCACAACGCTGGCGGTCCCATCAGCATCGTAAGGATGCCCTTAATAACTATGTATTCCAGATCAGTATGACAATGATATTTTAATTTGTTTATTGATCATCAATATTAATAGGCTTCAAAAATATAAAAAAGATTTGCCTTGTTGTGCACTGTGTAAACAAAATTCACAATAGAATTAATATGTGTAACTCAGTTCCGTGCAATTAAAATGTTCAGGATAAACTAATAGGATTTAAATATTGTTTTTCCTGTAACTTACCAATCCTCATGCTAGCACTACTGTGTTACTCTCATGGATAATAGAATTTGGAAAGGCTTGGGGATTTTACTAGTATTCACAAGGGTTATACTTTGTGGAACCAGTGCTGGAAAAAAGGCACTCACCCATTGCATTGCTGTTCAAAAGGAACACACCATGGGCTGTTCCCCCTTCTTCCAGTGACAGGTAAAATGGATGTGATCCATATAGGTTGTAGAACTCCTGAAAGCAGAAAGCAGAATTTTGTAAATGGGGACAACTTACGTGCATTGCCTAACATATTGTAATTAAAGCTTGTCTGGCTTCAAGAATAATTAAAGAGTGCTTAATGCTTGCATGTTGTTCAGCATATTCTGTGCTAAAGCAGTGGCATATGTACAATGTTGTTGGACAACAGCTGCTTCCTCACTAGTTCCAAGTTAGGATCCTCACCAAATGAGTCAAGCAGCATTTGGGGAATTCAGGATATACAAAAAGGTATACAACTTAAAACATGAACTCTTAATCAAACTGAATATGGTTATAGCTCAGATACCATACTGTATTATAATTAATGTTTTGTGTCTCTTTTTAGGAGAAATCAAAAAGTCATAACATAAGTGGGTATTTTTCTACCAATCCCTATACAAAAGTGTAAATGAATTGAGATGATTTAGATTGGAAAAGATAATAAACACTGGTAATGTTAAATTCTAACATCACATGAGTAGAAAAGGCCAGGTTTGAATTATGAAAGGGAAGAATAGCAATCTTTATGATAAACCAATTGCAAAACATGGAAGGAGGAAGATCGTAAAGAGAAAGAAGGTTAGGTAAACCTGGACTTGCGTATCTAGAGAGAGCACAGAAATACTGTGTAGTCATTAACAGTGTATGATGCCCAGCATGGGTGGATGAAGCATACACCCAAATGCTAACATGATATTAAAAGTAGAATCCATTGGAGCTCATGATTGGGAGACTGTTAGAAGCAGAGACAGTACAAATATGTGGCCGCACATTTGTGAAGGCATTTACACCTTGCAAGTGTGTGACAGCAATTTTCAAAGTCCGCAAGTCCCAGTTCATTAACAGGATTTGTACACAATGTGATGGACACAACAAATGTACTCGCATTTTCAGTCCAGCCCTCCATGCATAACATGCTGTCTATCTTTATTAGGACCAATTTGCCCCAGAAGAGTGCAAGTAAAGAGATTAGGGTGAGGTAGATGTCCAAAAGCTCCCGATAGTTTATGTGACGGCCCTAGTATTGTGGGGTCCAGGTGTCCTCAACAGTCACAGGGTGGAGTTGCGCTCCTCACCCTGTGAGTGAGGTTCTGTGTTAATGTCCACCTGCTGAAGTGCACGTTACTTGCAGAATGAGCCTTAGGAATGGCAAGCTGAACAACAAACTGTTGCTGTTCCACCATATCAGAGTGCATGTAAACCTGACCTTTACCAACACTAGAACCTTCCATTGACCCTACACTTGTGGCCATTGCCTCACGAACAGTAATAGCGGGAGCATGTGCAGCCTGGCATGTAGCACTATGACAATGTAAGAAGCCTTTATCTCAAAAAACCTTTTTTACAGTACACACCATTTTACTTGAAAAAAGAGGCAGCCGCTTTTTGGATGCCCTCTCTTGGTTGGGGTATGCTTTCCAGTAGACAGTGTGGACCCAAGAAAGGGATAGAGCTGTTGGTGGAGGACATCAGACTTACTGGCATGGATGGGGAACCCTTACTTGTGGAATAAAGATACCACTGTTTGCATCTGTACTTGGCAGGGAGCTGTCCTTCTTGAGTAGTAAGAATCAGAGGGGGTACACTCCTTTGCTACACTGGTGGGAGAGCACCAGCTCAATAACTCCTTTTCTTAGGAGTGCCTGCACCTCCCACTGGAGCAGCTGATGATTTGGTCTGGGAAAATGGTGTCGAGGAGAACTGTTTGGAGGTGCAGTTTTGTGTGAATCTCTAGGCATTACTCCTACCATACTACTGAGAGCACCGATCCGGCTGAGGTAATTGTCTTTCACTAGAGATATGACAAAGAACCCCAGTCATTCCCTGACAGGTGTTTTGTGGCTGGGGGAGTGGACAGGGAAGTAACTTGTTTGAAGCTGTAGCGCCCCAGCTGGAGCCACTTCCGCCCTTGCCTCTTCCATTAACTCTACAGCCCCTCTATGAGAATGCTTTGAAAGGATGCATGCCCCGAAAAGGAATACTGCTGGTAGCCCTGCCTTTGAGTGGATGCTGGTGCCTTGGACCTGCCTCGGGGATGGTGTTTGTGAAAGGTGGGCATTTGTGTGGAGGACTGAAAGGCAACCATGGATTTGGCAATATTTGTGTTATTTTAGGTTTTCTCTAGAATGTCATCAACCTGGGGGCTACAGAGGTGTAACCCATCTAAGAGCATGTTACGTAGGTGCACCTGCAACTATGCCGGAAACCTGAAATCAGGAGTCAGGCAGGGTGGCATAGGCGGATGCTTCTGTTAATTCCTCTGGAGTCAGTGTCTTCAGTAACCAGAGCACATGTAATGTTTGCATCCAATATGATCTTGCCCTTCACCACTAGCTCTTCGCCTTTCTTCCTGTGTGTCTCCAAGAGGTGTTTGATTAGGTCCTGCATTTTTCGCAACAGATAGCTATGGCCGCAGACACCCATCTCTCTATACAACCTCTTTAAATTGCCGGACTCTTTCTTGGAGGTGTAAAGGTGACCAGGAGCTGATCAGATCTTCTGAAAAGTATGAAGCGCCCGTTATGCTTCTTTTGAGGTATTTTGAAAGAATGACTTTAAAACAATAAGTTCATTGAGGTAAAAATCTGTAGGCTTGGATTAATACGTAGGATAAGTCTGCCCTTCTTGAATTGAGAGTATGGCCTCTAAATGGTAAGAGCTTGTATTTCACGGATTCTTCTTGCAGAGAGCCGTTTTCCATGTACGATGTTTGAGGTCTTATGTATAGAATCGAAAGGCCTCATCAGTTGAGCTAAAATTATGTTCAGCTGCCAAGGAATGGTGGTTTCCTAATTGGAGGATAAGCTCTAAAAAGTCCTTTAAAAAGTCCTTTATCAGTTTGTCGGACCATAGATACGGATTAGTTACTTACCTGTAATCCTAGTTCTCTTCCAGGGGTATCCTCATCAAAGTCATAAGCATTCGAATATTCCCGCCCATGCGCAGGACCTCGGAAACACTATATTATATGTGCCCCACATATATATATATATATATATATATATATATATATATATATATATATATATATATATATATATATATATATATATATATATATATATATATATATATATATATATATATATATATATATATATATATATATATATATATATATATATATATATATATATATATATATATATAAGTAACATCAGAGCTGAAATATGATGTGAAGAATTTCCACCATACATGAATAATATGCATTAGAAACATGAGAAACAACAGCAAAGATGGTTTAGAAACTGTTTTAATGCTTCGAAATCAGCAGAAATTCTCATACCTCACTGAAAGCATAGGCAGCTCCCAGGCTGCATTGCAAACACACAGTCTAAAAAGACTGAAAACCTAACCTGTAGCTGCATAGCAATAAACTGACACCGTGCCTTTAAGGCACCCATGACCCCCAGTATCCCATCATGCCTCAGGGGTGACAGTTAGGTCAGTTGTTCTTTTCGGAGACTGAAAAAACCCAGTAACAAATAGGTTAACAATATCTCCTTATTAAAGAATGTCCTTTGCCTGGGGAGGCGGGAGGGTTGCTTATGACTTTGATGAGGATACCCCTGGACGAGAACTAGGATTACAGGTAAGTAACTAATCCTTCTCTTCCAGGGGATCCTCATCAATAGTCATAAGCATTAGAATAGAATAGCGAGCCTCACCTCATCTCCCTGCGGGCACAGGAGTAACAATACAGTAATAACCATACTAAGCCTAGTAACAACTAAGCTCGTACAGGCCGCAGGCTATCCAAATAGATTCCTCAAAGAGGCTTGTCCTACTTGAGTATCGGCCCTGGAATCAGATTCTAGACAGTAATGCCTCGGTAAGGTATGAACTGATTTCCAGGTTGCAGCCTTGCATATTTCTGACATTGGAATGTCGTGCAAGAAAGCCACTGTGGCCGCTTTTCCTCTGGTAGAATGCGCTTTGGGTGACACCAATAAAGGCTTGCCTGCAAGCTGGTAGGCCAATTTAATGCAGGAGACAATCCATCTAGAGATGTACCTCTTGGCCGCTGGAAAGCCCGTTCTCATTGAACCATAGTTCACGAACAGCTGATCCGACTTCCTGACTCCCTTGGTTTTTTCCAAATAGAACTTGAGCACTCTCTTTAAATCCAAGGAGTGCAATGACCGCTCTGCTGGGGTCGCTGGATTTGGAAAAAAAAGGGAGGCGGATGGACTGATTTATATGAAAATCAGAAACCACCTTAGGCAAGAAGGATGGGTGAGCCCTCAGGACCACCCTATTTTGATGGAAAATAGTATATGGTTCCTTCGCACAGAGCGCTTGTATCTCGCTTACTCTGCGCGCTGATGTGATTGCTACTAAAATGGCTGCTTTCCAAGATAGATGTTGCAAAGAGGCCTTGTGGATAGGTTCGAAAGGAGGTGACATTAACCTGGATAGAACCAGGTTCAATTCCCAAGGAGGAGAAGGATTTCGCACAGGGGGATAAGACTTTTTTCAACCCCTGGAGGAAGACCTTAACCACCGGAACCTGAAAGAAAGAAATTTGATTAGGCGATTTCCTGAACGCTACTATAGCTGACAGATGCACTCTAATGGAAGCATATTTCAAACCAGAAGTTGCCAAGGAAAGGAGGTATGGCAGAATTACCTCCTCCTGCCCTTTAGTAGGATCTAGGTGATTATCTCTACACCATATAAAAAACCTTTTCCACTTTAACGCATAGAACGCTCTCGTGGAAGGCCTCTTAGCCTCCTTTAAAATGTGCATGCATTCGGGAGGCAAGTTCAGATGTCCATATTGCAGGACCTCAGGTGCCATGCTGTTAGGTTCAGTGATGGGAGGTGGGGATGCAGTATCCTCCAGTTCATCTTGCTCAACAGGTCCGGCCTGCAAGAAAGTCGTCTGTGTGGACACACAGACAGATGCAGAAGGTCCGGGTACCACCACTGCCGTGGCCAATCCGGAGCTATCAAGATCATCTCCATGTCCGACCTGAGGAGCTTGGACACTACCTTCGGAATCAGATCCAGGGGAGGAAACGCGTAAGCGAATGTTCCCGACCAATCCATCAGGAGAGCATTCCCCTGCGTCCCTGGCCGGTGGAACCTGGAAGCGAAGGCGTGGTATTTGGCGTTTTCGTCGTCTGCAAGCAAGTCTATGGCCGGACGACCCCAGCAACGAAAAAGCTCTTCTACCACTTCGTCGTTTAGCACCCAGTCTGGCTGATCTTCGTAGTGCTAGATGTGTGCGTCTGCTTTGACGTTCAATTCGCCTGGAAGGTGCACCGCCACTACTAAGAGGCCCCGAGAGAGAAGCCAGTGCCAGATGGTTTGAGCCTCTCGGGAGAGTGGGCGAGATCGCGTGCCTCCTTGTTTGTTCAGATAGAACATGGTGGTCGTATTGTCCGTCTGAACTAGGACGGAGTTGGACTCGATTGCTGGAAAGAAAGCTTTGAGAGCTAGCAACACCGCTCTGAGCTCCAGCATGTTGATGTGGTATGTCTGCTCCTGCGCAGACCACTGACCCTGAATCTGAAGCGGACCCATGTGCGCTCCCCAGCCTTGCAGAGAGGCATCCGTCACTATAGACTGGGAAGGAAGAGGTTGGTGAAAAGGTACTCCCACCAGCACATTCCTCGTCCGAGTCCACCATTTCATGGCATCCTTCGTTGCTTGAGAAAGAGTGATACGATCTTCCCAGCGCCCTGTCGCTTGGTCCCACTGGTCTTCGAGAGCCTGTTGCATAGGCCGCATTCTCAGCCTGGCGTTTAGGATGAGAAAAATGCAAGACGCCATAGAACCCAGCAGGGATGCTACTTGTCGGGCTGTTGGAAACCGAGACTCTAGCAGAATCCCACATTTCTGTCTCATGGAAAAAAGTCTCTCCTCCGAAGGAAACGCTTTTCCCAATTTTGTGTCCAGAACGGAGCCTAGGTAGTGGATGGACTGTCGGCCGCTGGACTGACTTCTCCAGGTTTACATGGAGACCGAGTCTGTGCAACTGGTGCAGGCAAAGTTGCAGATCGTTAACTACCCGTACCGGAGATGGACCCTTTAGGAGCCAGTCGTCCAGGTATGGATAGATTAAGAGTCCCTTCTTGTGAAGAAAAGCCGCCACCACTGCCATGCATTTGGTGAAGACTCGTGGTGCGGACTTGAATCCGAAGGATAGCACCTTGTACTGGTAGTGTTTGTTTCCTACGACAAACCTCAAGTACTTGTGATGCCGTAGTGCAATCGGAATGAGAAAGTATGCATCTTGCAGATCCACCGAACACATCCAATCTCCGGTTTGAAGATGTGGGCATATTGGCTGAAGAGCTAACATGCGGAACTTTTCTTTTACGATGACTTTGTTTAGGAGACGAAGATAGAGTATGGGCCTGAATTTGTCCTCCTGATCTCTTTTGGGGACAAGAAAGTATCTGTAGTAAACTCCCTTTCCCCTTTGAGAGGGGGGGAACTTCCTCTATAGCTCTTTTTTGTAGCAGGATTTCCACCTCTTTCCTGAGCAAGCTTAGCTGGTGAGGGCAAGATCTCTTTGGAGGAATGCTCCTTGGAAGCGCACGGAAACGTAGCATGTATCCATTGCGCAGTATATTCAGCACCCATCGATCTTTTGCGATGCTGACCCACTCTGCCAGGTGTTGTGAAGCACTTCCTCCCACTGGAGTGGGCAACGGCGCCAGAGGAAGCCACTGCTCAGGCCTTTCCTCCTCTCGTTGTGGTAGAGGACTGCTGGTGACCTCCTCTACCGTTGTTGGATTTTCCTCGAAACTGGGATTTCCCCTGGTTCTTATTTTGGGACCACTGAGGGGTTTGAACCCTCGGTTGAGCCCCTCTTCCCTTGCTGGTCTTGAAAAGGCGTTTGAACTCTTTTTTCTTTTCCAAACCCACCGCCTTTACTGTATCCAGCTCTGTCTTCATACGAGTCATCTCTTCGTCAACCTGTGCTCCGAAGAGAGAGGACCCCGAAAAAGGAAGATTTAGGATGCGATGTTGAGCATACGGCTTCAAACCTGTGAGACGCAACCAAGCTGACCTCCTGCCACAAACCCCATGTGAGTAGGAGTGTGCCGCAAGAACGGCACCGTCCGCTGCAGTGCTTATCAACTAGTTCGCCACCAGACATCCTCTGTCATAGTTTCTTCGAAGTCCTTCTGGTCTTCCTTTGGAAGCTTTGACTTAAACCTTTCCATTGAGTCCCATAAGGCTCTATCGTATCTACCCAACAGTGCGGCCGCACTCAAGCCCTTCAGTGTGGAGGCAGCTGAATTGCACACCTTGCGACCCCACGAGTCCTGTGATTTGCTGTCCTTATCTGGTGGTGCTGAAGAGGAAGCAGAGACTGCATGCGTCTTCCTTGCAGCTGCCACTATCACAGAGTCTGCTCGACGGTCAGATTGTACAAAAACTGGGTCAGATGAAGCTGGTTTGTACTTCTTCTGTATGCAAGCCGGCACCGCTCTGATGGTTGCTGGAGTAAGGAAAACATCTTTGACCGGATCCATTATTCCCGGGACCAAAGGCAGCAGCGGGCGAGAGACAGCTTTTTTGTGAAAAGTTTCAAAAATTACTGTCGTAGCCACCTGGGGGACAGACATCTCAATGTTCAGTTTTTGAGCTCCTTTTTGTAGGACATCTAGGTAAGTGCCTATGTCATCCACTGGAGAGATCTAGAAACAGGACTATCCGTTATCGTAGGAGAGTAATCCCTCTTGGAAGACCTGGTAGAAGAGGTAGATGAAGTAGACGGAGTTCTTCTACGTCTACGGTGCGCACCGTGCCTCCTCTCCCGTGATCTTCTTGGGTGTTCTTCCCTTCTAGGAGAGCGAGATCTGACCGGATCTTTTCTTCAGGGTGAACGAGATCTGACCGGATCCTCTCTTCTGGGAGAACGAGATCTAACCGGATCTTCCCTTCTGGGAGAGCGGGATCTGGTTGGTCGTCTCACAGGCGATTTGCTTGCTTGGCGCCTGGGGGGACTGCGTCTGTCCACTTCCTCCACTAGCCTCTGGAGAGGAGATCTGTACTGAGGACCGACATACTCTTGCATACGTCTGGCAGCCCCTGACTCTCGCCAATGATCCAAAGACTTGTACCATCTAGGTGACAGTCTGACCTCCGCAGCCAAAGGATCTGGCTGCCGTACAGGCGATCTGTGGACAGGACTTCTGGATCTTGAGGATGTCGTCGAAGAGCCAGAAGACTGACGTGGAATGGCGAGAAGCTGACTCCGTCACCATGATTACAGAGTTCCTCGACGACGATCGAGCTCTTTCTGAATGCCTCGACGTCGAGCGTTCCGGCATCCGATGTCTTTCTCTCGACGCCGAATGCCTCTGGGGAGTCGGTGGAGCCATCAATCTAGATGTCGAATGCTTAGACGGCGATCAATGCGAGGATCTACGATCTCTCGACGCCGAACAGCGAAGAGCAGCCGTCGGCAGAGCCTCTCTCGATGCCGAACGGCGATGACCAGCCGTCGACGGAGTCCTCCCTCTCAACGTCGAATGTCTGTGCGATGACGGCGGAGGAGTATTGGTCATCCTCGACGCAGAGCGTCGACGAGACGGTGACGGAGACTGCCTCCTCGACGCCGAACTATGTTTTGTTGTCGACGGCGGAGGGGTCTTGGTCCTCGACGCTGAACGTCGTTTCTTAGGCGGCGGAGGGGTCACACCTCGACGCTGGTCGTTGCCTGGATGGCGACAGCGGAGGAGTGACCTCCCTCGACGCCGATCGTCCCCGGGATGACGACGGCGGAGGGGCCTTGGATCTCGACGCCGACCGTCGCCTGGTTGACGGCGGCAGAGTCACATTTCTCGACGTCGCCCGGTTGACGACGGCGGAGGAGTGACCTCCCTCAATGCCGATTGTCGCCGGGTTGACGACGGCGGAGGGAATTTCGACAACGGAGCTGGATTCTTCGACGTCGTCGACGTACCTGGTCTTCTTTTCGATGGCGAGCCCGCCGTCAACGGTAATCTCGAAGATAAATGACCCAAAGTGGTTCTTTCCTCAGCGCCGAGCCCGACGCTGAAGCTGAAGGACGTGAAGACTTCTCTTTTGAAGATGTTTCAGCCTTCTTGGAGCCCTTCTTCACCGGAGACCTTCCTCTGGATGAACTGTGAGCCAGGCCATAAATGCGAATCCTCTCCCTGTCTTTGAGAGTTCTTTCTGACAGGTGCTCACAGTGAGGACAGGTTTCTGGATCATGTTCTTCAGGCAGACACAGGATACAAACGTCGTGGTTGTCTGATTTTGCCTTCTTGTTGCCACAAAAAGGACATTTGTCAAAAAGAGCAGGCATTCTCAGTTGAAAATGCTCACTAAACTGACTTAAAAAGACAGTTTCTTACTTGACTAGACGAAAAATGTCAAAGTAAGTAAAAAAGTTGTTAAAAGTGAAGTCATTTTCTGTCAGAAAACAGAAATTAGTGGAGCTGTGTAACCAGGATCCTTCCTGAAGGAGCCGGAAAGAACAACTGACCTAACTGTCACCCCTGAGGCATGATGGGATACTGGGGGTCATGGGTGCCTTAAAGGCACGGTGTCAGTTTATTGCTATGCAGCTACAGGTTAGCTTTTCAGTCTTTTTAGACTGTTTGCAATGCAGCCTGGGAGCTGTCTATGCTGTCAGTGAGTTATGAGAATTTCTGCTGATTTCTAAGCATTAAAAGAGTTTCTAAACAATCTTTGGTGTTGTTTCTAATGCATATTATTCATGTATGGTGGAAATCCTTCACAGCATATTTCAGCTCTGATGTTACTTGGAATATATATATATATATATATATATATATATATATATATATATATATATATATATATATATATATATATATATATATATATATATATATATATATATTAATGCTTATGACTATTGAGGAGGATCCCCTGGAAGAGAACTTTTAGGTTCTGGATTACATGAATCTTGAAATTGATGCCAGATGGACTCTAGGCGAGGGAGGGAGAGCGAGGGAGGGAGAGCGAGGGAGGGAGAGCGAGAGCGAGGGAGGGAGAGCGAGGGAGGGAGGGAGAACGAGGGAGGGAGGGAGAACGAGGGAGGGAGGGAGAACGAGGGAGGGAGGGAGAACGAGGGAGGGAGGGAGAACGAGGGAGGGAGGGAGAACGAGGGAGGGAGGGAGAACGAGGGAGGGAGGGAGAACGAGGGAGGGAGAACGAGGGAGGGAGAACGAGGGAGGGAGAACAAGGGAGGGAGAACAAGGGAGGGAGAACAAGGGAGGGAGAACAAGGGAGGGAGAACAAGGGAGGGAGAACAAGGGAGGGAGAACAAGGGAGGGAGAACAAGGGAGGGAGAACGGAGGAGGGAGAACGGAGGAGGGAGAACGGAGGAGGGAGAACGGAGGAGGGAGAGCGAGGGAGGGAGAGCGAGGGAGCGAGGGGAGAGACAGAGACAGATGTGTGTATGCCGGGTCTGGTGGCTCAGTGGACGAAGGCGTCCGCTGCAGGGACCTGTGATCAACCTCATGGTCAGTTTTTTTTGTTGCTCTAGCCCGCCCACTCCCCCACTGACCCCGCCCCCACCGGTGCGGCCCTCAGACACAAACCACACTGTAAATTTGGCCCCTGAGAGAATGTTTGTGAGTACCCATGGTCTAGGGTAATCTGGTGCCATGCACTTGGTGAATATTCTTGGGGCAGAGTTTAATCCAAACGGAAGGACTTTGAATTGGCAGTGGCATCCAGCCACCTTGAATCGGAGATACTGCTTGTGTTTTACACGGTAATTAACCTTTATCCCGCGTTTGTTTTCCCACGGACTTTCAGGCCGCATACCATTTATCCGCAAGGTCATTGACCTTGCATACCATCATCCCGCATTTTTTCAAAACGCATGTGCATTTATCACGCATGCCTTTACAACGAATTACGTTGTAAAGGCATGTATGGTAAATGCATTTGCGTTGTGAAAACCACAATGACAAGAGAGGTAAGGGGGTTTGGGTTCATTTTTTCGTCGTGCTGGGTTAGTGATTGTGTAGTGTAGTGTTAGTGTAGTGTAGAGTTGTGGTGGTTGTTTAGTGTAGGGTCGTGCTGGGGGAAGTGTTATAGGGGTTAGGGTAGTGTTGTAGTGTTTGTGTAGTGTAGGGTCATGCTGGGGGTAGTGTTTTAGGGTTTAGGGTAGTGTTGTAGTGTTTGTGTAGTGTAGGGTCATGCTGGGGGTAGTGTTTAGGGTAGTGTTGTAGTGTTTGTGTAGTGTAGGGTCATGCCGGGGGTAGTGTTTTAGGGTTGTGTTGTAGTGTTTGTGTAGTGTAGGGTCATGCTGGGGGTAGTGTTTTAGGGTTTAGGGTAGTGTTGTAGTGTTTGTGTAGTGTAGGGTCATGCTGGGGGTAGTGTTTAGGGTAGTGTTGTAGTGTTTGTGTAGTGTAGGGTCATGCCGGGGGTAGTGTTTTAGGGTTTAGGGTTGTGTTGTAGTGTTTGTGTAGTGTAGGGTCATGCTGGGGTGTAGTGGTTTAGGGTAGTATTGTAGTGTTTGTGTAGGGTCATGCTGGGGGTAGTGTATTAAGGTAGTGTTGTAGTGTTTGTGTAGGGAAGTAAAGTGCTTCATGGTAGTGCTGGGTAGTGTAAATGTTGGAAAAGGACTGTGTGGTGCAGGGGTACTACATTAGAGTGTAGTGTAGGGTAGGGTAGGGTAGGATTAGTTACTTACCTGTAATCCTAGTTCTCTTCCAGGGGTATCCTCATCAAAGTCATAAGCATTAGAATATTCACGCCCATGCGCGGGACCCCGGAAACAATATATTATATGTGCCCCACATATACATATACATATATATATATATATATATATATATATATATATATATATATATATATAAATAAGCACTTGCAGCCAAATAAAACAGTAGAGCTGGAATATGCTGTGAAGAATTTCCACCATACATGTGTATTAGCATTAGAAACATGAGAAACAACACCAATGCTTGTTTAGAAACTGTTTTAATGCTTAGAAAGCAGTAGAAATTCTTATAACACACTGTAAGCATATACAGCTCCCAGGCTGCATTGCAAATACCCAGTCTAAAAAGACTGAAAAGCTAACCTGTAGCTGCATGTACTAAAACTGACGCTGTGCCTTTAAGGCACCTCTGCCCCTAGCTTCCCATCATGCCTCAGGGGTTACAGTTAGGTCAGTTGTTCTTTTCGGAGACTGAAAACCAAACCATGGTAATAACAGGTTAAAACATCTCCTACTTAATAAACAAAGTCCTTTGCCCGGGGAGGCGGGAGGGTTGCTTATGACTTTGATGAGGATACCCCTGGAAGAGAACTAGGATTACAGGTAAGTAACTAATCCTTCTCTTCCAGGGGATCCTCATCAATAGTCATAAGCATTAGAATAGAGTAGCGAGCCTCACCTCATCCCTGCGGGCAAAGGAATCAACAGATAACATTCATATCCGTAGGCCCAAACAGTAGGCCTTATTCTACCCAAATAGGTTTCTCAAGGAGGCTTGCCCTACTTGAGACTCCGCTCTGGAATCAGACTCTAGGCAATAATGCCTTGTAAAGGTATGGACTGATTTCCATGTTGCAGCCTTGCATATTTCTGACATAGGAATGTCATGTAAAAACGTTATTGTGGCTGCTTTTCCTCTAGTGGAATGAGCTTTGGGTGATTGTAATAAAGGTTTGCCAGCCAGCTGGTATGCTAGCCTGATACAGGAGACAATCCATCTGGAGATGGATCTTTTGTTTGCTGCAAACCCCGCCCTCATTGGACCATAATTGACAAAGAGTTGGTCTGTCTTTCTGGTGTCCTTCGTCTTCTCTAGGTAAAACTTTAGTACCCGTTTAAGATCTAACGAGTGCAACAACCTCTCAGCTGGGGTCGATGGGTTAGGAAAGAACGAAGGAAGGGTAATCGTTTGATTTATATGAAATTCCGAGACCACCTTTGGAAGGAAAGATGGATGAGCCCTCATTACTACTCTGTTGTGGTGAAACACAGTGTAAGGTTCCTTGGTGCAGAGTGCTTGTATCTCGCTAACCCTGCGAGCAGAGGTTATTGCCACCAAGAAGGCCGCCTTCCAAGTGAGATGCTGCAAGGAGGCCTTGTGTATAGGCTCAAACGGTGTAGACATCAGCCTGGAGAGAACCAGGTTCAACTCCCAGGGAGGAGAAGGATTTCTCACTGGGGGATAGACCTTCTTTAACCCCTGAAGGAAATCCTTAACCACTGGGACCTGAAAAAACGATGTTTGTGTCGGTGATTTCCTGTTCGCTACTATTGCGGATAGATGAACCCTAATAGAAGCGTATTTCAACCCTGATGTAGCTAAGTAAAGGAGGTATGGAAGGACTACCTCTTCTTGTCCTTTGGTGGGATCAAAGCCATGGTCCTTACACCAAATGAAAAATCTTTTCCACTTGAACGCATAAGACGCCCTTGTGGAAGGTCTCTTTGCCTCTCTTAAAATATGCATACATTCCGGAGGCAGATTCAAGTGTCCATATTGCAAGACCTCAGGAGCCATGCAGTCAGGTTCAACGACGAGAGGTTGGGATGCAGGATCCTCCCGTTCATTTTGCTCAACAGGTCTGGCCTGCACGGCAGGCGTCTGTGTGGACACAGCGACAGATGTAACAGATCTGGATACCACCATTGTCGCGGCCAATCCGGAGCAATCAGGATCATGTCCATGCTCGATCTGATGAGCTTGGCCACCACCTTCGGAATCCGTGCCAGAGGAGGAAACGCATAGGCGAACATTCTGTCCACTCCAGCAGGAGAGCGTTCCCTTGCGTCCCTGGCCAGTGGAACCTGGACGCGAAGGTGTGGCATTTGGCGTTTTCGTCGTCCGCAAATAAGTCTATGTCTGGACGACCCCAGCAACGGAAGAGTTCTTCGACTACTTCGTCGTTTAGCACCCAGTCTGGCTAATCTTCGAAGTGCCTGCTGAGTGCGTCTGCTTTTGTGTTTAGCTCGCCTGGGAGGTGCACTGCCACCACCGACAGTCCCCGAGCCAGAAGCCAGTGCCAGATTGTCTGGGCCTCCAGAGACAGAGGGCGAGATAGAGTTCCTCCCTGCTTGTTCAGATAGAACATAGTTGTAGTGTTGTCTGTACCAGGATTTTGTCCGTTGTTATTGCTGGAAGGAACGCTTTGAGCGCCAGATGAACTGCTCGAAGCTCCAGCATACTGATGTGATATGTCTGGAGGTTGGTCGACCAGCGACACTGAATCTGAAGATGACCCATGTGAGCACCCCAGCCTTCTAGAGATGCGTCCGTTACCACAGACAGCGAAGGAAGAGGTTGCTGAAAAGGGACTCCCTGCAGGACATTCCGAGGGCGAGTCCACCACTGTATTGAGGTCAGTGCTGCTTAAGACAGGATGATTCGATCCTCCCAATCTCCTGTCGCTTGGTCCCACTGATCTTCCACAGACTCTTGTAGAGGCCGCATCCTCAACCTGGCGTTTGGTATTAGGAAGATGCAGGACGCCATGGAGCCCAACAGAGACGCTACTTCTCGCACCTTTGGACGAGGAAATTGAAGTAACTTTTTGCATTTATGCCCCATGGAAGATAGTCTCTCCTGCGAAGGAAACGCTCTTCCCAACTTTGTGTCTAGAATTGCTCCCAGATAGTGGATAGTTTGCGTGGGCTGCAGGACCGACTTTGCTGTGTTCACGTGAAGGCCGAGCCTGTGTAGTTGTTGGAGACACAGGTGACAGTCTTTGGTGGCTTGACGAGGGGACAGACTCTTCAGGAGCCAGTCGTCTAGATATGGGTACACAAAGAGACCTTTTTTGTGTAGACATGCCGCTACCACTGCCATGCACTTGCTGAATACCCTTGGTGCGGATTTGAGTCCGAAGGGAAGCACTTTGTACTGGTAATGCTTGTTCCCTACCAGAAATCTCAAGTACTTCCGATGACCTGGTGTTATAGGAATGTGGAAGTACGCGTCCTGTAAATCCACCGAACACATCCAATCTCCAATTTGTAGATGAGGACATATCTGATGAAGTGCCAGCATGCGAAACTTCTCTTTGACCACCACCTTGTTGAGGGTTCGAAGATCCAAAATTGGTCTGAACTTGTCCTCTTGGTCTCTTTTGGGGACTAGAAAATACCTTGAATACACTCCTCTCCCCCTTTGGGATGGGGGTACCTCTTCGATTGCGTTTTTCTTTAAGAGGACGTTCACCTCCCTTTTGAGGAGTTTTAGGTGGTACGAGCGAGTCTTTTTTGGAGGAATCGGTTGTGGTCTCTTCCGGAAACGTAGCGCATATCCATTGTGCAGTATATTCAGCACCCACCGATCTTTTGTGATGCTGACCCACTCTGCCAGGTGTTGCGAAGCACTTCCTCCCACTGGAGTGGGTAACGGCGCCAGAGGAAGCCACTGCTCAGGCCTTGCCTCCTCTAGGCGTGGTAGAGGACTGATGATGTCCGCCTCTGCCCGATTTTCCTCCTCTGTATTGCGCCTTCCCTTGTGGCTTGTTTTGAGACCATTGAGGGGTTTGAACCCTCTGTTGGCCTCCCCGGTTCTTGTTGGTCTTGAAGCGTCGTTTGAACGGCTCTTTCTTTTTCTCCAGACCAACCGCCTTCACTGTGTCCAACTCTGTCTTCATGCGGGTCATTTCCTGATCGGCATTCTCCCCGAAGAGTGAAGATCCTGAAAAAGGTAGATTGAGAATGCGTTGCTGGGCATCTGGTTTGAGACCAGTTAAACGCAGCCAAGAAGATCTCCTCACACATACTCCATGTGAGTAGGCATGTCCTGCTAGAAGGGCGTTATCTGCAGATGAACTAATCATTTGGTTCGCCACCAAACAGCCCTCCGTCACTGTTTCCTCAAAGTCCTTCTGGTCCTCCTTGGGCAATTTCTCTTTGAATCGTTCCATGGAGTCCCATAGGGCTCTATCGTACCTTCAAAGAAGGGCTGATGCACTAGAGACTTTCAGGGATGAAGCTGCTGTGCTGCATACCCTGCGTCCCCAAGAATCTTGCGTCTTGCTGTCTTTGTCAGGAGGAACTGAAGAAGAAGGAGCGACTGTGTGATTCTTCTTAGCTGAGGCTACTATAACTGAGTACGCCGCAGGCTCTCCCTTAACAAAGATAGGATCTGAGTCGGCCGGCCTATATTTCTTCTGGATACGTGCCGGTACCGCCCTGATCGTTGCTGGCGTGAGGAAAACCTCTTTGATTGTGTCCATTATCCCTGGAACCAATGGGAGCAAAGGCCGTGTATATGATTTGTGATGAAGGGTCTCAAAAATCACAGTAGTGGAAACCTCTGGAACAGCCATCTCTATATTAAGTTTGTGAGCCCCCTTTGTAAGACGTCGAGATACGTGTTGACGTCGTCAAGCGGGGAAGCTCTGGAGCGAGGGCTGTCTGCCAGCGTTGGAGAGTAATCCCCTTTAGAAGATCTAGATGAAGATGAAGAGGAGGATGATGGAGTTCTCCTTCTCCTGTGGTGAGATTTCTCCTTCCTCACTGGTGATCTTCTCGGTCGTTCTTCCCTTCGAGGAGAACGTGATTCTCTCTGATGCTCCCTTCGTGGAGATCTCGATCTCTCAGTCCGTACCTCCCTTCTCGGTGTTCGAGATCTGGGTTGCTCCCTCCTTGGTGATCGGGAGACCCTGGGGGCATGCGACCTGTCCGCTCTCCTCTCTCGTGAGCGTGATCGGTGACTGGTAGGACTCTGTCTGTCTGCCTCTTCTGCCAGCTGCTGAAGAGGGGACCTGTGGTCTGGACTTAAGTACTTTCGTAGTCTCTCCGTCGCTCCAGAATCCTTCCATTTACTCAACGGACCATACCATCTTGGCGAGAGTCTTCGCTGGGGTGTCTTTTGCACTGGACTCCTACTCCTAGAAGAGGACCTCGATGAACCAGAGGTACTTAAGGAGGAATGGTGAGAAGCAGATTGTGTCACTAGGACTGTCGAAGGCACTGAAGTAGATCTCCGTCTCACCGGTGTTTGAGGACGTCTCAAAAGTCTTTCCCTTGACTTCGAACACCTCTGCGGCGTCGACCGAGTGATAACCCTCGACGTCGAATGCTTCGACGTTGACCTGTGGTCCCTCGACGTCGATGATGAGCCGACGACGGAGCCTTCTCCCTCGACGTCGAACGGCGTCGTCCTGCCTTCGACGGAGGTCTCGACGTCGAACGGCGTTGCCCTGCCGTCGACCGAGGTCTCGACGTCGACCGACATTGGTCTGTCGGTGACGGAGATGTCAATCGACGTTGTCCTGTCGTCGACGATGCCCTCGACGTCGACCTGACATGTGGCGACGGCGGAGGATCGGACATCCTCGACGCCGACGCGCCGTCGACGATGATCCCTTCCTCGACGCCGAGCGTCCGAGGGGGCTCTTGTTCCTCGACGCCGAGCGCCTCCGTGGAGACGTCGGCGGAGGTGTCACACTCTTGGAAGCCTGTCGACGTCGAGACGACGGCGAGTGTGATCTGTCCCTCGACGCCGATCGTCGCCTGGTTGACGACGGCAGAGGTGACTTATGTCTTGACGTCGATCTTCTCGTCGACGGTGATCTCGTGGCTTCTCTCGACGCCGATCGTCGCCTAGTTGTCGACGGCGGAGCTTTCTTCGTCGTCTGTGAACTTCTCTTCGATGACGATTTCCTCATCGACGCCGGTCCCGACGTCGACTGAGCTTTTTCTCTCGAACTGTCCATCAGATGCTGTTTTTTCAGCGCCGAGCCCGGTGCTGAGGTTGATGGACGCTCTGACTTGCCTTTGGAGGGAGTTCTGGGTCTCTTTGAACTCTTCCTCTCTGTAGATCTTCCCCTCATTAATCTCTGGGCCAGACCATAGAGCCTGTTCCTCTCTCTGTCTTTAAGAGTCCTGTCAGACAGATTTTTACAATGTGAACAGTCTTTAGGATCATGATCCTCTGGCAAGCATAAAATACAGACCTCATGAGAGTCAGTTTTTGCCTTCTTGTGGCCACAAGAAGGGCAATCATCAAATAATGAGGGCATCCTGACAGGAAAACCTCACCAAAAATCGACTGCTAAGCAGTTATTTACTTGACCCTGATGTTAAAAGTCAAAGTAAATCAAAAAATTGTTCTTTAGAAGATTTTCTGACTGAAAAAGACAGAAAAGTGTGGAGCTGTGTATCAAGGGTCCTTCCTGAAGGAGCCGGAAAGAACAACTGACCTAACTGTAACCCCTGAGGCATGATGGGAAGCTAGGGGCAGAGGTGCCTTAAAGGCACAGCGTCAGTTTTAGTACATGCAGCTACAGGTTAGCTTTTCAGTCTTTTTAGACTGGGTATTTGCAATGCAGCCTGGGAGCTGTATATGCTTACAGTGTGTTATAAGAATTTCTACTGCTTTCTAAGCATTAAAACAGTTTCTAAACAAGCATTGGTGTTGTTTCTCATGTTTCTAATGCTAATACACATGTATGGTGGAAATTCTTCACAGCATATTCCAGCTCTACTGTTTTATTTGGCTGCAATTTTATTGTTTCCGGGGTCCCGCGCATGGGCGGGAATATTCTAATGCTTATGACTATTGATGAGGATCCCCTGGAAGAGAACTCTTACTTACCTTTAGAACTTTTACAACGAGTATACCTTTAACATGCATGCCTTTTCGTTGTAATGGCATGCGTGCTAAAGGCATATTCGTTTTAAAAGTTTTCGTTCTCTTAATTTGCGGCCTAATAGTACTTGCGGTATTATATTTGCGGTATGATGGTATGCTGGATTTTTGTCTGCGGTCTAACGTCATATATTAGTTTTACACGTATCAGGAAGTAGAAATAGGCATTCACAAGATCCAATTACGTCATGTGATCTCCTGAGTTTATCAACTCAGTGATATCTAGTAGCGTAATCATTCAGAAGGATTGTTTTTGGAGGTACTTGTTGAGCGGTCTCAGATCCAACACATGTCTCCATTTTCCATTCTTCTTCAGCAGGGAACCTGGTTTTTGCAGTTTTGTGGGACCTCTTCTATTCCTGCCATTAGCATAAGCGATTGTATTTGCTCCCTTAACAGATGAAAATGTGGATACAGCCACTTGCTGGGTGGAATGCAAGGAGTTTCTAAATAAATTCTTGAGTGTGTCTGTACAGATGTCCAACACCCAACTGTCGGAAGAGATGGACTTCCAATTGTTGCAATAATTGGTGAGTGTGTCTTAGGTTCAAGGGAGCTAGATCGAGAGAGCTGACAGGTGTCATTGAATTGCCACAGTCTCCTAGAGGGCTCCTGTCCTTTCCCTGCCGCAGCCACTCTTCTGCCTGGATGCCTGGAGAAAGTTGTTGCCAGTAAAGGTTGACATTTTTAAGATAACTGCTGACGGTATCCCCCGTTGCTGGTGGTAATATGGCTTTCATCTATAAGGCTGATATACTCCTTAAAGGTATATTGTCTTCTGCCTCTACCACCTTGAAATGATTGAAATCTTTTCTGTTGAAGAAATCAAAGCAAACTTGCTGTTATCATGTCATACTTTATTGATTGTAATGCATCATCAATGTGTTTCTCAAAAAAGGGCCTCTCCATTGTAAGGTATGTATTCTCTGATTGCACTTCAGGTCTGAAAGCAGTTGCCTTCAACCAACCCTGCCTTCTTAATACTGCTGCTCCATGCATTTGTCTAAAACCAGTCAAAGCTACATCCACTACAGTATGTATAATTCTTTAGGACACTCTTTCTCCTTCCTGAAGGATAGCTCTAACATGGTTTCTTTTCTTCTGGCATAGAAGGTGAGTTGTGTTACGTCTGGCCACGTCCGACAGTAATACCTGCCCAGTATAGCCAAAGCATTGGACACCCTTACGGTACTAACCGCAATGGCAGAGAATGCTTTCCTATGTTATCTAATCTCCTGCCTTCCCAGTCAGGAGGAGCTGAACAAGGTGTCAGGTTTTTTGATCTTCTTTGTGCTGCTTGCCTAACCGGAGTCTGGTTTCAGGTGACCAATCAAACAGGCTGACTGTCTGGTGACTTGTATTTCTTATCTAGTGTGGGTTTTACTCCTGCCACTGTAGCAGGATTCTTTATGATCTTAAGGCCCTCAGTCCAAATCTAATTGACAATTGGTATGGATCGCACTGATTTTCTGATTAACGCCTTAAAGTCATACAGGAAACAGTCTGTTTGCTGAACCAAGACTGGTAAACCAAACCTCTTAGCAGCTCTTTCTAATACAGCATGGAACCCCACCCCCTATAGCATTGGATTGCTAGCTAGCCACAAGAGGAGATGGGTGTGTGTGTGTGTGTGTGGGGGGGGGGGGGGGGGGGGGGGAGATATACGGGTCACATAACTGTCTTCTTCGCTTCATAAATTAATTTCTTGATCCTGGGGTATTTCACCCTCTTCAGGTCCTTCCTCATCATCAACGTGATCAAATAATCATCATGTATAGTAATTGTCTCCAACTACCTTGGTTGTGACGTGTCCTTATGCTTTACAAATTAGCTTCTCTGATGTCACAACATTTCCACTTGTGATACGCCAGTTTGGACTTGTTTTGTAGGTGTAGTTCCCTTTTCAGGAGTCTTTTGTAATAGTCCTTTAACATTAAACGAAGATCTGTCACCAGGGCCAAAGGAACCTGCATCATTGATTCTTATGCATGTTGTTCATCAATAATTTCTTCATAAGGGTCAAACTCAAGGAAGTCCTCAGAAGCTTTCTCCGTACCTTGTTGCCTATCTTTAAATGAAAAATCGTCTTGTAAATATACGGATACGTCCTGTTCAAATTCTTCATCAGATTCTTGACATTTAACTTGCAGTTGTGATAGACTGGTTGCATCCCCAAAAGGTCACCCATCATCCTCTTCTTCCAGACCTCTCATCTCTAAAAGGGGTACTGGACGCAAAGGTGACAATTTGAATGGTGAGGTCTGATCGAAGCACAAAGATAATTCAGAAATAACTGTTGACAGGGCCATAGACAGGGCCTTCTTCAAAGATAACATCTTAATCATCAGTGGTGAAAACTCTGCAAAGTGGTTGTCAGAGCAGTTGCCCACAGTGGTGCTGAAGGCATGTCAATCGACTGGGTCTATGACGGAGCAGCCATCATTAATGTTGAGGATGAAACAGATGCATACGTTCTTCTCATCTACTAAGACAGTCCATATCAGCCTTCCTGTCCATGACGCTGTGGACACTGAACTCGTCGGTGACATCAGAGTAGACGTCTAAGCCATTGACGGAGCCTTGGACAGTCTTTGACAATTTTACCAACAAATTGCCTGATTTTTTAGAGGACTCAGAGGAAGGCTTCTTTGTGTCTGCAGAGGCTCTTATAAAAGGCACTGATGGTTCTGAAACTGATGTTTTCTGTTTTGTGGAGGTTTGAGTCGCTGAAGGACTCAATTTTTCCTGTTCTGGACTCTTTTTGTCAGTCACCTTATAAATTTTCTTAGGCAGATAAGTGAGATTCTTACTAGACCTTTCCCTCTTTAGCATGTTCTTCACAGTAGTCAAAGACCCATCATCTTCAGAGACTGGAGTTTCAGAAGTTTTTCTTTTTCTGGAGCCATACAAAGGGGTTTGCCTTGGTCTTTCAGAGTTTTTGCTGAAGATGTCCTGCAGTATTTGCAGTCCTTGGGTTTGTGATGTGGGCACAGACCGACAATACAGACACTCCTTATGAGGATCTTAGGAAAAAAAGTCACATTTTCCCATTAGTTTTATAATATTGGAATAAACTTTTCTTTGAAACTTCTGACATATTGAAAATCTCTCTGGGTTAAACTACCAGCAGTAAAATATTCCTCAGAGAGGGAAGCGAAGTTCACCTGGAGGTCACAAAGATGACAGTATCAAGTTCTGAGAAGATAGCTGAGCAGAGCTCCGAGAGACTCCCTCTCACAGGATGTGCGATGAGAAATCTCAAATGTGGCGTCACTGGAGTGGAGGAATGATGAAGCTTATATCTGATTGGCTGAACTTTGGTTCAACTCAAAACGATGTGGACTGTTATACAATCCTATGGAACGTGTAATTTACAATTAAGGCAATGGAATTTACTACTAATTACAATTACTGCGGGGCTCCCACCTCAAGGACGTCGAAGCTTCAAGCATGTGAAACTATGAAAGATTAAATACTTGAGAAGTAGGAGGTTCCTCCTCAAAGGCGAACTTCGTTTCTTGGGGATGCAGAAGCACGAAAATGTGAGCTTAGAAGGCTTAGCAAGAATCTTCCCAGTAGAGAGGCAGATGAAAATCTTCTGCCTACTGTCGGGGACTTATGGCACCTGAAGCTGCACAGGACCCCTCGGTGGTGTCAGATCTCCATGCTGAGATTTGCATCAATGCCAGTCTCAAGGCAGGTCTCGCTGGACCTTTGGGAGTCAAAATCAGCTCTGAAGATGTGTGTTGCGCCTCAGAGAGGATTGCTCAGTGTCGAGTAGTCTTGACTGCCAGAGCCAGACCCAAAAGTTGGTTCCTTTTCGGGCAGGAATTAGGCACCACGCATTATTCCCTTTGAAGCGGTGCTCTGTGTAGGTCTGGGGGTGCTTTGGAAGTTGAGTTGACTGCCCTAAGCTTTCGCACAGAGTACTTCATGGCTGGGAGCACTGCCTGCTCCTGCTCGATGTCATAGTCTTCAGAGGGCTCTCGCCTTCGTACAATAAACAGAAGTTTGTACAGGCCTCCTTCCTCGACCTCTGTGATAAACAAGTCTTCTGGCCCAAAAACAGAAGTTTCAAGGAAGGCTTGTCGCTGCATCCTGTGATGCACCAAACTTCCTTCTGGTCAGTGCTGGAGGATTTTCTTACAGCAAAGGTCTCAGTCATCACAGATGTCCTTGTTGTGTTCCAGCGAGAGACTGATGTTGCACTCTCTTTTGTGAGTACCTGACATTGCACTTATGGCAAAATTTCCAAGGCGCTTGTTCCAGAATACCTGCGCATTCTCTGGAATGTGACCTGAAAGCGTTGAGGTCGGTTGGGGGTGGAGGGACAATTTCAGAGGGTTAAGAAGTCATTGATGCAATGTCTCAAAAGAAGGCGCTTGGGCATCACTGAAGAATTTCTGACCGGGCGCAGTACAAGCAACAACTGCTGTCAAAGTTGCAGGGATGAAAAACTAAGTCTTAACCCAAAGAATCCATCAAAAACATGTTAGTGCCACAGCTGGCAGTCAACCATCCAAACTAGATAGCGGAAGAACATAATCTGCGGTGGAGTTGTTGTCCTGGTGCACTGCTGACTAAGGGAGGGGTTGCAGCAAGTCTTGTGACTTAAAATTTCTTGAATAAGAACGGGTTGCAAATGTTCCTGCTCCAAACTAGATGGGAGGAGAATGGAGAGAATGTGTATCTACAGCCACACATGCTACAAACATTTTTCCTGCATTTCTGCAACATTTGGATTAAAAAATATAAAGCAAATGTAACCCATCATCAAAAACAAAGTGGTACTGTTGGGTGGCGACAAAAATTGCTTTAAAGGAGGAGCTTCGCGGGCAACCAAGATGGCCGCGTAAGCTCGGGGCTCCGCGGACCTTCCGATCCTCCGCAGATATCCTGTCTGAAATCCTGATCCACGTGGGTGGATTTTCCTTGCTGATGGTCTACTGAGGCGAGAACCGTTTTCAGATTACGAATCGGTGCTTCCTACGCTGAGCTACGTCGAGTGGGACTCCGTGCCAGTGTAGTGCCATTGTCTCTCCGGACTCCGTCACTACGCACGACCGATCTGCGGAGTGCCTGCTTGTCGTCTCCACCGGCGAGATACTAGTGCCCGCAGTGCGTTTCTGAGACGGCCTCTTACTGTCCAGCCCGGACAAGATCTCCTGCTCACTAGGCTCGGGTTTGCCTGGCATAGCCCTTTGTCCTCATCGGACCTAACATGGCGGGCAGAGGGGACCCCGACAAGACATCGAGCAAAGGCGTCCGCGGCAAAGCACAGTCGCAACAGAACAGGATTGAGCGCTATACCCAGCCGAAAACGCCACCTGTTACCGGACCCTCTGCCACGAACCTCCCGCCCTCGGGCTCGCCCGACGGCTCTGAGCCTACCCTGGGCGACATCATGGGAGCCATTACTAGTTTCCGGGCGGACATGCAGCAACAACATGAGGTCCTGACACATAAAGTGGACACTATGGCCGTTGACGTGACTCTCATTAGAGCCGATTTGGGCAAGACTAATGATCGAGTTAAAACTCTGGACATCAAGACCTCCAGCCTGACGACCGATGTCTCGGACCTACAAACAGAGGTCCGGAACCTGCAGAGGACCGCGGAACAATTCTCAAGGCGGCCGGAGGACTTTGAGAGCCGTGCCAGGCGGCAGAACGTCCGCATTGTCGGTGTCCCGGAGGGTTCGGAGGAGGCGGCGACGGACCTCCTCGTTGAAGAACTGATAAAGACCCATCTGGCACCGCCTGGCCTTAGCAACTTTTTCTCGGTGGAGCGAGCTCACCGGGTGCCGGGTGGCCCGCCGAAGTCGGGCATGGCGCCTAGACCCATCGTGGCTCGGTTGCTCAATTTCCGCGACAGAGACGCGGTCCTGCAGGCATCCAGACGGCATGGACCGCTTAAATATCAGAACGCCGACATCCATTTCTATCCGGACTTTACCAGGGCAGTACAGCGCCAGAGCTACGCCGGGGTGAAGCGGAGGCTACGGGATTTGGGATACAAATACTCCATGATGTTTCCTGCCAAGCTCCGGATCGAACACGAGGGCCGGGCCCTCTTCTTTGACTTTGCTGAGAATGTGAGTGACTGGTTGGACACTTTGTCGCCGCGCCGAGACACTCAGGATGAACATGATGGAGGTGCTGCTGGTTGCCCGGACCTATGAGACTTGGCTCTATAGTGGGAAAACCGTTGCTTGGTATTTCTGCCTCATGTGACTATCGGGTATTGTTTTATTTGACCCTGTTGACTTTCCTGTTTGTACATGGAGGGTGGCGGGGGGTGTTCGCGGAGATTCCTTACTCCTCTGGGTCTCTTCTTGTAGAGTAGTATATGGGGCGACAGGCACACTGCTGGTTGGGGGGGGCTTTTTAGTCATATGCAGGGGTGCAGGGTGGGGGGTGCAACTATGCAAGTTTATTTGTTTGTTCGTTCTTTCTCTTCCTTTTTCTTGAGGCAATGGATTGTGTTTGTTACTGTTTACTTAATGATTGAGTTGGCTGGGGTCGGATGGGGCGGGTTGCTGGATGATGGGGGGTAGGAATTTAAAAGTGATCAGTTGGAATGTTAATGGGTTGGGTGACCGAGTTAAGAGAGGGGTGGTGATCCAGCTGATAAAGAGACATATGCCCGATATTGTGCTTCTGCAGGAGACGCATTTGGTAGGGAACTCCTGCAAGGCCCTCAACCGTAAAGGCTACAAAATGGTGGCCCACTCTGGGTTCTCCTCGGGTTCCCGGGGGGCGGGCATCCTGGTGCGTGCGTCCCTTCCCCTTGAAATAGACGTCACAGTGCTTGATGAAAGGGGACGCTACGCCGCTGTGGCGGGAAGATGGGAGGGGCGTTCCTTAGCGCTACTTTCGGTTTATGTTCCCCCGGGCCTACAATCCAACACCTTTCAGGACCTTGGTGGCGCCATCTTGTCCCTGCCTGCGGGCCTATTGATAATGGGGGGTGATCTCAACTCAGTCTGCTCTGGCTCCTTGGACCGCCAACCGCCGAGAGACCTCCGTAGTTCCCAAATGTGGCTGCCGGCCTTCCTCGACTCCATGGGGTTGGTGGACAGCTGGCGATTACTACATCCCGCGCTCCGCCAATTATCCTTCCTCTCGAGTGCCCACGGGAGTCTGTCCCGTATAGATTACGTCCTTACCCTGGCGGCACATTCACCTGCCGTGTCTAAAGGCCCGTTTTCTGGCACGGGGCATTTCTGACCACTCCCCGTTGTGGGTCTCGTTTGACTTTAGTATCGTCCTGTCCAGCCGTCCGGTGGCGGTGAACCCTTGGTATTTTCGCAACCACAAGACGCGCGCACTCCTCGCCAAGGCCATCGACCTGTATTTCTCCGAAAATGTAGGCTCGGTTGGCTCGGCGGTCACATTGTGGGAGGAGTTCAAGACTGTGTTGCGGGGTGAGGCCCTAGCTCTCATTGCGGAGGCTAGGCGAGTTTGTGATGCCGACCTTGCGCATATTGAAGATGAGGTCCTGGGCCTCGAGTCCCGCTTGGGGCCTGAGCCCGACCCTTCTCTTTTACACGACCTCTCCCTTAAACAGTCGGAGTACCATGATCTCGCCACGAATGCTGCCCTAGTTCTGGCTAAGGAACAACAGGGCCGCATTTATGACATTGGGGACAAGGCCGGAAAGTTGCTGGCCTGGTTGGACAGGCGCGAGATGGCTAGTCGGGTGGTGCCGGAGATCTTAGGCGAGGACGGAGTGACGGTCACGGACCCGAGTGCCATTGCTGAGTCTTTTGCTGATTACTTCCGGGGTGTCTATACTTCTAGCTCAGACCGCTCCGAGACGGACTCGGCCGGGTTCCTCTCGACGATTGACCTCCCCTGTCTTTCTGACGAGGAACGTGCCGACATGGATCGAGATATAACCGCGGACGAGATTGCCTTGGCGATCCGTGCCTTGCGATCGGGCAAAGCGAATGGCCCCAATGGTATACCGGTCGAGTTATACAAGATTCGACCGGACGTGGTTTCTCCTTATCTAAGAACCATGTTCCTGCGGGCTCGGGAGGAGGGTATCCTCCCCTTGGATCAACGACTGGCCACTATTGTGGTTATTCACAAGGAAGGAAAACCGAGAGACGTTTGTAGATCCTACCGTCCCATCTCTCTCCTCAACGCGGAGCCCAAGATCCTAGCTAAACTGCTTGCAAACCGGTTGATCGGAGTCATCAGTGACTTGGTGCACCCGGATCAATCGGGCTTTATTCCCCGCCGTAACACTGCCCTTAACCTGCGACGGCTTCATGGCGTCATGGCCAGAGCTCATACCCTGGAGGAGCCGGCGGTACTTGCTTCTCTTGATGCCACGATGGCCTTTGACTCCCTTGAGTGGAGTTACCTTTGGGCGGTGTTAGCAAAGCTTGGGTTTGGACCGGGCTTCCTGGGCTGGGTGCAACTTCTTTATGCTGGCCCGTTGGCTGCTGTCACAGTTAATGGCCGCATGTCAGCGTCCTTCGCGCTTCATCGAGGCACTAGACAGGGCTGCCCCCTGTCACCTCTCCTGTTCGCACTGGCCCTGGAGCCACTTGCGGCCATGCTACGTTCGCACCCTGACCTGCATGGAATCACCTGGGCCCCGGGTTTTGAAGACAGGGTCTCCTTATACACAGACGACATCCTGCTTTATCTTACCTCTCCCTGTAAGTCCCTTATTGTAGCATGTGACGTGCTCCGGATGTTTGGGCGCTATTCGGGCCTGGTCATTAACTGGGCCAAGTCCTCCCTTTACATCCTGAAGGGAGACACGCCGCGCCTCCCTAGGGGCTGCAATATACAACTGGCCGGACAAGGTTTTAAGTACCTGGGAATCTACATTTCTGGTAGTCCGAAGGCGCGATACAATCACAACCTCCTTCCTCCTCTCCAACGACTGCGGAGAGATGTGGATAGTTGGCGCAAGCTTCCGCTTTCTCTCCTGGGCCGGGCGGCATTGTTTAAAATGATGTCCCTGCCTAGGTTCCTGTATGCCTTACAGAATACTCAGGACCTGGTTCCGGCTCGTTACTTCAGAGAGATTGAGAGCCTGCAACGTGCCCTGCTCTGGGAGGGTCGTCCTCGTGTCGCCATCCAGAAGCTCACATTACCATGGTACGACGGAGGTATCGCTTTGCCGGACGTGCGGCGGTATTACTGGTCCTCTCAACTCACTGCTATCAACCATGGCCTTTACGGCCCCGCGGATAGTCCGGGCTACGCAATGGACAGATGGCTTCTGCGTGGTGGCAATTACTACCGTGCCCTGTATTCCAGGTCCTTTGATCGGCGCCTCACGGGCCCGACCAAGGCAGCGGTCCACACGTGGCGGACGATTACTAAAATACAGGGCTGGCAGGGCAGACTGACGAGATTCACCCCATTGTATGATTCTGATATCCTGGGCAAGCTCTGGCACACCAAGGGTTTTGATAAATGGGACCTTATAGGTATCTCCAGGGTGGAAGACATGGTTGTTAAAGGAGAGGTCAAGACCTTCCCCCAACTACAGGCCGAGTATCACTTGGGCGGATCGGAGTTTTTCCGTTACGCCCAACTGAGACATGCGTTAGACCAGCGGAGGGCGAAATCCCTGAAAGCTCCCCCTTGGAGGACAGAATTTTGGACGGCCATATGCCTGATTGATCAATTTCTTGTAGGACAAGGAAATGGCACTATGTTAGGACTGACCTCCTCCTGCGCTTGCGTGAACAATGGGTAGCTGACGGCCTGGAACTGGACGACGAGGACTGGCAGAGTGCTGTGTCTTCCCCTAAGGAGGTCGCCATTTCCTCGCGTCTACGCCTAGTGCAATTCAAGATCCTTCACCGGGTGTATGTCACCGGCCCCCGGCTTGTGCACATGGGCTTCTCGCCTGATGGCCTTTGTCGTCGTGGCTGTGGAGCCCTTGCTACCTTCATGCATATTCTGTGGGAGTGCCCTGTTATTGCCCCTTACTGGGAGAAAGTACATCGTGTAATGAGGGAAGTGACTGGAGTTGAGTTGGCTGCAGAGGCGCGGAGGTGCCTCCTTAACATTTGGGAGCCGAACGATTATAACACGGCGCAGACTCGTTGGGCTACACTAGGCAACATGATTGCCAAACGAGATATTGCGCAGAAATGGGGTTCTACCACGGCCCCCCTGGTGGTGCAATGGAAAGCCAACATGGATTGGTGTATGCTTCGGGAAAAGACGGTGTACGCTGCCAGGGGGAGGCCTCAAACGTGGAACAAGGTGTGGGGGGCATGGAATGCTTACAGGGGTGATTTGTGCTTACCACCGGAGCCTATTCCCCGCGAGGAACACCTGTCACCGTAACCATTGGCACCAACTGCTTTATACTTACTGTAATTCTCCTGTTCTCCTTCCCCCCCCCCCTACATCCTACTATCCGTTCTGTTCTGGATCCTCTACCTGACCTCCGATGCCTCTGACTGACTCATACACGTCTCTTTTACTCCATTGCCTTTCTAATGCGCCCTTTGGCGCTTCTTTCTTGGTTTTGGTTACCTTTATAAAATAATAAAAACAACCTGCAATGTCCTGCTGTAATTTGTTTTGCACTATCGTCCTCCTGATACTATGCTGCCTTGCCTCCGGGATGTTAGGCTGAATAGCTGTGTGCTTTTATATAATAAAGGTTTTAAAAATTTTAATAAAAAAAAAAAAAATGCTTTAAAGAAGGCTATATCAGCTCATTACACAATGAAATAAACCTCTCTGAAAACAACTGAAGTTCAAGTCTTTATATGATTAAAAAACAATCACAATACACAGGAATTACTTCATTCCGTGATGCCACAAGTTTCAATAAATGGTAGACCTTGATGAAAACATGTGATAAAAGTGACTGTTGGTGAACAAAGTGATCAGTGCATTAAATTCAGTGACACATATATACAAATTATACAAGGGGGAATTTTTGGAAGGCCAGAGTTTTGAGTTAATCCTCCAAGGAGACAAGAGGTTGCTGTGCAAGTTCCTGGAGGTATCTTGACCAATATAGAGCGTCGACGTTTCGACCCAGCGAGATTAAGGAAGCCTCGAGGACGTTCAGAACGTCCTCGAGGCTTCCTTAATCTCGCTGACAGCACAGTCGGCGCTCTCCCATTGCAGTGATCGCATTCGAACTTACTGCTCAATCGTTGAACTACTCGGGGTTGACCCATCGGCTGCCCTCCAGGTTATGATATTTCCTCCTGTCCCATCAGTTCCCAATACCCTCCCCTGTCTTGATAAAGACCCGGCGCGACCACCAACTGGGGCGCACCAGGGTCGAAACGTCGACGCTCAATGTTGGTCAAGATACCTCCAGGAACTTGCACAGCAACCTCTTGTCTCCTTGGAGGATTAACTCAAAACTCTGGCCTTCCAAAAATTACCCCTTGTATAATTTTTATATATGTGTCACTGAATTTAATGCACTGATCACTTTGTTGACCAACAGTAACTTTTATCACATGTTTTCATCAAGGTCTACCATTTATTGAACCTTGTGACATTACGGAATGAAGTAATTCCTGTGTATTGTGATTGTTTTTTAATCATATAAAGACTTGAACTTCAATTGTTTTCAGAGAGGTGTATTTCATTGTGTAATGAGCTGATATAGCCTTCTTTAAAGCAATTTTTGCCGCCACCCAACAGAACCACTTTGTTTTTAATCACACTTACCCAGGTTCTGAGGGACACAGGGTTACCCCTTTTATGTAAAACAAGTAATCCATCATCGGCATGGGCGGGTTCTGCTCTATTGTGGGAGCTTTTTGTCGCTCAGTTCGAAAGGTGTTCAGGGATCCTACAAGTGGGATATTCAGTGCTAATGAACAGTAATGAAGACCTCACTAATTGGAGCATATTTAACATATATTCTTTCAAAATATGACTCAATAAATTATGGCATATCATCATTGTTTTTCCATAGTAAGTTGTGAATAGCTACCGTTGGTGCTAAATCTCGTGCCCACAGAGTCAGGGTGTTCCAGTCGAAGCTGTGAAGAAAGCTGGCACGATGCTCTCCCACACCATAGAGGAACAATGAAGGAAGGGAAGTGGAGATCTGCAGAAACTGATCGGCAAACATCAGGGGAGCAACCGTTGTATTAAACCTGGGCAGGAAAAAATTGAATGTTAAAACAAAATACAGATGACAGAGCAAAATATAAAAAATAAATAAATCAGAATCTAACTAAGAGTAAACATGACATGCTTTAGAGCAGTATACATTAAGATTAACTACACAGTTGCAATGCATTATATGGTAATATTTAGAGAAAGCATTAATGCTTTAAGGTATGTCAATAAACTGCTTCCTCCCGAGGTGCACTGGGTGGGAGAGAAGGGGCTGTGGCATTTAATGCAGTCCAGGGCTATACCAATGCCCAGGCTTTGGGGGTGGGGGTTCAGACATAAGAGCTTTATTAATTGGAGCCAATACGCGAGGACGTCAACTGAAGTGATGTGAGAAAGCACACAGAGGACACAATATGAGCTTTTCTATTTAACTTGTAGTTACTTTGGTGTGAGTATTTTCACTAACTCTTCAACAGGCAACCAAATAAATACCATCCTAATGAATCAGTAAAACAAACGGCAAACATGTCGACATTGTTAATATAACAAATCAATGAGGATCAGATTTTATGTAAAGCAGACAATCTTGTAATAAAGCTGTGGGTTAATTGTCTGACATTCCTTAATTAAAGCATCTATATGAGGTATTCGTAGGATAGTGGGATCCATTGCCTCCTTGGTGCCAATACCGCTCAACAATGTATAGGCAGGAACAGTACTAGAAGGTTGCATTCAGAGAACTAACAGCAACATTTAGGTGTGATAGGCTGGTGACAATTTAATCCTTTCCTCTTTCGTGAACATTTATGATGAAGAATACAGGTGGTCAGAATATTGGACCGATATATACCCACCAGTTTTTGTCCCTGTAAGGTGTTCACTTTCACTTCTACTTTAATTCTTCTGCTGTTTCATACTTTGTTTTTTTGCCTTTATATACATTAACGAGCCAGCTGTTGGCTTAGGATATGATTATCTACATAACCAGATAGAGTATTATTAATTACTGTAGACAACTCTGTTTTTACTGTTTATTGTGGACCGGTAGTCTTCTCTGGGTATTATAAACATATATATTTATTTTTACTTTTTCAGATATGGAGGGTTTAGCTCGATGGACACAAATAATGTTATAATTACTCCCATGGTATATGGATGTGGGAAACAGAGCCAAGAAAATAATATGGCAGCTTCGAATTGAACATTTCAAATTAAGTTCCGGGGACTCAATGCAACAGGTTTACTCTGAATTGGAATGATAGGTAATGCACAGTTTCTTGCACAGAGGGGATTGGAATCGGGGCGGTTGTTCTAAAAAGTTGTTGTATTATTTTAAATGGTCAGGAACATCACTGTAATAACAAGGACATGGAACATGCTCACAATAAGCAGAATATTATAAGAAACACTTCCAAACGGAGGAGATACATTGACCATGTAGCGGACTGAAAATAAAAATGTGATAGAAGATGAATGGGGTTACAAGTAAGACCAACAAATGTACAGTCCATCAAGTATTCAAAAGGGAGCAAACTACTGAGTGGTGGTTAGAGGGCCATATAATTTCATAGCTTGTGCAGATGTCACGTCAAACTCTAGAGGAACAACTATTCTCCTGACTGACTTGATCCCAGTAGTAATCGAGCAGATCTGGGTCGAACAACAGGGTTGTTACACAGCAGGAACTGGGTCTTGCAAAGGAGAAATAATAATAATCGATATCCACATACCTCCCACCCAGGTTTCAATAAATGGTCATCGAAAAATGTAGTTTGTCGACTGGTAAAGAATCTAGACCGTCCGGTCATTCAGTGGCAAGATCTGAATCTGCCAATATTTGAATTAGACAGAGAGCACAGAAGAGAGAGTGTAGGTTATGACTGCCTGATACTGTTCAACGAGTCTTCTGCTTAGTAGCAATTCTGTGCATGCAACATCAAAGTGAGCAACTGTACACAGTCTACTTAGAGACACATAACTCCTTTTCACTGGTAGACGATGACATGACAGAATCTCAGACATGAGACTCCTAGCGTTTGGCTGGGGGAGTAGTGACTTTTTGCTGTTTATTCACATACTGCTAGCCAAACGCCACTGCACACACTATGTCAACTGCCAGCCGGTGTGATTGCTGTGTTAGTCATATGCGCGTATGAAAGTGATGGACCCTTGAATGGCGCAGTCCGTTGATGTGAATGTTGTAATGTGCTGGGCCCGCGGCTGGCGGTGTGAATGGTCTTGTGCGCGTCACGTATGAAAGGTGTGAGAATGGCCTGTAAAGAGGTTGGTGCCTTGTCGTGGCTTTACAGCTCATGAGGAGTGAGTCATTGGTTCAGGTTTTTAACCTTTGAATTATTAACGGTGCATTTCTTTTTTGTGAAATATCTGGTTGATAAAATTTTAAGCTCTGCACCTTCACTCACCCTTGTGACAAAGCCAACCAATATGAGTGCGTACTTGAGGAACAGATGGGTAGGCAATAATATTGGTCTTGTCTGTCTTACTGTGCCAAGGTGTAGTTTGTCTCTAGGGAAAATCTATCAATTTTGGATATTTTTGTAAACTTAAAAAAATGGGGAGTACTGGGTGGTTTGCCTCTCTTGGATCCCAACAACCTTTCTTTTTTTACACACAATGAAATGCAAACCTCAAAATGTGACTATAGTCACACATGTTCCTTGTATTACTGTGTCAAACTTCTAGTATCAGAAAAACCACAATTTTCCTACCAGCCAGAGTTCCCCCAGGTCTCCCCAAAAAAATGGTACCTCACTTGTGTGGGTGGGCCAAGTACTTGCGACAGGCAAGGGCCCAAAACATATTGTGGAGACATCAAATTACCTATTACAAAACAACCTTGTTTTGCAAGGAAGGTCACCTGGGTTTTTGGCCCCGGCTTGGCAGCCATCTAAGGAAACCTACCAAACCCAGACATTACTAAAAACTAGACCCCCGGGGGAGTCCGGTGAGATATGGCTTGCATGTAACCCCCCAACGTTTTCCTACCCAGAATCCCCTACTAACGTCAAATATAGCTGTTTTCTTTTTTTTCCCTCACATTTCTGTGTGGGATCACCGTATCGGCACAAATGTTCAACCACACAGAATTCCCATTGGTCTCCCAGTAAAAATGATACCTCTCTTGTATAGTCGTCCATTGCAGAATCGCCTAAAACATATTTATTTTGAAAATATATATTTTTTAAAATATAGCGCTTAGAGCACTGTGCGATCCCCTCAATCCCCATGTTTTGGCCCTTCCCAGTCGCAGGCCCTTGGCCCACCCATCCAAGTGATCCCACAACTTTCCCACACAGAATCGGGAGAAAAATTCGATTTTTTCCAGTTAAATTTGAGGTTTGCAGGCTCTGCAAGCTAATGCGCCTGGTATCCCCGGCCAGTCCCTGTATTACTTTACGCCAATGACACAGTTTTGAGGTCAAGAACAGCTGTTGGCCTGCAGAGACTGATGGACACCTTTGTGGACTTCAAGGAGGGAAGGCAACTGAATATAAACATTACTAAGACCTATACACTGATTTGTGTTAAAACGTCCCAGAGGAGCAGAAGCTTTTTAGTCAGCGGTTCCCCGATTACGAGAGTTAATACATTTAATTATTTAGGTATATTGTTTGCCAGCAATGGTTTATGGGTCAATCGTGTACAAAGTGCCAGACTAAAAATAAGTAGGGTTGTGAGAGCGTTTTAGGTTTTTATGCAAGCTCCGCAGCTACCCTATTAGAAAATTACCAATATCTACAAAACTAAAGCTCTGTCTGCTGCCATGTATGGAGGAGGTAATTCAATTCAATTCATAAAGCTTTATTCGGTTCATGTGAAAATCAACCATAAAAGCACAAAATAAGGATACATCATTATAAAATTTGATGGACTTAGCACAGAGAATATCTACAGATAAAAACCATGGTTTAAAATATACTTTTTCTAACATTAATGGATTTAAGTAAAAAGGCATCAGTAAAAAAAACAGAGATCTGGTTCCTGCATCATAAATAGCAGCCTCATTGCTGCATCTACATTAAAAATGCCGTATTTTAAAAACATAGGTTTCAAATAAGCAATGCGAAGATTCATAAAAAGGATACAAATAAGAAGAAAATGCAGTGTGGATTGCTTAGTTTGGCCATCACAGGGGCATGGTCCTACCGGGTGCTTTTTAAGGTGTGGAAAAGCTACTAGGTGGTGCGCCAGCCCAAACCTTAATCTGGTAAGAACACATCTATGTGAATTTCTTGTCACCTGGCTCAGATAACTGGAAACCTTCACATTCTAGATATCTGTTATAGAACATGCAAGTCTTTAGTGCCCGCTATCAACAGACCGCATTTTAGCTCTACATAACAGAAACGTATTTTTCAGTACTGTTTTGGGCATTTTTACAACAGCATGGGGGTCATCCAGAACATTTAAATCATAGATTTCTTTAAAACTACATACAATGTACTTTAGCCAGGGTATCATAAGATGATTATCCAGTTTAAGGCAATCTTTAATTATTAATCTATTAAAAGCAGTCTCCTCCTTTTTTCCAAATAGATCGCCAAATCATTTAAGGCCTTAGTGCTTTAGATCAGACAGATGACTAATCCCCACTTCTCTACGAATTAGTTTTGTTGGGGCGGAGATTGGTAAGCATAAGAGTTTTTTGAGGAAGTTATTTTCCTCAATTTGTAAGCTTCCATCCGACAATATCCCCATACCCCAGCCTCATAGAGTGCGATCAGGACGCATCTGGACTGATATATCTGCACCATGTCCTTAATGCGTCTATCGCCTAACTTAGCTGCAAATCTAAAGACTCCATAGGCGCTTTTGGACATTTTTGCCAGGACATTACTTATTTCATGGGACCACATTCTATCTCTTGAATAAGTGATCCCCAAGTAGCAGAATGTATCTAATTGTTGGATTTTCTGTCCGTCTATAAAAAAAGGACACAATTTATTACGGCCACTACCACAAACCATAGTATTAGTTTTATTCTTGTTAATCTGCAACTTCCTTTTAGATATAAAATCGGCAAACTTATCTATCAAACACTGAAGGCCTATTGGGGTCCTGGACAATTGCACAGCGTCTTCTGCATAAAGCAGAACTGGTATATCTATCACTCTTGCTTGGGGGCATCTAATTTCACGGTTTTTAATGCTGAGTCTACCTCATTAATAAATAAAGTAAAATGTAAAGGGGCAAGGACGCAGCCTTGTCTGATGCCACATCCAACACTAAACTTTGCTGTACATTCACCATTAACCCCATACCGAACAGACGGTTGTAATTTTTCATAAAGCTGTGCTAAAAAATAAATGATACCCTCTGGGGCCCCAAGTTCTAGTAGCGTTCGCCATAAAATTGAGTGATCTACTAAGTCGAATGCACTGCTTAAATCCGCAAAACCAAAAGGTAGAGGGAACCTTGCTTGGCCTAGGTATATTTCCCAATTATTAAATCAAGATTGACGCACTGATCAAGCGTTCCTCTGCCTTCCCTGAAACCATATTGAGTGTTGGCTAAAATCCCATTAGTCTCTGCCCACTCTTCTAACCTAACTAACAGTACCGAACTCCTAATTTTAACAGAAAATTCTAAAAGGGAAATTGAGCAGTATTTTTGTGCCTCCATTTTTTCCCCCTTCTTTAAAAATGGGTATAATAATAGATTCTACCCATGTAGTTGGGACTCCGTTACTTACTGTGGCATTAAAAACAATTGTTAATAGAGGGCCCCATAATGCTGGGACAGCTTTATAGACATCAATGGGTACCTCATCCGGGCCCTGTGCCTTTCCTCCCTTGCTTACTTTAATGCCATCTTCCACTTCACCTATAGTAATGTTTAGCGGTACTATTGGCCAGGGGTCCATATTAACACCAAGAGCATCACTGGCTTTAAATATTTCAGAGAAATGAGTGACCCAAGCTTCACTGCTTACATGGGACAATAACTCTGGCGCCAGGTCATCTTTTAAAAATGGTGAGTTAATGGTCACTCAGAATAGTTGGCTATTTGATGTCTCAGCCACTTGTGTGAGTTTATCCCAGGCCTCTTGTTGCAACTCCTTTTTCCTCTGCTTAAGAGCCAGTTTATAGTCTACTCTTAGGTTGGCAACAAGCATAGGATCCCTTGGTCTATTTGTTAGAGCCTGCTTAAGCTGTGTGAGCAGAATGGTACAAGCACGGTCAAACCATCCCTTGTTACGACTGGTTCCTCTTTTACCAAGCCTTGTGAAGATAGTATCAATAGTAGAATTAATTTTAATAAAATTCCTTAAAATCGATGCAGGGTCGCTATTGATATTTAAATTATCAAATATCTCAGTGGAACAATCCATTACTATGGTTTTTAGCACTTTGTCCGCATTCACCCCTTTCCATTTAATCCTAGTTCCATTTGGTCTTTGTGGTTCAATGTTACCCACAGTTTTTATGGAGGAGGCATTTGGGGGACATGGTTGAGTGAAGCTTTACAAGTAGAGGAGAATGCCCTTCTAAAGCCATTGCTGAGCATTCCTACCTCTGTCTCAACATATATTACTCATAAAGAGGTTAGGCTTAACTATCCAAAGGTTTTACACTCATTCAAACCAATCCTGCTTTGGCGGCCAATTAGGGCTAAGCCCAAAAGAACTTTCACAAGACCTATCATCATGGATTGCCTTACACTCAATCATGTTTTTAAATATTCCTTGGCTTTCCCATATTAATGGCACCTCAAAGAAGTTCTGTGCCCCCCCACTGTGGAATCTCCTAATAGTGTGTTAGCCCTGCATAAAAGTGAACTAAACGTTTTTGGGGGAACCTAATTTTGGCAGATCCCTGGCAAGGAAACCTTATTTTGAGCCTGTAGAATACAAAATAAATGATCTTTCTAAACAAAACTATCCAACAGACTACTTGTTTGGGATTCAGAACAATGAAGGACTTAAAGAAGCTTTCTATTCTAAAAGTCAATGTTTTCTCAGTAATTGGCAATTTCAAATGAATATGTCTTTATCAGAGATAAAGGTTATGAATTATGATGCAAAATGGCACCTACAGTTCTACACAATTTCCATTTAAAAGATTGGCCTTAGGATTCCGGTACCTGCATAAAGCGTTTCCTTTCCATCATTCCTGGACCTCAAATTAATCGTCCTGATCAAAGATATAAATACACAAACACTTGCAGTAGTTACAAAATAAAGTGTGGGTAAGCTATACCAATAATGGATAGAGCACTCTAGTCTTTCAGCAGTGAAAGAAAAGTTTTCCTCTACTAATGAAAATATGAATGTAACTGATTTTCTTCTGGGACCACATCCTAAAAGAAGTAAAAGCGTCCTTGCCACAGGAATATACGCCACTTAATAATGAATTAAATAAATATTCAGAGTCAAAAGCTGCAGAAAGAATATGGCAAATAGACCAAAAATCATGCAAACTGTTTTTAAAGTTATCGTCAATGGAATGCACTGCCTTTCTAAGGGAACATACTCATTAAATCACATTTTGCCTCAGCCCTAGCCCTCCTGAAAAGAAATCTAAATTTGTTACAACATGGACAGGCTCAGTTAAGAGCACTTATAAAATTTAATTGGGCACTACTGTAGGAAAGTGGGTTTCTGTTGCAGCAACCCCCCACTTTTTGCCAGATTTCTGATGCACTTTGACTTAATGTGCCCTGGGTCCCTGACAATCAGGTTCCCAGTGCTGGTGTTCCTTCCCAAAACTGTACCTTTGTAACCTCAATTGGCACCTCTCTGCCCACCTGTCATTCCTTTGAAAAAGGTACCATGGGTATCAAGGGCACCGTGACCAAGGAAGGCCTCTAAGCCTGCAGCACATATTCTGCCAACCTTAGAGGTCCTGGACCATAACACACACACACACATTGCAATTGCGGGCTGTGGGTTTTGAGGCAGAGAAAAGTGAAGCGTCGACATGTTACACATCCACGTGTGCCATGCCTGCAAACCACTACTTATTGTATAGGTAAGACAACCCTCTAGCTGGGTGCACTATACCACTGGTGAGGTTACAGTTGCATGAGCACTGTACCCCTACACTGTCCAAGTCCATGCTTCGACATTGTCAGTGCAGCAAAGCCATAAAAGCGTATATGGTCTGGGGGTTTGTCATTACGTACTCCACAGCACCATATTGGCTCTGCTGAATTCTGGAAAGTTTGGTAGCAAACGTCTCAGCATACTAACCCCACACTGATTTCAGTGTGGGATTTATTATACAATGCACTCAGAGGGCATCTTAGAGATGCCCCCTGAAAAACGACAAGCGTCTGGTGGGTTCCCTGAATAGTTAACACCAGCCTGCCACCACAAGACAGGTTTCTGGACCCCTGAGGTGGGAGCCTTCAATCTCTAGACCTAGAAACAAAGCTTTTCATGGGCGGAGGTGGTCACACCTGCCCCAGTGTCAGGAAGAGCCATCTGTGGCAGGGGAGCTTCAAAGGTCTTGCCACCTTTGTAACACAACCCCCAACCTCTCCTGCTATCAGGAGCAGGTACCCTCCCTGTTTCGCCCCCTTTCCGGCAGGAAAAATTAGAACAGCCCAGAAAGTGTGCCCACCTCTGACAACCCCACACCTCAGCTGGGGGAGGCGAGGTGAAGCCCAGACTTCAGTTCCCACTATCTTCCAGATGGCAGGCACTCTCTAATCAGTGTTAGGGATTTGCCAACTCCACTATGTGGGGTGAGCACACCAAGGGTGTAGTCACCTATTGGCAACTGACCTCAAGACCCATAAAACAACCCCTGAATATAATCTTTAGGGGGCAGCCTTGAACCCAGAAGGGAGATCCCTGTAACGTACAAAGAAGAATAAGGACGAAAGAAGAGGCACAGACGAGGAGACTGCAGAGAAGAACTGACATGACCATAGCCCTACCGGCCGTCTGCAGTTTCCAGAGATCCTGCACCACAAATGTCGGCTTGTCCTGCAACAAGCGACCTCCAGAACCCCTGGGAGCACTGACTGTCTTTAACAAAGACCGGATCTCCTGTGAACACCAGCTCTGTGCAAAACAATGTCCAAAGAAAGACTCCAAGCCTGCTGAAGACAAAGAAACCCGACGCCTGGAACCAACACTGCACCCATTGCCAAAGGCCCGAGTCAGAGTGGCCCCCGGTCCCAGCGAGGTCCCCTAGAACTCCAGAGTCTGAGTCAGAGTCTGAGTCCACATGGTTTGACCCAGCCAGGACTCCCCGATGTCGCCTGCAGCCTTTGCACGGACCCGGTCCCCCCCCCCACCTCCCCACCCCCAATCGCGAGAGGGCCTGAGGTGCACCTAGGACCAGAGCCCTCCAACCTACTTGCCAGGCTGTAGGTTCTTCCCCAAAGACTTCCTGGACGAAGCCTGTAGCCAACACCCCAAACCCCACAACTCACATTGAAAACAACAGGGCACCAGATGCCAAATCAGCACCCTGCACCCCCTATGCCGCTGTGGGTGCACCTTGACTGCTAAATCAGATCCCCCTTTGCCCTGAGCAAAACCCTAGTGGCGTGCCCGTGTACAGGCACCAACCGGAGGCCTCCTACCCCAATTGGATAACATTGGGCCTCAGCACTCTGCACCTGGCCGCCCTAGTGCCGCTGAGGGTGTTCTTGAAGTGCATCATTGACCCTGGGGGAACCCGGGTTCTAACACCAGAATCACAACTCCCAAGACCGATTACTCACCTTTAAACCAATAACCTGATTTTCTCCCATAGGACTGCATTGACTGTTTTTCTGTGAAAACATTTCTAAGTGTGGAGTTGAAAATTGTATGAGAACCTATGAAACTGTGTTTAACAAAAACTAACTCTCCTTTTATCCAGGAAATGTTCCAGTATGATACCTAGGCATATCACACCGAGTAGAAAAAGTAATCCAAAAGTAATTATAACTGTATTTGCACATTTACAAACCTGTAAGAAAACTCATTCTTCATCCAGATTGCTTTTTAACAATCTGGTCTTGAAAAGTAAAATCATATTTACCTGTACCAGGTCCTGCTTGGTTGTACTAATAAAAATAAAACAAAGAAATATTTTTTATAGAAATAATTGGTACGAGTTCAGTCTTTCATTGTGTGGCATTTCTTGCTTTAGTGTGTACATTAACTACTTAACACTATCCTCTGATGAAGCCTTACTGCTCGCCCACACTACCACAATTAGCGAGTAAGGCATTATCTACTTTTACATCTGTATGCCTTTGGGGATACACTATACCTTACTTTGGTATAGAATATACAGAGCCAGCTTCCTACAACTACAAACACTTAGATCAGGTTTCGTACATTGGCAACGTCTCAATGAAATTGCCCTGTTTGAACCATATAATTTGAAGCTCACACAAAAAAAATTGATAAAAAGTAAGATTCTACATACAACGTATTAAGTACAGAACAAGTTGATGGTGCTGCATTTACACTTTGTGACACTCCACCTATAAACTGATTCAACATGTATTATTGGCTGGTATGCAACTATAGACAATGGTTTCATTCATGAAAGTTTCCCTTCTTCAAAATCTATTTAAATAAAAATGATGACGACCCTGTGTATATTAGTACCGCACATTGTAGAAGTCCCCTTGGACACTTCGTTCTGTGTGACACCATATCATTGCACAGATTGCGTAGCAGGTTGATGCCAGGGTTAAGCTGTTTTTATCAGTTTTTACCATTAGATACATTGCCACACATCATGAACTTCTGAATCAAGGCTCTCATTTATTTTTTAACAAATGCTACTTGCTTTGGATTAAAACACGACCAGCCGCACCAGAGAACGGTTTCAGAAAAAACACAGTGTTGTGGAAAGAACTTGTATCAAAACAAGAAATCTATGCATTTTGGCAATCTGAACAAACTATTATCTGTTCAGCTACAAAAAGAAGTCCCTTTGACTCCAGCGGTTGAAGTTTATAATCTGCAGACAGCCACACCGCTTCAGAATTTCAAAGGCTGTTACACATGCAATACCCAACGCATTATTGCAGATATCGTACAAACGATTTTTAATTAGTTTGTGACAACTGGTGTTGTGCATCTTTTTAAGAACATTGGATCTGGTCTGGTGACTGGATTTAAAGCAGTATTGGACCGATTCTGTCATTTTTCTATTCTTTATTGATTCTCTAGCCCTTGGAGGATTTCCAATCATCATACTGATACCTGGCTGTGGTTTTCATCATCTTTTTCCTGTTCCGACAAGGAATCAACAACATGAAGTGCACATCTTCTTCTCAACAAAGCATACAGAAAGACTCCAGCATGCTACATAGGACATGTTTGGTTATCTGATCTTAGCGAGTACTGAATCCTCAACGAGTACTGAATCCTCAACTTTTGCAAAATGGATGCTACACAAGAAAAAGCCTGTGTTCTGATGAATAAACTGGCCGACTGAAGTAATTTTGGACTTACATCTGGAACAACCCCCAGTGGCTTGTCTCAATACGGAAGAAGTTATTCAACCTCTATATGAGCAACAGAAACTATGCATCTGTCCTTTCTACATGATGCTACCTATGACAGAGCAATATCACCGACGGCACTTTGACACAGCTCTTGATAAGTGGCTTTACTTGCTGTTATCTTTCGAGGCCCTTTGAGAGGAGCAACAACTACCATTGAATACCCAAGATGAGCAACTAATTGCTGGTCCTTCAAATACACCGACCATTGACTATGAACATGCTCTGTATGGTTTCCGTAAAGATCCCACGGATGCTGAGTCTGCAGTCAAAGTTGTTGACATGCCCTCTGATGAAGGATGGACTCAACAAGTAAGTCAACCAATGATAATAATTTAGCAAATATACCAAAACGGTCTGAATGAACTATATTCTTTTTATAAGACTCTTTCTAAGTTCTTGTCTTTTGTTTTACACTGCATATTTTTAATCTGGCCCATTTCATATCATCACTGGTATGTTTAATCACCAACACACATCAAACCCTCTAGCTAAATTACCATATATATGTAAGGACCAGATACTCTAGTGGCACCACCTCTCTATCCACATGGCATGATGAGTACTTGTCCTCAATTACTGCATAAAAGTTACTACAATGTCTGTTGTAACAATTAATGTAGTGTCCCACTTGTCAATTCCCTCCTTTTTGGCTTTTCTCGTTTCTTCTTTTTTTTCCTCCTTTCCTTTCACTCACTTCCTCTTTTTACCTGTTTCCATCTCTTTTCCATCCTTACCTCCCTCCCTCCCTCTCACCCCTTTAAATAACAGTTGATGTAATAGCATGGTCTCCAATTTTATGTCAAGACCGGAGGCTCCTATTATGCATGATGAGAGGGGAGCCATTCGGTGGAATTAGGGTGACGAATGGAAGAAGGGTCGAATGTGGGGAGACAAATACTGGTTCAAAAGCAAAAGAGTCAGATTTGGGAATTTTGGAAGGGGGGGAAGGGGGGTCAGCCACATCAAAAACATCAAATAAATAGTCTGCATCAGCCATATCATCGTCTGTGTCCAAGATATGGAAATAACCAATTTTTTAATTGGTGACTCTGCGTGCTTAGACTTTTGCTTCTTTTTGCCCTCGGTACCGACAAACCCCTCCTTATTAGGAGGCCTGGGAGGCACAACGTCCTCAGTCATATGCGAGAAGGACTCGCCCATCAAAAGTGATGATTTTTTATTAGTATGCACAGGAGCAGAGAGGTCCACCTTACGTTTTCTGCTATCCCCCGCAGAATGGGCCAAAACCTTGGACATAAGGCTGAGCATAGAATTTTCGATTGTCTTTGACATGCGTTTCATGGGTAACTCCACAGCATGTTCCACAGAATTATTGATAAATTTGCTTAAGTCTTGTTTAAAAGATCCACTATCCTCCTTGGAGGGAACCTCTTCAGAGGAACGGTCACATTCCATTTAAATCCAGTCAAAAGACAGTAAAGTGGCAGGAAAGGGTTAAGGAGCCGGGCAGCACTGTGGGCGTGTACAGGGCAGGTCTGAGCAGAGAGAAGGACTGCCTGCGTCGGAACTGGAACATGAAGCCGAGCAGACAGAGGCTTCACGAGCGCTGTGAGGAAGCAGGAAGGTCAGAAGCGCGCGAGGGCACAACCACGGGCACAACCACGTGAAGAGAGGGTGGGGGGTGAACAGCTGACAGGCTGAGTGCGAAGGCAATGACAGCACGTGAAGCGCGAAAGGTGAGCGCGCCGCGGCGCGATATAGAAACACAAAGGCGAAGCGTAAGCACTCTGAAATACGGTGAAATACAATGAAATACAGTTAAATTTCGATAACGTTAAAACTGAGAGCAGAATAGATAATAGCACTTATCTGACTGCGAGCAGCACGAAAAGAGGAAGCTGCGCAGTCAGTATGGCCTCTTATCTATTTACTTGGTGCTGATTGGTTTCTGTACTCTCGTTTTTTCTCGTTCCCATGGCCCAGTTGTCGCCTGGCCCTCTGGGAACTGTAGTTTTTTCTCTTTTCTGGCTGCTGTTGCAATAAATGCAAGATTAGAATGCATAATACTCGCCTCCGTGTCTTTAAAAAAATTAAGACTTTCCGTCATAATAACTAGGAAAATCTACATTATGTTTAGCACTGTATGCATAATGAACAATACTTTTAATAGGTTTGTTCAATTTGTTTGTGTTTTTATATTCACATAGAACCTGCAGTCATGTGGTAAACAGTAGCTGTACACAGAGAGCACAGCAGGTACTACTTGGGTCTGGACACTTCTTTTCCCTATTTCCAGGGATTCTTATACTGTCTGTAGATAATTCTTCAGTGTTTTACTTTTCATTTTTCTTCTTCCGCATAGCATGGTTTATATCAAACTTTCCTTTATTTATTATACTTAGTCTACTACTATCACTCTTACATACTACAGGGTATTGGAGTATTGGTGTTCTAGTAAGAGGGTAACTACAGGTACACGTTTGTTTTACTTTATATATTGCCCACCGGGGACAATTTGTATGTGTAGGTTGAAAGAAATTGAACCGCACTATGGGTTAATAATTATTGGGAGACGAGACACAATTTAGATTATAGTTGGCACAATAGGTATAGGAGCTGTGCGCACTGGGGCTAGATTGTATTACATTATGACTTATACATACTTTCCTGGAGAATGTTTGTGGTATATACAAGACTATATTGTGCTTCCTTGAGTTGTGCATGGGTGCAGCTTCTCTCTATCATAATGCATGTATATTGAGTATATGTCCACAATTTTAAATCTTTATTGCATTTGGGTTATTTGCGTGGTTTGGGGAGCAATGTGGTATCTGAAGCTATTTCTCTGTGCTACAAAATTATGCAGTATGATATGGCTGTAATCCGCACAAAAGCATTAGAGGGTATCAATCACTGTTCATTGCAAGAAGACATATGTTACCTGCATCTCTCCCAACCTCCTAGTGAATGCTATGTATGTGATTATGCGGATTACTTTGCAATTTTATTTGCTTATACACGCTTTAAGATGGCTGAACTATTTCTCAGGTCCACACACCACATGACGTGTGATGTCTGTTTTCTATGTCGTTGCATCACAGTGCATTTTAAATATATGCCAGGAACAAATTTCTTCACCTGTAATCAAGACGTGTTCCACCCCGAAACACAGTGGGTTATTCCGCATAATTAGAAATAAAACTTCATGAGTTCAGAGGTGGATCTCACGTCGCCACGCTGCAGAGATTGCCCGCACTCCAGGTACATCCAATATTATTTATTTATGCTGATGAGTTTCAACCAAACAGTCTTTGTCAAAGCATGAATATACACATATAAAATGTTAACACCACAAGGCTTGAAAGTATTCATGCTTCGCTGTTATTGTTATTATATGCATCAATTCTGTCATTTTACATATATCAGTATTAATTGATTGTTTTTGTATTACGTTTCATTTACAGGTTTGATATTCACTGCTTTTCATTTTACACACATAGTTAAGTGTGTATTTTAGGTTCAGTATTTTAGGCCTTAATAATTTGAGCGCATGTATTTTCCTACAAGTTATATAAATCCAGATTGGTTAGATACACCCATATGGCATCATTCAGATATACAAGCCGGGGATGAAATAAAGTCCCTAAGGTCCAACTCCATCCTATATAGGCATTGACTACATCTTCCCTCTCAAACAATGGAAGCAGCCATTTTATGCAGAATCATGGTCATGTCTGCTATTAGATGCAGATGTCGCCTGACCTTATCTTACCAAGAACTGTGAAAGGGTCAAGCCATTCGATTAGTGATACAGATACAATCATCAATGTGAAATTTGTCTGGGTCAAATGTCTACTTAACACCAAGTCAAGGTTAATTAAAAATACATACAGACTTATAACCAAAACAGTGTAGTATGAATTGAAGTCATTTTACCTCATATGAGGAGACTTCTGGGACGCATACCTTAATGCACATAATCTATGTCAGATATTTATGAATTTATGCCAGAAATTCCAATTTCTGAAAAGATTTAGTACATAAGGACTGCCACTGACGATTTGTCTAGAGAGTGCCTTCACCCAGATCATTGCCCGAGGTTATTGCACCTACTGCGACACACAATTCACAAATGCTACAACTCGTCTGAAGCTGATAACACGGAGTACCAGATAAAGACTGACTGATTACTACAGCAGAATTTGTTTGCCCTTCATGGGGAACAATGTCTTTGCATCTCCACTGTTAAGACACCCTTTGCTGTCAACAAGGTATGCTGAGCGTCTCTTCTTCCTAAGAGACTCTAAACTGCAAGTTGCTCTGCCTTCCATGTTCTCGTACTATAGCGCATAGAAATAGACATTAGTGTATTATGTTCTAGACATTTTAAAGGAGATTTTAACAATCCTAGGAATGTTCATTTTATTCTTGTTATTTAAAATGGGACTTCAAGCTGTTTTTATACTATACAAAGTCAGTCAGAGACCACCACTTCTAAGTCAGGGCAAGGGAATTACACGCCAAGATAACCCCTGCTCACCCTCTAGGTAACGTGGCGCGAGCTGCAAGGCTAAACTTGGAGGCGATGTGAGTTAAGTATTTGCGCACGCACCAGCCCTGACGTCCAGATCCGGAAACACCGGCTACTGGCTCCCCAACCTAGGGACGCTACCCTTTGGTCAGATGCCTGGCGCACCTTGAGGGTGACGCATAACTAATGTGTCGTGTACAAGTCTGCCTGACACTCAGGACAGAAGTGGCATCACCCTGGTCACTCCTTGGCGACACAACCCTTCTGGCTGGCCCCTGACCCACTGGTTACTCCACTGGGGAACCTATCCCCCTCGCACCGCTCTATCTGGACTTCTGCACCCTCCCAACTGGAGCGGTACTGCCAGATAACAGAACTACTAGAGCCCTGCTTACAGGCGCTCCACGTTCTCTCCACACTGGGAGATCTTCCTAAAAGGACGCTCCATACGGACATGCTAGGCTCCCTCACCTGGTGTTCCCAAAAAAAACACCTAGACTACGGAGACCAGGCTTGTGCTCCTCTGAGCCACTTGCAGTAAGAGCACAGACTGTCCCATTGTCATTCTGTATGTGGCAATCAGCCGCAGACAGAATGACAATGGGCAGGGTGTGGCTGCTCTTGTGCTCAGAGGAGTGCAAGGCGGCCCCATGAGGGAGCTGAGGCTTCTGGCAGGGCAACAGTGATGTTCCCCAATGCTCAGTTTCTACCGCCCCTGATTTCTCAACCTGACCACCACGTGACACAGGTACCATTACTCCAGGACAGAGACGGTGGACACATGCACTGGACAAAACTTATGCTGCCACCACTGGATCCCACCCTTCCTGGGGAATCCAGAAAACACACTGCACTTAGGGGGATGATCTACCCTCACAAGCTAGGGACACCCAACTCACAGTGCACAAGAAACACATTTCCACAGAAATGACATTTTTATCAAACTTCATACAATAATCCCTAAAATGTGATTGATCTAAAACGCAGAGTTTTGTAGTGCGGCCAGTTGCCACTGTGGTACAACGCAAACACATATCCTTATCCTCTCGCTGCTGCCAATGCTAGAAATGGGATCCCTGGCTGGCCAGGGCTTGCGCCAAAGTCAGTCAGAAAACCACCACTCCTAAGTCAGGGCAAGGGAGTAACACGCCAAGATAACCCCTGCTCACCCTCTAGGTAAAGTGGCGCGAGCAGCAAGGCTAAACTTGGAGGCGATGTGAGTTAAGTATTTGCGCACGCACCCCAGCAACAACACCCTAGGCCCACCGCAAAGGGAACTCCACACAAGGTTATATGTAAAAATAAGCTTTGTATTACACCAAAACACACACTTTACAATGTGCCAACAGGCACGGGCAGAATTTACAGGGGATATGTACAAGACAGGGCCACCTGAAACACTGTCAGGAATCAGCACTTTTAGAACTTGAAATACAGTTAGAAATAACACTTTGAACATAGAGTATAAATCACTGTAGCACAAAATAGAACAAAGCACACAACCAGTAACTACTGGTAAAAGGTTAAGTACCACCTACGCAATCCTAACCACCTTAGGAACAGGTCACGCAGGGAACCAGGACCTCACTAGCACCACCTGTACTAGCAAGAACAACCACCTAAGTATAACAATACCTGTAGGGGTATCAGAACATAACACATGATGCATAACATACATTCGGAGGTGTAAGGAACAAGGCACATGATGCATAAACAACAAATTCAGAGGTGCAGGGAAGGAAAACACATGATGCCTAAAAAACATGCAGAGGTGTATCAAAGAACACAATTGCGCCAACCCACATAAGTCACCACCTGTGACTGTCCCTAGGCCAACTGGCCTCTTTGGGGCTAGGACGCCCTGTGTCCCAGTGTCAGGGGCCTAAACGTGACAGCTGCCCACGAAGTGCTGGGCAGCTGTAATCAACAAGGATGGAGCCAACACGATGGAGCCTCGCAGGCTCTGAGCACAACTTGCCACCTGGAAACCTCGCTGGACTCAATACAAAATGGCCTCCACCGTTGGAGTCCCACTCCTGGGGGCTCGAACTAAACTTGGGGCACCTAGAGCCTCTCAGGGCTCGTGAAATGATTGCCCCCTGAGCCTCTCGGGGGCTCTAAACAAACAATGTGGGCGGTGAGCCTCTCTGGGCTCCAAGTGAAGAAATGCCCCCACGAGCCTCGGGGCTCGACACAGAATGCAGCCTGAGCCTCGCAGGCTCGTAGCTACAAGTGGGCGGGTTGAGCCTACCGGGGCTCGGGAAACAACGGTGGCGCTGAGCCTCTCGGGGCTCAGACAACGGAAATGCCCTGCAACCTTGGGAGCGACCCGCTATGCACCATGGCCTCCCCCCCGCTCCAGCCGTCGCTGCTTACCGGCTCTCGGCAGGGGGAGGCTTCTTTCTCGGGAGGCGGTATTGCTCGGTGGGGAGCTCTCTTCATGGGAGCCCCGCCTTCACAATACGCCCGCTCTTATTATTATTAAAAAAGAAGATTTGGTACCGCGCACGTACACCAATTGGTTTCTTGGCGCTCTAGACCAGGTGGGAGAAGAACATTCAGGAACAAGGCCGCTAGCCGTGCGCCAGACGGAACAGGTAGGTTTTCAAAGAATTGCGGAAGCAACGATAGTCAGTGGACAGACGGATGGCAAGAGGAAGGGAGTTCCAAGTAACAGGAGCAAGAAAAGAGAAACAGGCTCCCCCATGTTTCTTACGATTGAACCTGGGGGTGATCAGAAGGTTATGAGTCGAAGATCTGAGGTGACGGGAAGGGACATAGGCGTGCAAACAGGAAGAGATAAAGGCAGGGGCACAGGTAAACAAGGATTTAAAGATGGTGCAGGCCATTTTAAAAACACACCGCTCTACAACTGGGAGCCAGTGTAAAGTTTTCAGCAAAGGGGTGACATGCTGATGTTTAGGTTGCTGAAAAATTAATCTGGCTGCCTGATTCTGGACCAGTTGGAGTCGGGAAAGATGGCAGGCAGGGACCCCCACGTATAGACAGTTGGCATAATCTAGACGTGAGGTAATGAGGGCAAGGATAACAAGAATAAGGGCCTCTTGGGATAGAAACCTGCAAATCTTCCCAATTCGGCGAAGGTGAAAGAAACAAGCCGAAGTGACGGTGTTAATGTGTGGCCGCATTGAGAGGTCACTGGAGATGGTGACCCCCAAGCTCTTCACAGTATTAACTGGACAGGGAGGGGAACCCAGAGCTGTAGGCCAAAAGTTGGGAGACCAGGGAGTAAGAGAGCCACCGGTCACCACCAGCTCCATTTTGCTTGGGTTGAGCTTAAGTTGGCTAAGGTTCATCCACTCATAGATAAAGAGCATGGCATTTTGAAAATTAGAACAGGAAGAGGGAGAGGAATTGAGAGGAAAAATAAGCTGCAGATCATCTGCGTAGTTGAAAGCAGTAAGTGAAAACTGCCGAAGAGAGACAAGAAGGGGCTGCATATAAAGATTAAACAGAAGCGGGGACAAAGCAGAACCCTGGGGAACACCACAAGAAAGAGAGGATAGAGGGGCAGAAAAAGAGGAAAGACGGACGGATTGAGAGCGGGAATGGAGAAAAGATATCACCCATGACAGGGCCAAGCCCGAAATGCCAGCATTTCTGACACGGTCGACCAAAATACCATGGTCGACCGTGTCGAAAGCGGCAGAGAGGTCTAACAGTACAAGGGCCTGTGCCAGATTCCTGTCAGCTCCCTCACCAGTCTTCCCCCATCTCGGGACCGGGACTTCAGTGTTGAGCCGCAAGGCTCCGGGGTAACTTCTTTTCCGGGGCTCCCTCCTGGAAATGCGAGCCCCACAGCATTTAGCGGATCTCTCTGGCTGCCCCGGGGCTCTCCCCAGCTCACAGGAGCCCCGTGCAGCCATCACTCGGCAACCTCTCCTCACCGGAGCGCGGGGTGGGCTCCCGTCCGCTTCCGGTTTTGCCTGGAGCACTTCCGGATGTCCCTCGGTCCCGCCCCCGGCCTGCCTGACTTCCTGCTGTGGGCCGGGCGGCGGCGGGGACAGTTTTGTTGGGCAATGCCGTGTGGGCACCGGCTTTAACAATAAGTAAAGCGCTCCAAAGTGCTAGCAATAAAATACAGCGCGCTCCAGCGCTATAAGTAATCAACAGCGCCCCCAGGCGCTTAGGGGCGGAATAAAGCGCTTCCTGGGGCACAGTAAAGCACTCTCAGCGCTAGGGGCCAGATCAGCTCCAGAAGGGTAAAAGTGAAGCGCTTCTCAGGCGCCAGTGGCCCCCTCAAAGTCCAGCATCATCACAAGATGGAGCAAGCAGCTCCCAAGAACCAGGAAAATACCTCCAGCCTCCCAGTTCAGCAGGCATCCAGGCAACCAGGGGCTGGGCAGGGCCCAGGGAGGCAAGCCTTCCTCAGAGCCCCAGCATCACGCCCCTGGTAGATTCAAGTTAGAAACCAGAACCATTTTCAAGAGGTCACAGCCTCTTTTTATACAGACAAATCCTTTGTCTAAAGGTGCAGGGTGGGGGGCAAAACCAGGCGCAAACAATGTTTAACAATGTTTAAACTCAAATAGTCTGAATTCAAAATGTTCATGTAAATAAAGTTTTACTTAAATAAATGGGAAAAATTTTACTTTGCATGAAAAATATGTTTTAACCCCGGGTTTTGCAGCTTTTCCTTTGAAATATCTGTGCTTTCTGCTGCTAACTTGTATTCCTGGTGAACAAAGTGTGTTTAAATGCAAAGTGTGTTTAAGACTGCAGTACTGCCTCCTGTCTATGGGGGCAGAGCGAGCAAAAATATAAACACACTTTCTGAAACACAGGTCCCCACAAGACAATTTTTTTAAAAGTTGTCAAAATTGGCACAGATGTTCCTAGAGCCATTTTTTATCATTTAAAGGACATTCCCTTGTGGGGACCTGAGTTCAGGTCCCCACAGTGCAATCAGGTCCCCACAGCGTGAGTGTGTTATCACACCAAAGTCCCCACAAGGATAGTAACACAAACCCACTCTACCACACACACACACACACACACACTCTACCACACACACACACACACACACACACTACCACACACACACACACACACACACACACACACACACTCTACCACACACACACACACACACTCTACCACACACACACACACTCTACCACACACACTACCACACACACACACACACTCTACCACACAACCACACACACTCTACCACACACACACACTCTACCACACACACACACACTCTACCACACACACACACACTCTACCACACACACACACACTCTACCACACACACACTCTACCACACACACACACTCTACCACACACACACTCTACCACACACACACTCTACCACACACACACTCTACCACACACACACTCTACCACACACACTCTACCACACACACACACACACTCTACCACACACACACACACACTCTACCACACACACACACACACTACCACACACACACACACACTCTCTACCACACACACAACCACACACACACACTCTACCACACACACACACACACACTCTACCACACACACACACACACACTCTACCACACACACACACACACACACTCTACCACACACACACACACACACTCTACCACACACACTCTACCACACACACTCTACCACACACACACACACACTCTACCACACACACACACTCTACCACACAACCACACACACTCTACCACACACACACACACACTCTACCACACACACACACACTCTACCACACACACACTCTACCACACACACACACACTCTACCACACACACACTCTACCACACACACACTCTACCACACACACACACACACACACTCTACCACACACACACACTCTACCACACAACCACACACACTCTACCACACACACACACACTCTACCACACACACACACACTCTACCACACACACACACACTCTACCACACACACACACACTCTACCACACACACACTCTACCACACACACACTCTACCACACACACACACTCTACCACACACACACACTCTACCACACACACACTCTACCACACACACACTCTACCACACACACACTCTACCACACACACACTCTACCACACACTCTACCACACACACACTCTACCACACACACACTCTACCACACACACACTCTACCACACACACTCTACCACACACACACACACTCTACCACACACACACACACACTCTACCACACACACACACACACTCTACCACACACACACACACACTCTCTACCACACACACAACCACACACACACACACTCTACCACACACACACACTCTACCACACACACACACTCTACCACACACACTCTACCACACACACACACTCTACCACACACACACACTCTACCACACACACACACTCTACCACACACACACACTCTACCACACACACACACTCTACCACACACACACACTCTACCACACACACACTCTACCACACACACAACCACACACACAACCACACACACACACACTCTACCACACACACACACTCTACCACACACACACACTCTACCACACACACTCTACCACACACACACACTCTACCACACACACACACTCTACCACACACACACACTCTACCACACACACACACACACACTCTACCACACACACACACTCTACCACACACACACTCTACCACACACACACTCTACCACACACACACTCTACCACACACACACTCTACCACACACACACACACTCTACCACACACATATATATTATATATATATATACACACACATACATATATATACACATCTGCATATCTATATAAATACATGCATTGCATACATATACATATATATACATATATATGCATATCTATGCATGGTGTGTACATGAAAGTTTGAAAAACACTAATAAAAGCAAAGCTAAAAAAACCATCTAATTGAAAACAGATTTGCTTTAACTTAACTGAGGGCGAAACCTATTGCATTTTCAAAGCTTGTTTTTAATTGTAATCTACTTTACAGACTCCAAATGCACTGACCGCACCCCCTATTAAAATCGAGGACTACTCTATGCCCCCAAGTACCGTCTTCCAAAATTCAGGACAAGCTAGCAAGAGCACAAGCCAACAAGCAAGCAAATATTTGATGGCTCTCCATACCCAGGCCCAGGGTAAATTTATTTAGTCTGCCCAACACCCCACCCAACAGTTGAAGATGTGAAATGCTTAATCGTCAAAAATAAATGCGGTTCGCCACTGGACACTTTTGCCGCTCAAGTCACTAGCCTCCTAAGGGACCGTCTAGGGCACATTCTTCATGAGATTTTAACTACTCCTTTACAATCAGGGATAGTGTCCACAGCATGGAACAAGCATTTACAATGCAATAGGTCTCGCAGCATTAAAGTTTGAGTTATTGGCATTGTGTATGACAATGCCAATAGTTATAACTTTTGCAAATGTGACACCTATATCATTTGTAACGCAATATGTGTTGTACTTACGTGACTTAGATTTATTGATATTACAAATAATAATGGCTGTTAATATTTTTAATAATTAATACTTAAATAAAAGTTATTGCAATTGAGTTGGTGGAAAGGTGAAGTGGGTCGTGCTCCCGAGTGATGTGGTGTAAATGACAATGCCATAACAATGTCTTCACTGGGGTTTAATGCAGCGTGCCTTCACACATAAGAGGCAGTATTTGTTTCTTCAGTAATGAATCATTACCTCAGAATCTACTGCGGTTTCTGTGCACACCTTAGGGATAGGGAGCTCGAACTAGGGCCTACTGCAGCTTACCCAACTCCTGATGGCCCAGACACCCCTCCCTTTTCACTTCCTCATTCCCCTGCAGCCACAAACTTCTCTGCCCATTGGGGGACACCAGAGTCGCCGTTCTTTGGCTTTCTGTTTTCAAAGTAGTCAGACAGACTGTCATCACCAGTCCTGGTGTACTATCGCCAGCTCTGCCCGGCCCGCTCCTTTGGTACTCTGCCCGGTCACTCACGGTATATTAGTGCCCGCTCTGACCGCATTGTCCTTGAGCATTAGTGTCTACTCTGCCCGGCTTAATGCACTGCCTGGCCAGTCCTGGTGTATTAAGGTACGCTCTGTCCGGTAGGTCGTGGTGCATTAATGCCCAGTAAGTCGTGGTGCATTAATGCCCAGTAAGTCGTGGTGCATTAATGCCCAGTAAGTCCTTGTGCATTAATGCCCGCTCAGTCCGATATGTCCTGGCAGCCTTTCAGAGGCACTACAATAATGCTGGCTCTCTTTCCCCCAACCTTCAACACATGCCTGGCTCTACCCCAGCTCGTCTGAATCCTGGGTGACGTCACACGAAGCTCGTGGTGCCGAGGACTTACCTGTGTGGGGCAGAACGAGGAGAAGCAGCAGTGCCAGTCCGGAGCAGCCGTGGGCTCCAGTCACCCTTGCCATGGTGCGGCCCTTCCTGTCCTGATACTGCCATGTACGTCCTGGTCCTCTGGAGCTCTGCCCTGTCAGCCCTGGTACATTAGTGCCCGCTCTGCCCGTCTTCGTGCTCTACCCGGTCAGTCCTGGTGCACTATCGCCAGCTCTGCCCGGCCCGCTCCTTTGGTACTCTGCCCGGTCACTCCCAGTATATTAGTGCCCGCTCTGCCCGCACTGTGCCGGGCCGGGCTTACCTTACGTCAGAATCCACAGTCCAAAGAACTCTCTCCGCGTCCCCAAGTAGCCCGGCTCGCTGTCTTGACAACTTGCACCCACTAACCCGGCGTCACGGCGTGGTTGAAACATTTCCCATGCCAGGGAGCAACTGCTGCCTTTAACCACGTGATGCACGTGCACTGGCTAAAACTAAACCAGTGGTGGCGGGGCGGGTCACAGCAAAGCAACTTCCACGCACAGCAGAGAGCCCGAGGGAACACAAACCCAAAACACACAGCATTATTTTCAAATCGCAGTGTCGGAGGGGTGGTCGCTAAGCCTCACCTAGCAGTCTCTGGGCAGCTCAGACCTCGGGTGGCTGCGGTCTCCTCTCTGGGCTCCGGCAGGTCGGCTCCTTGTTTTGGACTCCTCCGCCCCAGGCTGGAGGCGGGCTCCCAGGCGCTGGCGGGTGTGGTGAAGCAGCTGTCAGCCTGCGGGTGTCCCCAGCCCTCGTGGTCCGCGATTTGCTGGTCCGACTGCTCTGGAGTCTGTTGTTCGTCCTCTTCCCTGGGTGGGCGCTGCACCGGGGGCGGGGCCTCGCGGCGGAGTCCCGCCCTACACGGACTCCGAGGAAAGCCGGTCCTAAAGCTGCTGCCGCTGCCGGCCCCGACGATGAGAGAACCCTAAACCGCAACTCCCCCCGCTCCGCGCCCCACCCCGCGGATAATTAGAACAAGCACGGAATAGAAACTGCACCACAGAGGAGCCCACGCGGGAATTGAAACCCGCGCGCAGCAGAGGAGCGGGGGCAAGAGAGCGAGAAGACACGCCGAGATGAGATAGGAGATGTGTGTGTGTGTGTAAGCGCCGGGGGTTCTGTGTGTGTGTGTATGCTCGGCGGGGGGGGGGGGGGGGGGGCTGTATGTGTGTTGTGCATGTGTTGTGGAGAGCCTGCGCGACCTGATCCAATTCCGGCAGGCTGCGTGCGCGTGACAGTCTCTTGTCCCCTCTGGGTAGTCCTTGAAAGCAAAAAGGACTGAAACGATTACAATAGACTCGCTCTGCGACAGCAGGGGCTTTCGCCCCTGCAATCGCTGGAGCAAGACCTAAAAAGGCAAATGTCATTCCCCTGCTAAAAAAAAAAACAAAAAAAAAAACAAATGCAGATCCCAACAACCTAGCAAATTTTAGACCTATCTCCCCAGGGCATCTAAGATCATTGAAACAGTTTGAAATACACAATTAAAGCAATTCCTGGACATTAACAATTTCCTTCACCCCTCACAATCAGGTTTTAGAGCCCTCAACAGCACGGACTCGGCTCTGATGGAAATCACAGACTCAATCAAATTCACTCTGGATGCAGGTCAAAATGCTGCAATGATTTTATTAGACCTCTCAACAGCATTTGGCACTATCTCACAGGAGATCTTGCTCCACTCTCTCACCCATATGAGGGTGGAAGTGAAGGCCTGGGCCTAGCTTAGGTCGTTTCTAGAAGACAGGGAGCAGGCAGTCTGGCTTAAACCACACTACCTGGATGCCAAAAAACTCAAGTATGGCGTGCCTTAGGGCTCGGGCCTGAGCCCCACACTTTTTATAATATATATGAAGCAGTTGGCATACCTCATTGACACAGTCGGCATTTCTTTAGTCTCGTATGCAGACGATACGCAACTGCTGCTGACTTACAAAGAGCTTGAGGAAAAAATAAATAACTATGTTGCCTGTGTGACAGCAGTGATGGGATGGCTTAAGGCTAATTCCCTGCAATGCAACCCTGATAAAAATGAGGTCCTGCTGTTTGGCAACAACCCCCTGCACTGCTGGTCTGTGGCTTAGCCTGCTAACTGCACTGCACCTCCTTCTCTGGTGAAGTGGCAAGAAACGTAGGAGTTTTTATTGACATAAACCTATCCCTCAAGACCCAGTTATCAGCTATGATTAATATCTTGTGCTGGATTCTCTGAATGCTTAAGAAATTCCTGTGCCGGGAAGCCGGGAAACCTGTGGTGCAGGCTCTGATCTTATTTAGATTAGACTATGCCAACCTCATATTTAGGAATACCAGACTACCTCAATCAGAAACTACAAAAAGGTACAAAAACCATGGTCGTCCGTCCCTTGTTTAACCTTCCTAAACACACCTCGATATCCCAATATTGAAGCCAGCAGTACAGGCATCCAGTGAAGAAGAGAATCATTTTTTTTTAAAGAGTGATAGGGGCACATGCAGCCTTTTACAGGACTGGCCCTAAATACTTACGGGACAAACTGATCCCCTACTGTCCTAAAAGACCCTTGAGGTCACAATCAGCACATCTGCAATTGATTCCATTTACTAGGCGAAAGAAATGGGGCAGCTTGACCAGCTCAGTACTGGCATCCAAATACTGGAATGAACTCGGTGGCCCTTAGACGCATTCCTGACAAAGATCTTCTGCAAAAAAATGAAAATCCACTAGTTCCGAGATTAAGCTTTTTTTCCCCTCCCTTTTACCTTACTCCTAGTCACTCTAGCAGTAGCCGTGCGCTTTACAAATCCCATCATTCATTCTACTTTTCAATTACACTCCGCCCTGAGCTGTGCAGGGCCTACCCAGGAGTAATGTACATATTTAAAAAAAATAGAATTGGGCCTAGCAAAGGGTTCGTTTTGCCAGGTCGAAATTACAGTTAAAAACTGTACACACGGGGGCGTGGCCAAGATGGCGGCGGAGTAGGACGTCTTTCTGGGTCCCTCCGCTGCCGTTTCTTCAACGCATTGTTATAGCCCTGCAGAGGACCTTGCTGCCGCCCCTACTTCATCGCGGGCAGGCGGGGAGACGGTCCGGCAGCCGCTGGTGTGGTTCCTGGCGCCTCAGCCCCAGAGAGACAGGCGCAGCGCTGTGTGGCGGCTGGGTCGGCGCGGTGCCTGAAGGTCGTGGTTCGCGCGGCCGGCGAGCCATCTGCTGTGGGTCCCGGCTCAGAGGCCTGCGCTGATGCCGCCTCGCGCCGGCCGCCATTGCTGTTGTGCCACCTCGCGGCGGAGGACCGCCGGCGCCCGACCGAGACACCCGGCGAGGTACTCCGCGCTGCTGCTGGTGAGGCGGAACCGGCACTGAGGGAGCGTTCGCGTGCCTGAGCCCTGGCCAGCGTAGAGAGGCCCGCGTGGCACCATCCTGCATCCCCTCCCCCCTCCCGCCTGGGCCGGCGGTGGTGGGCGCCCGGAGACACCCGGCGGGGTGCACCGCGCTGAACCCGGTGAGGCAGAATCGGCACTGAGGGGGCATTCGCGTGCCTGGGTCCTGGCCGGTGAGGAGAGGCCCGCGTGGCGCCATCCTGCATCCCCTCCCCCCTCCCGCCTGGGCCGGCGGTGGTGGGCGCCCGACGGAGACACCCGGCGGGGTGCACCGCGCTGAACCCGGTGAGGCAGAATTGGCACTGAGGGGGCATTCGCGTGCCTGGGTCCTGGCCGGTGAAGAGAGGCCCGCGTGGCGCCATCCTGCATCCCCTCCCCCCTCCCGCCTGGGCCGGCGGTGGTAGAGGCGCGAACACAGCGTGTGGGGACAGTGGACCCTCCCCTCACCTCCGGCTCCCTCAGCCTGACCAGAGCCTCCGGGTGGTGAGCCCTTGCCAGGGACAGCGGATTTGGCGCTCACTGGCCCCTGGATTGCACTGTTGCCCGGGTCCCCGGGTGCGCTACGCTTGCGGTACCTGCAACCCGCCCGGCGGCTGCACAGAGGCGCGCTTTTGGCGTCTGGGGCCTGCCGCCGCCATGACGGCCAACAGAACCAAAAAGGACAAGGAGAGGGAGAAGGCCCTGAAGGAGGCCTCGCAGAAAAGCTCTCCACTGCGGTCGTCGGCGGCGACTGACAAGGCGGCGGCGCCGGAGGGTGAGGCGCCGGCCACCAAGGCCTTCATGCGTGAACTCTTTGCGGCCATCAAGGAGGACATACAGGAACTCCGGGCGCAGCTAGCCTCGGACCTCCGGGAGGTACGCCGAGACGTCAACGCCATCGGGGAGAGGGTGGCGACCCTCGAGGAGCACGACGTGGATACGGCGGGAGACATCCATAGGCTCCAGCAGGAAATCCTTCGCCTTAACACCCAGCACCTCGACCTGTAAACGCATACGGAGGATCTAGAGAACAGATCCAGGCGCAATAACATTCGTATTCGTGCGGTCCCTTGGAAAGGTGAGGGGTCGGACCTGCGCGGGTACGTCGACGGCCTGTTCCGCCACATCTTACAAGACGAGGAGCTCGGCGAGATTCAACTGGACAGGGTCCATAGAGTCGGCCTACCCCGAGGTTCCAACGCACCCCCCCGGACATCCTGGTGTGCGTCCACAACTTCCAGCTCAAAGAAAGGATCCTGAGGAAAGCCCGTGAGCATGACCCCCTCCTGTTTCGTGACCATCGCCCTGTGCTCTACCAGGACTTGGCGGCCTCCACCCTGGCCAAGCGACGGGGCTTCCGGGAGGTCACAGCTTTTCTGAAGGAGCAGGGTGTCCCCTACTCCTGGGGGCACCCCTTCCGGCTGGTCTTTCGATGGAAAGGGAAGCTGATACAGGTGCGCTCAGTGGAGGTTGCCCGTGACCTGTTGGGAATGGAGAGCGCTGACCCTGCCGCTGAGCACCCGTCGCCCTCTTCGAGGTCTCGCCGCCGCTCCAAGGAATGGCACACCGTGGGCAGGTCGTCCAAGCCATCGGGCCCAGACCTGTCCGTCAGCTTACAGGAACGTGATGCAGCGGTGGCCTCGTTGTCGAAGGTGACCGTGTCGCCCGAAGGGCCCTGAATGGTATGGCTGAACATTCTCCCTCTGCACATTTTGGCTGGCAGTGGAGGGACCGATCCACTGGACACTGATGGGTAATGTACTGACACGTCCCCCGTGTATATTGTCCTGTATCAGGATCTGGGTGGCTGGTGGGAGTAAGTCCATGCCCCCATCCCTTGGGACTCCACTGACAGACTTTAGTGCCCCCTCGGGATTTTGTTGTTGTTGGGAAGGGAGGGTTTTGGGGGGTTGGTTCCGGGGGGGTTTGGGGTAGTTGGGGGACTGGGGGAGAAGGGGAGGGGGGGGGGGGGGCTCTCCGCATCAGCCGCTAGTTTTCCTTAGCAGGGCGCTTCTCTTGCCTCCTAGATGGGGAAAGATCTGAAGGTTGTTAGCTTAAATGTCCGAGGTCTCAATAGCCCTGTCAAGAGAGCAGCGATCCTGTCCCTGTTGGAGGGATCGGAGGGCGACATCTGCCTCCTGCAAGAGACACATCTCCTCGCCAAAGACACGAGGCGGATGAAGGACAGGCGCTTCCCCACCCAGCTATGGTCTTCCTGTGGCACGAAGAGGCAGGGGGTGGCGATACGGATTAGTGCGAAGGCACATTGTAAGATACTGTCTCAGGTGGTTGATGTAAAAGGGCGCTTCTTAGCGGTTAGGATCCAATGGGGGGACTCCCAATTCACGATAAGCTCCATCTATGCCCCCAATGTGCAACAGGAGACTTTTTTTACCTCAGCGCTTGCGGATGTGTTGGCCTCTCCTGATCCCTGGGTCCTGGTGGGTGGTGATTTGAATATGGTGATGGATCCAGCGCTTGACAGGTCTGAGGCGCGCTCTCACGCGTCTGGCGCGCTTTCCAAGGGGGGTCTGCTTTGGTTGCAAGAGGGAGGACTCCATGATGTGTGGCGACATTTGCACCCGGCTGAGCGCGCTTTCACCTATTACTCTGCTGCACACAAGTCCTACGCGCGCCTTGATCACTTCCTTGCTTCCACTTCCCTGCTTTCCCAGCTTTCTTCTACGGAGATAGCGCCGCGCTCCCTCTCTGACCATGCGCTTATCTCGGTGGTGCTGTCGGGGGGGTCCGGGAAGCAGGCGCGCGGGAGCTGGCGGTTGCGCGACTCTTTGCTTAACTCTGCCTCTGTTGTGGACCGCTTGCAGGACACGATCAAGCACTACTTTGACACCAACGAGACCGATGGGATGTCGCTTAGCTCGATCTGGGAGGCGTTTAAGTTGGTTGTGCGGGGTGAATGCATTGCGATCTCGGCTTCTTTGGCGAAGGCGCGCAGGGAGAAACGCGAGGAGCTTGAGCGGGATGTCCGAGGGCTGGAAGCGATACATAAACGGACCGGGGCGCAGAGGGTCTGGAGGGAACTGGAGACGAACCGGCGCATGCTGAAACACCTTGACCTTGACAGGGCCGAATACGCGCTTCTCCGACTGCGCCACAAATTTTATCTTAGTGGCGACAAAGGGGGTAAGATGCTGGCGCACCGTCTGAGGGCACAAACGCAACAAACGATGGTGTCATCCGTCAAGGACGAACATGGGGAGGTACAGGTGGCTGACGCGCACATTGCGGACAGCTTCCAGCGTTTCTATCGCGCTCTCTACTCTGCTGACCCCCCGGACCCAGACAGGGTACACGCGTACCTGGAGTCCTGTGTCATCACTCCCCTGTCCCAGAGCTCGGCTGCGTCTCTCGATGCCGAGATACGCATTGAGGAGGTCATCTCGGCGATTGCGCGCCTGAAGGTGGCTAAATCGCCTGGCCCTGACGGCTTCACAGCCGCCTTCTACAAGAAGTTCTGTGCCGCCCTGGCTCCCTTCCTGACGCGTCTCTTTAACTCCTTCCGGGAGTCTGGGAACGTGACGCCGTCCATGGCCGAAGCCGTGGTTACGGTTATTCGTAAGGCAGGCAAGGATGCCCAGGAGTGCGGCTCCTACCGCCCCATTTCACTCCTAAACAGGGCTCGACAATTCCGAAAAATTGTACTAGTCCTGCTGGTCTAGTACCATGGAAAATCCCCTCGACCTGACTGCAACCCACTTGACCTCAGTCTCTGAAAACGGAGCAAAAGTGACAAGATAACAAGATTTAAAGGCATCTTTATTGCTCATTCCCTTCATGAGCAATAAAAATGCCTTTAAATCATGTTATCTTGTCACTTTTGCTCTGTTTTCAAAGAGAGGACAAAAGTTAGTTTGACTTCCTACTCGCCAGAAAGGGCGAGTAGGACCTAAAAATAGCTCGTCCTCATCCATTCTCCCTCGCAAATGCGAGCGGGCGAGTGGATTTGTCGAGCCCGGCTAAACATTGATATGAAGTTGTTTTCGGGCATCCTGGCCGCTCGCCTCAGCCCGTTTATGGACGGTATCATTGAACCCGATCAGGTGGGCTTCGTGCCAACGCGCCAGGGTGGCGAGAACACCAAACGCCTACTGCACCTGATGGACTTGGTTCACCGGTCGCGTACGCAAGCGTGCTTTCTCTCCATCGATGCCGAGAAGGCTTTCGACCGGGTTGACTGGTCGTACATGTTTGCGGTCTTGCGTAAGTTCGGGCTGGGAGACCCGTTTGTCAGCTGGGTCCGCTGCCTTTATGCCTCCCCTCGGGCCGCTGTCCGAGTGAATGGTTGTAGGTCTGCTTGTTTTCCGATCACCCGGGGGACGAGACAGGGATGCCCTCTCTCGCCCCTGTTGTTTGCGCTCTATATGGAGCCTTTCGCGCAACGCCTCCGGGACAACGCGGACGTGCAGGGGGTGCGCTTTGGGGCAGAGGAGCACAAGGTGAGCCTCTATGCGGACGATGTCATCCTATCCCTCACACATCCGCGCTCCTCTCTGAGACATCTCTCCCGGGAGCTGGAGGAGTTCGGTATGGTGGCCGGCTTCAAGGTCAATTTCTCAAAGTCCCAAATCCTGAACCTCTCGGTGCCCGGGGAGGTCAGTGACCTCAGTGCCGACTTCGCATTCCAATGGGTCGGGACGGCCATCCCGTACCTGGAGATCCAGTTGGCGCCCACGCTCACCCAAACGGTTGCTCTCAACTACAGGCTCCTCCTTGACCAGACGGCTAAGTCCGACTCGGACTGGTCCCGGCTCCAGCTGGCCTGGTTTGGCCGCCTCGCTGCAATCAAAATGACGATCCTCCGTCGCATCCTCTATTTGTTTCAGATGCTGCCTTTGTGCCCCCCCCCCCCCGGGGTCCCTGCGAAAGCTCCAGCGGTTGCTGACTACGTTCTTGTGGAACCATAAGCGCCCCCGTATCGCTATTGATCGCCTCATGGCGCCGCGAGATGACGGCGGACTTAACTTCCCGTGCGTGGAGGCGTACTACCAGGCTGCGTGCCTGCGTTTTATTCTGAAATGGAATAGACCTATGTCCAGCAAGCACTGGCTCTTCATGGATCAGACAGTGGCCGGGCGCAACATCTGGCGCGAGCTATGGCTCCCGCGCAAGCATAGATCCTGGGGCCTTTATTCCTCTCCGGTGACCTCGCCGACCCTTGCGGTGTGGGACCGTCTAGCGCACAGACGCGGCTGGACCACCTTCCCATCTCCGCTGACGCCTATTGTTGACAACCCGGACTTCCCCCCCCCGGATGCGCCTCGCCGGTTTTCCAGCGCTAGAGGGAGTTGGGTTGTAAGAGAGTGGGTCACCTCTTCCAACCGGAGGGGCTGATACCGTTCGCCACTCTGCGCCGGGAGTATTTCGAGTTGACCGCGGCTGACGCCTTCCACTACGCGCAGGTAGCACATTGGGTAACGCTTCCTGATAATGTAGCGGACATGTCTCGACCAATGACGCCCCTGGAGCGCTGGGTGGCCTTCAAGAAGGACGATCGCAAACTTATCTCCGAGCTGTATACCTTCATTATGAAACGCCACCACCCGCAGCGCTCCAGGGCGCAAGTTCGTTGGGAGACGGAGTTGGGCCGTCCCCTGACGAGTAAGGAATGGGGCAGGATCTTCTATCGCGCGCACCACACAGCGGCTAACGTGGCGGGCGCTGAAGCGGCCTTTAAAATTGTCACTTACTGGTACCACACGCCGGCGAGGCTCCATGGGTGGGACCCCAAGTGCTCGAGTCTTTGCTGGCGGGGCTGCGGCGCTACAGGCACTCTTTCCCATCTGCTCTGGCACTGTCCCAAGCTAGTACGCTACTGGCAAGCAGTTTTAGATGATATAGACAATGCTTTTGGTATCACCTTTCCCAGGGCTCCGGAATATGTGTTGCTAGGCCTGCCTCACCCTAAGGCGTTTCCCTTGCGCTCCCCTCGGGTTAGACAGATGGCGCTGGCGCTTCTGGCGGCGCGCCTGGTGATCCTTTCGCGGTGGCGCTCACCGGACGCCCCTGACCCCAGGGATTGGATTAGGCGCCTGTGGTTGCTTCTGGGGATGGAGCGGCTTTCCCTGTGTGTGGATGGTAAAGGGGACACGTATGCTAAGCTTTGGGCACCCTTCATACACTTGCTGTCTCGGGACCTACGTGAGGTCACATGCCCCAAATTCTTCCAGATTTTGCAACTCATTCCCTTGGAACCGCCCGGGGCTGTTGCATGACTGTCTCTAGCTTGCTTTAGGAGTGTGATGGGATCCCTGGACCCCTGGACTTTGTGGGTTGACTGAACTATGCTGATGGGGAGAGGGTGGGGGGAGGAGGGGGAAGGGGGGGGGGGGTTAGAGTTGGCTGGGTGTTGGGTGGGGTGGGAGGGTTCGGTTTCTTTCGGGCTGTTTTCTTTTTCTGGTTTTGATAAAAAGCAGTATCGCCTTCCTACATGGTTCCACCGCATGGCTGTTAGCCCACCTTCGCCGGGTCGCCCTCCGGGTTGTAGACCCTATGGCTGTGTTGTGTGTAATTTGACTCCGCTCTGCCGGCCTGAGGATGTAGGCAGCCCAGCTGTGTTCACTGCTACGTGTCTGCTGAATAAAATGGTTTGATTCTAAAAACTGTACACACAGGATGCACTGGCAGAACTGACATGTTTAAAGTGATACTTAATTTGGTGGCACAATCAGTGCTTCAGCTCAGTACTAGCATTTAATTTACAAACCATGCACACAGGTAGGGCCACTATACTAGGGGCTTACAAGTAGGGGCCAACTTGCTATAAGTCAATTCTACCATGTTTTAAGAAGAGAGCACAAGCACTTTAGCACTGGTAAAGTATGCAGAGTTCTAAGGCCAGCAAAATGGAAGTCAGCAAAACAAGAGGGGTGATGACAAAATGTTATGGGGAAAACCACTCGAAGAATAGCAGGTCTAACAGGCTCTGCCCACCACCATCATCACCTGAAGTGCACAGGTATGGCCAAAGGGGAGCACAGAGAACTGAAAATGCTCTTGGCCTACTTCAAACTGTAGCTATTGTCTGTAGGACGGGGGATGTGAAACTACGCGGCCTGCAGTTCCAAAGGCACCATCAAGTCTCCAGGACAGCAGAACTTGGGCCAGGGTGAGTATCTGCCAAAATCAAAAATCATATTTCTAATTTCACTCTGGCATCCTCCCAACTAACTCATGAACAAGGCAACATTCTGGATCCGGCATTTACTGACCTCACAAATCTAACATGCAGACCCTGCATTCCGGTTGACTAGTTCAACCAGTTTATTCAAATATTGTTTCCATATTTCAGTACCACTGGCCTCTACCTCATCCCGGCCACCTACTACTGGTAAATACTGGAAGGCAGCCTTCCCTCCCAGAAATTATTCACAATGTATTCAGGAATCGTGGCCACACTTCTGATAAAGACGGTATTTCTTCTTGTCCGTCTGTTAGTCCATCTAATTTTACTGATGTTCTAACTATCTGCCTGTTTGCTATTGCCCACTACTAAGTAGGAAGACTTTTCTTAAGAATTAACTAAATAATCCATGGTTTACCCAGACTGAAGCTAGTTATGCTAATGGCTAATGAGAAATGGAGACTTACCACCAGCTCGGAGCTTAGGCAAGCCAACAGCTAAACTATACAAAGAAACAATAACAAAGGCCAGCTGACTTCTTACAGCTTCCAAATATCCCAAGCACCTAATCTTGCAAACAAGCGCTTCCACATAATCAATGATTTACAGCAGTGGCGTCACTAGGGTTGGTGTCACCCGGTGCGGGTAACTCATGGTGTCACCCCCTCACGACTCACCGCATGGACCTCCTCCCCTCCGAGCCCGCCAGTGGACACAGTTGGCAAGTAACGTTTGTAAATGTAAATCCTATATTTACAAAGGCCATAGAAGAAAAATTGAATTCAACAAGGTCGGAGGTAAAAGATTTCACACAACTGCACAAATTGTAGGTGTGAATCTATGATGCCTACAATTTAGTTGATGCGAGTCTGCATCGCTTTGGAGCGACTTATACTAGAAATTAGTGTGTTGGTGACAGTGCCTAGGAAAAAACTTTAGTGTTCTAAGAACAGCAGAGTGCCCCGGGGATAGAATGGGACGAGGGGGCATCATCTCAGTGCTCAAAGACCTCCATGTCCTGAGGTTGCATTAGCAAGCTATCCAAGTGACAGGGAGCAGAGGGCCACATGGTGCTCTAATGATGAAATTGTGGTGCCAAATATCTCGTACCAGCTAATAGCAGAGAGATTAGAGGGGAAGAAGCCGAGCGGAGACCACTGTGTCTGCCCGCAGTGACTTCTAAGAGTCCTGAGGATGGAGAGGGACAGCCAGAGAGGGCAGCATGGGACAGGGAGGGTCAGAGAGGGCAGAGTGGGACAGGGAGGGCCAGCCGGAGAGGGCAGAGTGGAACAGGGAGGGCAGCCTGAGAGGGCAGTGTGGGACAGGGAGGGCAATCTGGAGAGGGCAGAGTGGGACAGGGAGGGCCAGCCGGAGAGGGCAGAGTGGGACAGGGAGGGCCAGCCTGAGAGGGCAGAGTGGGACAGGGAGGGCCAGCCTGAGAGGGCAGAGTGGGACAGGGAGGGCCAGCCAGAGAGGGCAGGATGGGACAGGGAGGGCCTGCCAAAGAGGGCAGGATGGGACAGGGCTGGCCAGCCAGAGAGAGGGCAGAGTGGGGCACGGAGGGTCACCCAGAGAGGGCAGGTTGTACACAGTAAAGTCAATATGGCCGACTTCTTTTAAGAACAGCGGGCTTGGCTCGGGGCTGCAGATATTGCTTTAAAGATAATTTACTGATGAAGCATAACGCTGAGAAGGCGGTGCGAGGTAATGATCGCCCACAGAAAACACAGAGCAACCCCACACAGCGTCCTGCATCCCCCCGGGCTTCGATGAGCTATATACATTCCAATGTATTACAATAAACCCTCCTTGGTTTATTTATTTATTTATGCGTTTTTATATAGCGCAGACTTTACCCGAAGGTGTCAGAGCACTTCACAAAAGGAACAGTATTGATACATGAGGAGAAAATTACAAGTGAACAAATTACAACAGCAAACATTAAATTACATGAGGCAAAAGTGACAAATGTGAGCAAACAAAATACAAGAGGAAGCAAACGGTACAATTATAGGAAGAAAAGTGACAGGTGTGCAGGTTACAAAGGTGTACAAAGGTATACAAAGTACAAGTAGCGGTATAAAACTGCAAAAAGAGCCAAGGTGCAATCCGTCCTGGAAGAGTGAAGGCACCCCGCCCACAGCTAGAAACCTGAACTATCAGTCCACAGAGAAACACTGACCACCACCCAAGAGAGATTCCAAGGCAAGCGAAAGCCTTCCAGGCGCTAGGGAGAGCAAACAATGGTGGGACACTCACTGTCTGCGAAGTCTACCCAGTGGCCATAGGGCATCATTCTGAGCACCCAGCTAACCATAAATAGCTTGGCCCCTTGATGTATAAGATATTAAAACATCCATCTACTATAGCTCACATTTGTAACTATGCAGGCCTTATCGATTGTAACTGTGAGCTTTAAATATTAGAGTTATTTACTTTACATACATTCAACCTGTGTTCTGACTCAATTGGTTTCCCCTAGCAGGACTTCATGTAGAGTGCAGGGCAACTGAGCCTGCATCAATCTAGAACAATTTTCAATACTCAAGTTCTCAAAAAGTGAAATCATTCAGATGTTCACCAGGCTAGAGTGCTTTCTTCGTGCTGCATATTCGTTGGGTACTAGACTGATTTTGAGTTTGGAGGATGGGTACTCTATTATAAGCTTGATTGATAACCCATCCACCTTATTACAAGTAAATTCACCAAACTCTACAGCAGGCCCTAAATTCTTGGCCTTAACTTGAAAAAAGCTGTTTTTGAGGGACCTTTGTAGGCCGATAAGGTTGAGGTATTTCTTAGGCCTAGGGGAAGGATGTTCATTCTAGGCATGATCAAAAGGGCAACAGGAATGTTTTTCTTGGTTTGACTTTTAGGAAAATTGGGACTTGTTTGGTCAATTGTAAGTTTGAAATCCTTTTTGACAGGGTTTACTAACCTTTGGTGTTTTCAATAGCACCGGTCGTGATATGAGCGTTGAATGTGAAGACTCATGCGGCGCTACTCGGAAAAATATTTTTTCATGACAATAAAATGAAATGCATTGGACATATTCCAAGAAGAATTTGAGACTAAAATAGCAAATGAATTCAAATTGTGCTGTTAAAATGTTTGAATAACAGTTTTGAAATTGCAATGATATAAAATATACTATAAAGGGTATGGGTTGGTAAACGCAAACGGGCTGTGAGTCGCTTATGTGCTATGTAAGAGTTTGCTGCCACAAAAAGGTGATTCGTAGGAAATCTTAAGAATAAGTTCACCTACACAGTAAAAACATGAGGAATTCTTCTAGACTACGTTCAGTTGTTAAGTGTTTTCCAAATTATTTCTTTTGGAAACCACTGTGCAAATTTAAGCAGTGCTCTTGTTTTGATTTTTTACGTCAAGGGCGTTTTTCAGTAGCAATAATGAGCGCCATTAAGCATTACTAAAATTCCTGCAGACTCTGAAAGTGGGGAAGTGAAATGGAAGACTTTTATATGCATTGGGTATCTGATGCATGAATGTCATATTAATATAGGACTAGAGGAGAACAGGTCTCAGCGCGCGATCCCTTCATACAAAACATCCTGCAGGCCCTGACTTTGCAAGTAGACTTGAATGACAAAACAACAACTAAGCGAGGACATAGCGCTTAGAGATCCCTGTTGTTAGTAAGAGCTATTTGTATGTTATGAGATGAGGAGGATGATGGTGATGAAACATGCGTATGCTCATTTTAATGCGATTTCACTGACTGGCCGGTGAAAGAAGTTACGCCGACTATTAAATATCGGATATGAGATGGGATTGTCGCTGTAGTTGTAACATCTTTGTCTCTCATTCGCTTGAAGGTTTGAGAGAGCAGAGTGCAATTACCATGAATGTGTTTTCATTTGGGAACTGCCATGGCTCTAGCTAAGAAAGTAAATGGATTCTGGACATGTGCTGATGCTGATAACTGTGTATAATGTGTTCGTCCGAGTCTCTAATTTCAATACCTGTTCTCGCAGAGACTGAAAGTAAACGGGGGCTTTCAGAGCTTCCCTGGCTGGGAGACCGCCAGACAGTCTCGGAGCCAAGCTGCAGCCAGGTCCGTGAAAGGAGAGCAGCATCTTAATTTTCTGTTTTTAATAGAGCAGCTTTGCTGAAAAAAGAAAGTTTACCAAAAACACTTATGCGGACACCAGGCTCTCCTTTTCTTTATACTCCACTGTGGTGGTGGCTGGGCCCCTACGTAGGGCTTCTGGATATCGCCTTCAGCACTCCCCCTGCCGAGACTGTCTAGCGCATGATGGTGATGGCCGTGGCGCACGTCAGAGGACTCAGCGCAGCGCGGGGGCTGGCCCAGGGCCGTCATTGGTAGTGTGATAAGATTGACGGCCCTGGGACCCACAAACTGGGTACGCCGCCGCCGCGCATCCTACCATCATCACTACTATGCTAGGCGGTGCGTGCGTGGCGTGCGTGCAGTGGAGTATTTCATTTGTTGCTTGCTTGTAGGCAGATTGGTGTCACCCCATGACGATGGTGTCAGGCAGGGGTCACCCGGTGCGGTGCGCACCCCCTGCACCCCCCTAGTGACGCCGCTGATTTACAGGACCCTCAGACCCTTGTCCGGAACGTAGTTCCCTACCCCAAATTCTGTGAAAATGTAGCCAACTTCTTCCATACTCTACTCTTCAGGGTGCCATCTCAAGGGAAACCATCTGTTCCCATTCTAGTCTGGTCAAGGTTATTCTCTATAACTGGTGTCTGCAACCAGTCAATCACAGGCTACCAGTAGCTCGTAGACACCTCCAGAGTAGCTCACTGCGTTGAGGTCATTTTGAAAATAAGCACAGTGTCACATTTTTCTTTCAAAGATCCATTTAAAAAATAGTTGTATGTTTTGTGTTATACGTGTAATGGTGCCACATATGGTAATGTTGCCACATATGGTAAAAGGTATGTCCTGTGCCATAAATACATATGACACAGGCACACAGTCCCCCATGCACAATTATCCCATTCACATGCACACATGTACACACATCCCCAAAGACCAAGCTCTCACTGACACATGACAACCTTGGCACAGTGCCCCGAGTCAAAGTAGTTTGTTCAAACCATACTATCTGGCTCTATGGACATTAGGCTTAAAAGTCAATTAAGCTGGGCACGGAAGCGTCTGGTAACCATGCGCAAGTTGTCTAGCCTTCAGTAGCTCACAATGATTTTCACTGATCAGAAGTAGCTCTCGCTACAGAAAAGGTTGGAGATCCCTACTCTATACTTTCACTCCTATCACTGAAGATAGGTGTCGGAGGGACGGGTTGAAACAGAAGCGAGGAGGCCGTATATGTGTAATAATGAGATAGGATTTATTTAGTGTAGGGTATCCCAGAAGTACGGGAAAGGCAGGTCTCAGAGTACAAAAATAAACGAGCACAATTTTGGCCGGTTCTTGAAAGTCTTCAAATAGGTCCACCACTGGAGGATTTTTCTTCTCTTCGCTTATTGTCTGGTCGGATCCCCGAGGTTTTGCTCAAAATAAAAAAAACAAAAGAGCACGGTCAATGGTCATGCGCAATTGGCTAGCCTTAGCTTCCACCACACCTCATGAAGGCTTGGATAAGTGGGTTGTGTGGGAAGAAAACGAAATGAGAAAAGGAAAGGAACTACTGGGTGATTGATGGGCGGGAGACAACCCACGAAAAGAAAATACTGCTTGTGTGGGTTTATTTCCCCTACGTTCGGGTCTCAGGAAGTTAAGGAGGTCAAGGAGGCTAACAAACAGATCCCCCACCTCCTCTCCCTCTGCCCAAGTCACGTACCACACTCCGCCTCAACTCTCCTGAGTTGTGGCGGCTCGTGCGTGTCCTACGGGATCCACCAGTCCTCACACCACAGCTCGGGATCTTGAGGTCTCCGGTGTAGTCTTCTTCCTTGTTCGCCTCTGCGATGTCTTCAGCTGTTCCTGCACCCCTCTTCGGCTCTCTCTCCGCTCCTCGGTTACGCACTTCCTTCCCGGTCTTCCGGCTCTCTTGTTCCGTCCCAGGGTCTCCCTGCGAATCCGGTTGGATGGATGTTACTTCCGCTCTGCCCCTCCAAGGCTATATTAGTTCCAGGGTTGTTCTTCTGGGCTGTGTGGAAGGACGAGAGTCCATCTTTAGTGTTTTGATTTCTTCCCCTCGCCCATGGTCTTCGTCCCAGCCCTGGAGGTAAGGAACCCATAAGTGGGTTTTAGGGATGATGTTGCGATTACTGGGGTCGCTTTGGGGTGCCTCCTCACATCAGGATTCTGGAAGTAATCATAGACGACCATTCGGCTTCCCCCTAGACATTGGTCCAAAGGCTGGCTCAAAGATCAGACTTTTTACTGACCATTTGTGACGCCTCGGGATCGCCCTGGTCCTGGACTATAGCTAAGGGAATGAACGGGGTCGTGGGGGTAGGAACTGCCCCTTCAAGTAGACTCACGGACACTGGGAATCTTGGTAACGCAGGCTTTATTGCTTTTAAAGTACGTTTCCGATACGTGGTTTTACGATAATAAGGAAGCGCTGTCTCTGCTTCCTCCTTGAGTCTTTGTAAGCGTATCTCCGTCGCTGTTTTCCTCTCCTCCCGATGTCTTCTGGGACTGGGAGTCCGATCCTTTCGCTCCACGGTGTCGGGCCGCCTCGTCAACGTGGAAGGAAAAGAAACAATGTTTTACCCTCCTGGTCAGACCTTTATCACAGGGAAAGGGGGTGAGGACTCACACGTGCACAGCTAGGTTCTAAGGTGCCGGATAGTGAGGGGTGGGACAGTGCACAGGGTGTGAGTGTGAGAATCCTATGGCGGTTTCGCCCACTTAAAGCCCGCCCAGCCCGCAAGCCGTGACCGTACCTCTGGTAGCCACACTTCCCTCGATGAAGTGTGGCTGGGCGAAGAGCCTTCCTGTTGGCCTCCTGGCTTTCTCCGTCGTCCTCTCTCGGCTGGTCCTGTTTCGGTATCCCGCCTCCGATCCTCTCCCGTTTCCTCTCCTGTCTCCTGCCTCTGATGTTCCCTCTTCTCCTCTCCTTCCACGTCCGCTCCACTCCACTCCCGACTCTCCTCCGCCTCCGCTCGACTCCACTCCCGACTCTCCTCCGCCTCCGCTCCCGATCTCCTCTCGTCCTCTCCTTCTCTTCGCTCGCCGTCTCTCTCACCTCCGAGTGTATAACACACCTGATTGGGTTCCTGGGCGGCTTTTACCTGAGTCCCGGAGGCGTGTCCGGTGGGGCTCTCGCTGTCCAGCTCCGCCCAATTAAAGAAACAGTGGTCTCCGACCTCTTCCGTGTCTGTGTCGTCCAGTTCTGCAGGTCCCCGCCAGGCTCCTGTGTGCTGTTCAAAGAGAGGGGAGACAGGTAAGCCTGGCGGACCCGAGTCCACCCCGTCACACCATTCTATGCTGTTTAATCATTCGCTTACCTCAGGAACAGTCTTGCCTAAAATGAAAACTGCAATAGTCAAACGTCTATTAAACAGGTTCTAAACCCAACAGCTCTAAATAACTATTGCCCTATTTTCCTACTTCTGTACTGGCCCAAATTGTTAGAAACACTGGTCTTTAATTAGCTGCAAACCTTTGCTTAATCTCCAAACTAGTTCCACTGACCTCAAACAAGTTTCCAACTGGGTAGAAGGATGGAGTGGGCTGTTCTCTCTGTAGTTGATGCTGTTTGTATCTTGGGGGAATTAGGCAGTCAGTGGTCTTGATCCCACTGGGTGCATCAGCTGCCTTTAATTCCATTGGCCATTCCATCCTCATCAATAGTCTTATGAGGTGGATATCTAGGACCTGACACTAAAAATAGCTAAGTTTCTATTTGGGTAACCAAAAGAAGGTGATTGCACAACTCCTTTCGATTGTATTCTAAACTCTCAGCTTTAGTGTCCTGCAGTGTTCTATTATATCACACCTGCTATTTAACATCTATATTGGCCCATTAGCAGAAGTCTTGTACCAGATGGGCACCAATTTGTATAGGACACAAAAAGAGAAGACCAGGTCTAAAGTGGTGTGCTGTCCTGACTGGTGTAAGAGGATCACACGGATACGTGTGCGGGAGGATGTGTTGCATTACAAAGGGCTAGAAGAATCCCGTCAGACCGCCCTCATGGCGGCATATCATCAAGTGGGAGAAGGGCATTAGCTCCGTGTACCGCCCGTGCCATCAAGATACGGTGCATATCGCCACAATTGTGCGCAACCTCCAGTACCAAAAAATGGTGTGCAGTGCTTAAAGAAAAAGTGCTTGATTAAAAACGACTACCTAAACTGGAAAATATTCTCTTTAAGGATTAGTGTAGGTGTCAAGATTAAAACCTGCGCCTTGTAGTCAGAATATTGGACTACATTATGGCGCTGTGCAGTATGGTCGACTAGTTTCAGCTAAACGGAGAATTTCTCCAGCTTTCATCAGGACCTTGTAAGTTGGTCAGCTACTGCAATATAGTGTAAAGGTATACAAAAGTGCAAACACATTCGTTTAACACAACAGCGTATGATATACTTAAGGAAGACAGAGACATAGAACCTCAGTATCCAATGTGGGCAGGAAAGGAATCTTCTTCCTGTTTGAAAACAAAAAAAGTATGTACCATGTATCCATTAACACACAAGAGTCAGCATAACCCAAAAGACACCATCAAGACCAGCCACACCTGCGATAACAATTGGCGTTCCGCATATTAAATAAGCATATTAGCTTCATCACGCGGAAGAATTTCCTCCTAGTGATACTCACCCAGCTTTGTGTGGGTGAAGACCTCACCTCGCCCGGCAACCGCTCGGGAAATTGAGGCCCCGCTCTGATGTGTAGAAAAAAGGGGACACAGTTAGCACAAAGTTCAACCATGTCCAGCCCATTCGCTGTACACAAAACACCAATGTACGTGTGATAGACACCCAACTGAATGACACGCCCTGCGCCACCCCTGCCGCTAAATTGGTATCTATTATTTATTAGTTATTATATATTTTTTTGATCTTACAGGGAAGAAAGTAACCCAGGAACTGGGATGGTAATAAAGATAGTAGCGACAGTCTAATACCCTAACCCTGTTGCTGTAAAAGATTTTTTAGGGGTACTGTGATAGATAGCAGCACAGTAATGCTGTTATTCAAAAAAGGGGGAAACCCCGGTTGGAAGGCATTGCCCTGCAAGTCATAGAATGGAGGGCAGCCAGCCAGCACACCGAAATACAGCCAGTAACACAACAGTGTGCAATATCACAAACATAGTGGGAAATGCTACCTGACAACATTGCCTGTATATATAATGCTGGTGAGTATTAGAGAATAGTGCTCGCAAGCTCTAAAAAAAAAACTCACCTATCCGTCGGTGCCTGCAGCTCTAAGTCGAGCGGAAGGGGAGGCACCGACGAGTTCCTTAGTTCGGTTATAAAAAGCGCGAGGATTCAAATAAGGTCAGCCAATTGTAACACCCGCTATGCCTATCCACCTATGAGTTTGGACTTTCGCAGCATGACCCACAGAGAGAGGAAAAGTGGGCTCACCTGCGTGTAACTGGGAGCGAGCTTGATAAAGTTAAATCAGTCGCACCTAGCACTGATCTCGTCGCGCATGCGCAGGGATCTGATAGTCAGATAACACTGTCCCGTCGCGCATGCGCTGAATTAGATCGAGAGTGCAGGAGTATTTTTACAGAATGAAGAGAGCGTATCATCTCTGTAGCTCAAAGATATACGGACTCACCTGTGCTCAATATGGGGGCTATATTAACCTCTATACAGTGAACGCCAATATGATGGATCACCGTGATTTATAGAGACATAGTGGGGGAGTCGTTGCTATCCTCATAAACCCTATAGGTCAAAATGTTATAAACGTTATAACTGGTAAAAGGCAAATGCTGGGAATAACAGTATTGTGATGGTATATGCTTTAACCCAAGACGCTGGATGGGTATAATAAACTATCCTCATGAGAAACAGCCGTAAAGGACAAAATATCCAGGTGTTTTACCAAGAGAAGTGTACCAAAGGAGTGTTAGGGTCAGGGACTGGTGAAAAGGGATGGCGAGGGGGCAGCCAGGCAGAAGGAGTCACACTCAATTACATTGGGTGAGCTTAATGATGCAAACAAAGCCAATAAATTTGCATCTAAGAAAAGGGGACCCGCAACACGAAGTTGCTCTAAATACTCAAAACACAAAATTTACAGAGGGTCAAAGGGGTAATAGTTTAACGACCTGTCACCTCATGCCCCTGCACTTAAGGTAAACCACACAAAAAGAGAAGACCAGGTCTAAAGTGGTGTGCTGTCCTGACTGGTGTAAGAGGATCACACGGATACGTGTGTGGGAGGATGTGTTGCGTTACAAAGGGCTAGAAGAATCCCATCAGACCGCCCTCAGGGCGGCATATCATCATGTGGGAGAAGGGCATTAGCTCCTTGTACCGCCTGTGCCATCAAGATACGGTGCATATCGCCACAATTGTGCGCAACCTCCAATACCAAAAAATGGTGTGCAGTGCTTAAAGAAAAAGTGCTTGATTAAAAATGACTACCTAAACTGGAAAATATTCTCTTTAAGGATTAGTGTAGGTGTCAAGATTAAAACCTGCGCCTGGTAGTCAGAATATTGGACTACATTATGGCGCTGTGCAGTATGGTCGACTAGTTTCAGCTAAACGGAGAATTTCTCCAGCTTTCATCAGGACCTTGTAAGTTGGTCAGCTACTGCAATATAGTGTAAAGGTATACAAAAGTGCAAACACAAGGCCAAGATTATTGTTCACCTTGCTAAGCAAACATTACAAGACTTTATTGCCTCTAAATTTGAATGGTACAATAACTCATGAAACCAGAAGTCTGACACCAATTATTTCTAATTCCTAAAAACAAAACGGTTTCTTTTGGTGACCGAGCTTTCTCAGTCACTGCAGATAATTCCACGCACTGTGCTTTGTGATCTGAGTCAGTCCTACCCAGATGTCATGTGAAGTCTTTTCTCTTCCCATCTGAATACCAACCACTTTGTGCCTCGACTGCCTATTATACTAGATGAAGAAGAGCTTCCTCGGTTTGAATGGCAGAAGTACCAAGATCTTAGTAAAGGGAGATAATTCACTACTGGTTTCCCATGGGTCCTAGAACTCCACTTCATCAAACAACAAGCATTTGCAATGCAATAGGTCTCAAATTATTAAAGTTTGAGCTATTGGTGTTGCATTGTTATTAGAAATGCCAATAGCTCAAACGTTAATAATGAGACCCATTGCATCGCAAATGCTTGTTATGTTTTGGAACAATAATACTTTTTGCGGCACTCGGTGTCTTCTTACCAGCCTGTTCCTCCGACTGAGAAAAGCCACAGTAAAGAATGTCTTGGTAGATGCTTAGAGGTGTGGTGCGCAATAATAAATATAGGACAACTGTGCATAGCACTTGAAGTTATGGCTTTGATTGCCAGAAAATGAGATCAAGAATAAATTCCCTCTTCACAACTAGCATTCTGAGAGCAGCAGTGAAATTCAGAGCCCTGCTCTGCGGACTTTCACTCTTCTGTTGGTTGATTGATAATTATCTAATTTATTCTCTTCTCTAGCTTTGTCCCGCCTCTCCTTTTATTTGATCAGTGTGCCCTTTATGCATTGCACCTTTCACTACGCCTTAAAACAGGCCCCCATTACCCCTGACAGACCCTCAGCCGAGGTATATACTAGCTATCCATGGAAGCGTCTTGGTCCTGGTTGGCACAGATTACGGTTGTTGGTTCTTTTGCATTTTCTTGCCTCACTAAGTTGGCGGCTTCTTCACTCGCCTTTTGCCTTGTGCAACTTAGAGGAGGTTAGTGCATCATGCAATTCCTCCAAGATGGGGCTAGTGGACAGCAGGAGGTGAACATGCAGAAACTCCTATTACTCAGCCGACCCATCTGTGTAACGGGCAGCCTGGATCTGTCCACATGACCAAGCCTGATACTCGGAGCCCCGGACAAACACACATGCACACCCTAAATGTATGTCTCGGCAAAAGGCCTCAGCAACCTAGTGTCCCTTTATTTATAGCCTCGGGCCGAGCCCGTCCCTCAGCGTGCAGTAGAGAATACTAACAGGGCTGGACTGGGAACCGAAAATGGCCCTGGCAAACTGCTCAGCTGATCCCCCCCCCCCCCCTCTCCGAGTGAGGGGGGGGGGTGCAGTCTAGCAGTTTGCTTGGGCCGGTTTCTGCCGCTTTTGTTACTGGGGTCAGTTATTGCCGACCTCCGGTAACAAAAAAGGTCCCCTAGGGGCCCAAAACCGGCCCCCACTCTAGCGGCCCACCGGGATAGCGCCCGTCGCCCACTAGGGCCAGTCCAGCCCTGAATACTATGTAGCATAGAGACTGGGTGACACTCTACATATCTCCCTTATTTTTAGATGTTTTGCAATGAATGAACATTAGACGTTTGAGTCACAGAGACAAGCTGGTCAGTCTCTGGCTGGGGGCCAGGTTAGGCCGAAGACCATACTTCTGTCTCTGGGAGATGTTACCAGCCCCTCCCCCCTCTAGCCGACTTTTCAAGGAACCCCCAGCTGTAGTGGCGTCACAAAGGCCCCCGCAGCCCCTGTAGTCCAGCCCCCCCTGCCCTGCCCGAGCTCCAGGGGCCCCCTCAGCACAGTACCCTGGCCTGAGAGCTCCCGAGTGAGTCTGGAGGGGGTGGGGGGGGAAGCTCTCCATGTACTTTGCGGGGGTGGGGCTCTGGCTTCGTTACGCCACTGCCCAGCTGGGGCACTTCCATTTGTTAATTGGAACTGAGACGGTGGCACTGAGATAACAGACAGGGGCTCTTCTTGCTGCTTGTGGTGTTTCACTGCTAGGCGGTGTCGTGGGGCTCAGGGAGTATTCTTCATCGTTGGCTGTAGGGTGGCACTCTACATTGTGGAACCAGTATAGTAGAAAATTTGCCAAATGGCAAAATTTTGGGATGGCAGCAGACAGCGTCCTGCATCTTTGCCCCCCTTCCAGCTGATTGCCATGCACCTGCCAGGCCGTCTCTAACTAATAGGCCATTTCCCAATGCATACATGGGTTCCCTCTTACAACAGGAACACACCATTAGCTGCAATAGGGTGCATTGTCTGCACTCAGTGCAACTAGTTAAAGGTCTCCTGCAGTGCAAACCAGGGCAATGCACCCTGGTTTCACTAAAGAGATGTCTGCGTGCCAGTGGGAGGGTGGTGCCACCAGGCCCACCTGCCTCACGCTAGGACGCCAATGCAGTGCACTACCTGAAAAGAAGTAGGGGGTACTCTAAGACCTACCCCATCATAAATGATTAAAAGATTGTGTGGATCAACAGTTTAGAACAAGGTACAATGTTTAGGCGGGGTGCCTGCATCTCTAGCTCATTGGACATATTAAGACTGGGTGATAATGATGCATATTCTATTTCTGGGTGTGTTTCAGTGGCGTTGGGCTGGCACATTAACCTTCCCAGCTCTGCCGCCTGCTTCAGTTTCTTCCACTTCCTGTAAAAGTCTAGGGTCAAAGGTCGGCCATTTATTTCCGCTACCCTACGGGCCTATTTCCTGTCTCGGTTGCTCTCACGCTTTTAGGTGCTAGGCGACGGGATCAGACGCAGACAAGGTGATGGTGTCTGCTCACCGTGAGAGGCGTAGCCCGCCGTCCCTCCACTCATTGCCTGGCGAGTGCATAGCTCAGTTTTATTGAGTGTGTCAAAGGCGGAAATTTAAGAAAGCTATTTAAATTCATGAGCGGAAGCTACGGCAATTATGAGTGTCTGCAGCCGATTATTAATCATTGCTGTTATGGCTATCGCGTCATGAGGCAGACGCTTAATGTAATCCTTACGCGACAGGTAGTGCAGCAGGTCGATGATCGCTTGTGTTGTGGAATAAAAGCAGACTGGAAGGTTATAAATATATAAACATCAAGTTTGAGGGGAATGCGTACAGTGGGAAAGACGTTCAGAAGGAAAATCCACACAGAACGCTTTTTTCTCCACTGCACACCCGACTGCACAGGGAGATTCACAGGCCAAGAAAAAAAAGCCTTAGCATTTTCTTACTTCCAAGTGAAATGGATCCAAACACAGAAGAAGCCTGCGAGTGGTGCATGCGCCACTGCGAGCCATGTGCTTTCAATTATCGCGCCGTGTCTGGGCACGATAATTGAAACCACACGGCCTATTGGTGTCCATTACGCGCACCAAGGGCGTAATAGACACCAATAGGCCATGGGCGGAGCAATGCGCCCGCCTTTGGCAAAATTGCGTGCAGTGTTTTATAAAAAGATGCACGCAAAGGCCAATGGGGTAGCACAAAAGGAAAAGCACACGCACGAGCATGTGCGATTCCTAGATCAGTGCTAAAACCCTGTTTTTCACCTACTAAATGTCTTGCACTGAGCGACACTGCGGCGCAATGCAATGCAGGCGTGAGACCTAAAAAGGACCAGGAGATCCTTTTGACATCAACCTCTCTTTCTCTCCAAAGATCATCGCGGTGGCAAACTTTGCAGACATGCAGATCGCTGTAATTTGTAAAATCCTACAACTTCTCCACACTGACCAAGCAGACTAGAGCCCACCTCCTGACAGGCTTTCATTACTGTAATATCATCCGCTCTGGCTTCCCAAAAAAACTCACCACAAGACTACAAAGACATCAGAACCAGACAGCAAGACTTTGCCTATATCTTTGTGTGACCGGGGGGACTTGATATCAGTACCTGGTTCCCATACTAAAGAATGATGGATTGTGAAAACACAATTTTCCTCCTCTGTCCATGCCATGCAGGACGAATGGAGCAGTGACACAGACCGGCTGTGAAACACACAAGAAGACGAAGTTGAGGAAAGCGCCTTTAACTGGACGTTCAAGCATCAAGAGGACCCGCCCCCTTTTGACGTCCAGCTAGCTACATTGGATAACAAGCATTTACAATGCAATAGGTCTCGCAGCATTAAAGTTGGAGTTACTGGCATTGTAAATGGCAATGCTTTGCATTAATTTATTTTTTTTACTTTGCAATTGGTATATAAGCATTGTTTGTGAATGGTTAGTTGTTGCTTATGCTAAGCAAAGTTGGCAGTAATATAGACTGCTAGTCTTGCTTGTTATAAGCATGCTGATTTAAAGCGCTCTGTCCTCCGCTCCCTCCTAGCACAGCTCCATTTTGGAAGGGAATCCCAAGAAAGCCATCTCCATTAGGTGCCCCCCACCTTCTGAGAGTCTTGAGCACCCCAGGGGAAAGCTGGTAAGGGCAGGCGGCTTTTGCTCTGAAATTTCACATTTGAATCTGTGCTTGGTGTGCAGCCCTGTATTTCTTCCTTTTTGTCCAAACTGTACTAAAGTGACAAAAGACAGTTTTTTCCCTGCCAAAAAAGGGAAAGCATTTGCAATGCACTAGGTCTTGCATTACTAAAAGTTTGAGCTATTGGCGTTGCAAATAATAATGCAACGCCAATAGCTCAAATATCGTGCAACACCATCTGTGAAAGTTTATCACCATGAACATGCACTCACCTTAAATGTGCAGCTATGTCTGAAAACGTCTATCACCATGAATGCGCACTTATGTGTAGCACCATTAGTGTAAGTCTCTCACCATGAATGAGCACTCGTGCAGCACCACCTGTGAAAGTTTTTCACCATGAACATGCACTCATCTTAAATGTGCAGCTCCGTCTGTGACAAGCCTATCCCATGAATGTGCACCCTATTTCTGAATGTCTAACATGTTAACTGCGTCTGTGAAAGACTACCAATAACAAGTTGCACAGCATCCACCATGGGTGACTAAAGTTAAACACAAAAAAGCATTTGATGCCCACACCACGCACGCGTACCTAGAATATGTTAAAGGCGTTTTTTTCTTTTTACCTTCTAATCCGAGTTGAATTTGTAACTAAAAAGAAAAACGAGCAAAAGCATGTCTTTAAGACACAGGGAGCGGAAGCATCATTATGGAAGGTGGTGGGAACATCAGACCAACATGGGAGACATTACTGGACAAACTGCAAAGTAACACGGGGGCTTGAGGGAGAGGACGAGAAACATTCAAATTGTTCATATTAGGGGTTAAAAGTGTGTTACTGTTAAGCGGATGTTAAGAAAAAACTTCCCAATGCAAAATAAAACCAGCCATAACCACATTACAGAATGTCTCATTTTCCTTCTCCTGTGGCACTATCCCGAGACTTTGGGTCTGTTTTTTGTTCTGTCTCTCACATGTAAAAACAAGGCTTAAGAAAAACAATCCATTTACACTATCCAAAGAAGAAACTAGCAATCTGCAGGAACCAGCCACAAACCTGAAAACTCGTCTTTTCCCTGCTGATTAGTACCTGGTTACCAGGGCAGTGTGGACTGACAAGGGGCTGCAGGCTGCTGCGAGAGAGAGAGAGTGAACCCGATTTAAGGTATTTTTTAAATCATGTTCTGCCGTCTTTAAAGCCTGGCATCTATAAAACGCCCAAGACCAGTCCACCCTACGATCACTGCCACCCACCTGTGCGCTGCGATGCTGCAAGTGTCAGGACAGTGAAACAAAAACAATGTCCCCCAGGATAATTTTCTCACAACTTTGAGAATACAAACAAGGGAAGGAAACCTATTGTTTGTATGGGTTATTTTATTTAAACCCTTTTAGCAATTTTTTTGTTAAATCATTTTGAAAGGCATTTTAAGGTTGAGAAAAACACTACTTACAAACATTTACACTATTTACAGCTATCATACATACAATTCTATACACAAGACAATATCTATATATACAAATGAATCCACAGTTATAAGCAAGCTTCTTTTACAATAAGAAAAACAACAATTTTGTTCACACAAATAACCAATCTTTGTGAAAGTTCAACTTATTAGAAAGCCCAACCAGGGTCAAAACAACAGGAAGAGGCAACAGAAAAATCACTTTAAACTCAACAATCAGTTAAAGTTGACAAATGACTGTTAATTTTGCTCAATCAAAAGTGCCTATTCGCCGTTATGCCGACGCGTTTCAAATCTGGAAGGAATCACAGATTCTCTTCAGGGCTCTGTCAGTGCGGTATTCTACAAAAATAAAGGAAGCTTGATTTAGCCACTATTTACAAGGATTAAAGACCTCCCCCTAAAACACCGGGACAGAAGTCGCAGGATTTTACCTTTTCATATGGATAACGCGGTCCCGCGGTCCAATCATTCAAATAGAGAGGGGCTTTTTACTATGCAGAGGTTCTGTTAAAAAGATTATGAGAAAGGGATTTAATACCGGGCCTCTCAGAGACGTGCAGGTAGCTGGTCCCACAATTTCAAAGCACACATTCCGTACCTTAGACTGTATAAAACGGGCGTGCCACTAGTTATTTTCTCCAAAAATGGTTCTTCCGCTGTATACTCATTCACGCTGCCGCCTGAAAAGCAACAGACATGAGCTGTACTTACTAAATGACCGTTCACTTTGCTAGCTCGATCTAAAAAAGCGGTTTGCCTGACAATTGGCGTACCTGGGTATCTTGGTGAGGGGCAGTGAGTGATTTTGCTGTTATGCCGGATCAACCGGACTCTCGCTGATGGGCGGGGGTTGCCTCCGCGGTGTAACACTGCGTGCTTCAATCTCGCTTCGATCTGAAATAGTTATATTGAATTGTAAAACGCGAAGAATCTACTTGTCTGACCATACTACAGGAGACGCGCTAACACTCACCTCTCTTTCCAACCACGTACCAGGAAATGCGAACTCATTGGTGGAAAACCACCATGTGAGGCTACTACTTCATAGTTAATCCGCCGCTAAGCATTGTGGACTTTGTAGTTTAACAGGTTGAGCACTTCAAGTTTATAGGCGGGAAATCTCTGATAAAGAGTGGAGCCCCGTTTGGGTACTATTGAATTTTAGTATCAAATACGCTTCTTTTCTCAAAAGCATTTGATCGCTGTTTCCACTCAAATTAGTTTGGTTCAAGTTGAACAGCACAGTCCACTTGAACTCATTTTCCCCATGATTTTGAACTTTACGAACTGTAGAACCAAAAACGTGGTGTACGCTATTTGCCCTGGTCCTAAAATTTATATAGGAAAAACAAACCAACAGGCCAACACACGCATGACGCAACATAGGTCACGCATCAAGAACAGAGTGCTCACAGCGCCCCTTGTCCAACACTTTATTGATCAAAGTCATGGGGAAAATGAGTTCAAGTGGACTGTGCTGTTCAACTTGAACCAAACTAATTTGAGTGGAAACAGCGATCAAATGCTTTTGAGAAAAGAAGCGTATTTGATACTAAAATTCAATAGTACCCAAACGGGGCTCAACTCTTTATCAGAGATTTCCCGCCTATAAACTTGAAGTGCTCAACCTGCTAAACTACAAAGTCCACAATGCTTAGCGGCGGATTAACTATGAAGTAGTAGCCTCACATGGTGGTTTTCCACCAATGAGTTCGCATTTCCTGGTACGTGGTTGGAAAGAGAGGTGAGTGTTAGCGCGTCTCCTGTAGTATGGTCAGACAAGTAGCTTCTTCGCGTTTTACAATTCAATATAACTATTTCAGATCGAAGCGAGATTGAAGCACGCAGTGTTACACCGCGGAGGCAACCCCCGCCCATCAGCGAGAGTCCGGTTGATCCGGCATAACAGCAAAATCACTCACTGCCCCTCACCAAGATACCCAGGTACGCCAATTGTCAGGCAAACCGCTTTTTTAGATCGAGCTAGCAAAGTGAACGGTCATTTAGTAAGTACAGCTCATGTCTGTTGCTTTTCAGGCGGCAGCGTGAATGAGTATACAGCGGAAGAACCATTTTTGGAGAAAATAACTAGTGGCACGCCCGTTTTATACAGTCTAAGGTACGGAATGTGTGCTTTGAAATTGTGGGACCAGCTACCTGCACGTCTCTGAGAGGCCCGGTATTAAATCCCTTTCTCATAATCTTTTTAACAGAACCTCTGCATAGTAAAAAGCCCCTCTCTATTTGAATGATTGGACCGCGGGACCGCGTTATCCATATGAAAAGGTAAAATCCTGCGACTTCTGTCCCGGTGTTTTAGGGGGAGGTCTTTAATCCTTGTAAATAGTGGCTAAATCAAGCTTCCTTTATTTTTGTAGAATACCGCACTGACAGAGCCATGAAGAGAATCTGTGATTCCTTCCAGATTTGAAACGCGTCGGCATAACGGCGAATAGGCACTTTTGATTGAGCAAAATTAACAGTCATTTGTCACCTTTAACTGATTGTTGAGTTTAAAGTGATTTTTCTGTTGCCTCTTCCTGTTGTTTTGACCCTGGTTGGGCTTTTTAATAAGTTGAACTTTCACAAAGATTGATTATTTGTGTGAACAAAATTGTTGTTTTTCTTATTGTAAAAGAAGCTTGCTTATAACTGTGGATTCATTTGTATATATAGATATTGTCTTGTGTATAGAATTGTATGTATGATAGCTGTAAATAGTGTAAATGTTTGTAAGTAGTGTTTTTCTCAACCTTAAAATGCCTTTCAAAATGATTTAACAAAAAAATTGCTAAAAGGGTTTAAATAAAATAACCCATACAAACAATAGGTTTCCTTCCCTTGTTTGTATTCTCAAAGTTGTGAGAGAAAATTATCCTGGGGACAACATTGTTTTTGTTTCACTATATTACGGTCCAGTTGACCCCCTGTCCCAGGACCAAACTCCGTTTTTTTGCAAGTGTCAGGACAGGCAGCTCAGGAGCAGAACAGCAATGAAAGCCCTGATAGTGGATCGATCCTGCGGAGTCAATGAACGGCAATAAGAAGAGGTTAGCACCGACGAGCTGGCGCGCAGCATCCCAGAGCATGGAAACCACAACAAACAAGCATTGCAAGCAGCCGCAGCAGTTTAAATGGCACACTGGTGGAGGTCCGGGTGACTGTTAAAATGCGCTCTGGAGCGAGAAGTGTGAATATTTGGCACAACGCCTTCTTACCATAGTATGTGTTTTCCATGAAGCCCCCCACGCATGCACACAGCTTCCAGAGTAAGGCGGGATTCAGTGTCGGGAGCCGCTCCTTGGCCCCCCGGTACCCGGCTTGCATCTAGTATTTTGCAGGGGCTACTGAAGTGCACCTGAAGTGGGCAGAGTGCCATCCGAGTGAGGGGCAGGCCTCTTGTGTCCTTTCAGGCAGGCAGGCATGCTTCAGCAGACAAAGGCCTCCCTCCATCAGGAAGTCAGCCGGTACGCGATGACGAGCAGTCGAGCCCTCGAGCCGCCAGATGGGTAGCGCTTGCCGGCAGAGCCGCACTCACCGGGGGAGGAGTTCTGCGGAGGGGAGGCTTCCGGGGTAGAGCATGAGGCTAGAGGGGGGACACAAGTCCTCTGGCAAGGAGGCCACGCTCTGTCTCATCTGTAACTATGGGAGGTGCGAGAACGTCCCTCAGCCCGCGAAACTGAAAGCGCGGTGAGAGCGAGACGATGTGAGCCTGCTCAATAAAGCGCGCGTTTACATGCGCGTGGCCCGCTCAATTCAGAGCGCGTGGCCAGCTCCTGTCTCCTCTCCTCGAAAGAAGACTCGCTGACAATAGGTCTCTGGCGAGACCGCGGTTCAACGCCACAAGACCTAAAAATTAGGAAGCGGGGGTGACGTTGTGCTTTGTCACCGGAGAGAACCCGGCAGTAAGAGGAGTGAGACAGGCGTTTTGCGAAGAGCAAGAGAAGAAATCAACTGACGACCGCGCAGTCGAGGAGACCCCATCAGAGGAAACCACAGCAGAGCCTGGAGGCCAACGACACCGCGCTCTGCCGAGCCACGTTCCAGGAGGAGCATGGCTACTTCAGGTACAGCAACGAGCATCGGGCTGGGTAGGTAGGCGGGGAAGCACAGCTGTTTAGCACGTGTGAGACCGTACCTCCTTCTCTCCTCCATATCCGTCCGTCACCCAAATTCCCTTTACTTGTGCACCTCCCTCATGTCCAGAGTGAACCTGGTTAACTGTGGAGCACAAAAACATCGGTGGTCCCTGCACTCCCCGGTCCCTTGGGCAATTCGTATAATAGTGGACGTCATATCTGACAGTCTGTCTCCTTTCCTCCCCACAATCACCTCGGTGGGAGTTCCTGGAAGCGGACTCCACAACCCAGACGGAGAACGAAAAGCACAAAGTCTCCAGCGTAGAAAAGAAAGTTTTACATGACGGATCCAGCCTGGTTTTTAAGGGACAGACTCTCCACACGTAGTAAAAGAACCTTTTCAAAAATAAAACCTTATCTCTCCAGACCTGGTCTCCAGTCCCTTACTTCTCCCACCCCACACTTTGTAAGTAGATTAAACCCACCTTTAAAGCACTCCACGGGCAGCATGTTGTAGGACAATCAAATTCAGGGTCCTTTGCACCATCAATAAAGAATACTTTGGCAAAAGCTCTGAGAACCTAAAGAAACTGCTCCTCACTTATTTCCGCTCATCAGATCATTCAACAATCATTCAAGAGGATGGCCTACAGAAGAAGATCAGTGGGTGTGAAAAGTCCTACACTCTGCAATACCCTCAACACAAATCAGAGATTCAAAACATGAACATGCAGCTCAGAAAAGTTTTGAAACCCAACTAATCAGACTTGCCTTTAACAGAACTCAATACAGAATAGGGATGAATATTGAAACAGTTAGGAAAATCAATCTATCTGGACTCAGACTCACTGCCATATTGTTGTACTTCGTCAATCGTCATTAGGTGTTCAGAAGTGACCAAAAGTAGACATGTAGCAGTTTGGAAAACTCCTTGATAATAATATAAAGCAAATATATGCTAAAGATAGGCATTTGGCATGTAAATGATTGACAAATTAGTTCCAAATTACCCTGAATGGGGTGCTTGCTGACAGCACAAAGATCATTGAAAAAAGTAAGACAAATATTTTATTGACAGAACGTTTTACATGCCAAATGTCATGACAGGACTTGATAATTACCCAAGTTAAGACATCACATTTGATATGTTCATCTGAAGTGAAAACCTCTCTTCAGATTTCCAAGACCTTAGTAGTTTTGTTTTCCTTTAAAAAAAAAAAAGGGAGGATTTCGATATTCAACTTAATGTTCATTGATCACATTTAAGTTTACCTGCAATACCAAACCTTCATTGAGCTCCAATCCAGAAGTCTGAGCCACTTGAGTAACACATTGATTAGTAATAAACTAATACTAGTAACTAAGAACAACTAACAAGTAACAAATTAACAATCAAATTTCCAGTTGCTCACATGACCCTTGCTCAGCAAAAGAGTTAAAATTACAGAAGATCAAAGTAGACCATTTCAGCTTCACTTAGTGAATATATAATTGAAATTAATACAGTTATTTACATGTAACACTAGTTCTCCATCATGGCTATCTTCATTTAATTCATAAACATTAGATCTTCATTCATTTGTGGAATCCCTGAACACTTTTTCAACAGAAAGAAATTAAGCCAAAAACAATGCCTAGGTGAAGGCACATTTTTTCTAAACTTTTACCAAAATTAACGCATCATTAAAAAAAAAAAAAAATCAGAAAAAATATACTGAGAGGCATGTCAACTCCAACCTTTCTTTGGCACTACTAAAAGAAAAAAATTCAAGGAAACTATTATTGCATATAAAAAAAACTGCACAGTTACTTCAAAGCTGTGAGAGCAACCAAAGCATGCATCACGGTGGCAGGGATCTCCTAATTCTGTTTGACGGTCTTATGAATTAAGTAGAAAGATCTTAAACCCTGATCCATTCAGCTGGCATTCTTGGGGAGCAGGGTTAGAAAATGTCAACCTCAGAAATACTTTTGAAATGTCCCCACTTACGGAGAGAAAACACCTAATGTGTCAACACTATTTAGGATAATGGCCATGTAAATGGACCCCTATTTTGGGGATCTATTTTCAGAACTCACAAAGGTTGCACAATCGAAACCTTGACATGGCAGACCATGAGAGATGTTTTCTCCCTGAAGGAGGTTCTACTGTGGAGTTTGAAGCTCCTTTGGTGAAAACATATCCAACCTTATATCTGGTTTTCAGTGGCCAACAGTATAGCCAAACTACTGCCTCTGCTAAAATGGAGGCTCAGCAGTCAGGCCGGCTAACTTCAGAGGACCCCTAATCTTCCCCATACCTATCCCCAAAAGCGAGCAACAAAATAGTTTCTTCTTTTATAAAACGCACCTTAAACATGCATAGGATTTGAGTACCACAGTGAATAAAGTTAACATCTGTAATATTTTAGGAAAATATTGGACTTTTCATTTGTAGTGCATTGTAAAAATATTCTTCACATTGATACATTAGATGCAGTAAACTTGTATCACTTGAAAACAGAACAACCACAGAAAAGCTGCTGAATGCTAAACCATTTAAGAGCAAACCTTACAGAACATGCTGTGATCCTCTGCGCCAAACCATCACCCCGAAAGGATCATCAGAAAAATCCACATCGTAAATGAGATTTGATGCTTTCTTTGTGACCGAAGGAACCTCTATTGGAACTTCATACCTTGGCTTGCTAGCATCAGTCAACTGGAAACGAAATGGAAATACACAGTACTTCAAAATTATATATGAAAATATTCATACATGGGAGAAGATTTCATGTAATCATCTTGAAAGCTATGTTATATACTCATGTGCACATTCAGAGGAATTCAAAATGTGTGATGTCTATGCTTTTACAACAAAAGTAAATGTATGTATTATATAGTTCAAATAACTGCTAGAATATAAGTAAGGACAGCGTTAAATGCCAGAAAGCTTTGTCAAAACCCATGCTTTCGGACCATTCCCAACCTACACTTGGCACAGAGAGTTGATTTTAAATCCATGTACAGTCTGGCACTCCACTTTACACAATAACTTGCTTTTATTAAGTTCTAAATGATAGTATGACCCCTTACACCTGATCCTTTATCTAGGACTATAACATTACCACTGTCTGCAATAGTGTGCCACTATTTCTATTGTATTAATTTATTTCCAAAATGAGTTTACGGTCTATGCACACTCTAAGTTTCAAAGAGAGAATAAAGAAAGGACCAACTGTTGTTGTGCACTGCTCTGGAGTTACATTAGTCTACAACTCAAGTCACTACACATTTCTGTGATGTCAGAGTGGTGTAATTCTGCAGCCTGCCAGAATGACACACTAGCAGTGTAAAGTTGTCTTGCCAAGTCACCCATGGACATCTAGACACCCAGAGGAACAACAGAACATTTCACTGAATTCAGCAATAGCCTCAATGGACTAGGAATAGCTGGTCAGCAAGAGAGGTTGGCCTTCTGAGAACTTTGAAAATGTAATTGCGGGAATCAAGAGTCCAGCCATTTGTTTAATGTGTATGAGAGGAGGGTGTAAGTGGAGGAAGAAGAGCCTGAATGGTAGTAGCAGGTCCAGGAGATATATATATATATAACATGTTTATTTTTTTCTCAAAGGACAGGGTGACTTACAACAGAATATTTGGAGGTGGCATGACAGTACTAATGTAGGCATGACAATGTTGCAGAATAGGTACAATTTGTTTTTCTTTTTGTGGGGTAAAAGTGAGGTGGGGGTGAAAGGCAGGCCAATAGGTACATTTAATGTTTTTTTGTCTCAATAATCAACTCACCTTCTCCAGTGTTTGTTAAACAGTTCAGGGGAGGAGAGCATGATGCAATAAGGTAACACACATCATTGCATAGCTTCAGAAACCACTATTTGGCGCTCTGTGCCTCATGTTATTGAATGTTTCTATAGCTCCATTGATATTCTCCAAATGTTTAACACTAATGGAACCGTTTGTGTGGGGCTAGTGGGGTAAGCAGACAGGACTGCCATATTCAACCTAGCCCTTAATCTCTAATTTTTCATGAAATATATCTAAAATTAGAAACTCACCTTTATGTGCAATCGTGTGTCAGTTTCAAAGATCACCTCCAGCAGTAGTTTCTCAATATCTTTTGGATAATATGATTTCACTCTTCTTCTCAGTATTCCTAACAGTCCCAGATGAGTATGGTTCAAGCTCTCCAGAGTGTAGCTTGGAAAGGTTGGAGGGTAGAAGCACCAGGGGACCCCACCGTTGCTTCTATTTTGAGGCTGTAGACCTTTAATGAAGCAGCAACCTCGATTCTCACAAAGCTCTTTAGTAACTACCACACCTCTCTCAGGGTAACAGTCAAAGCGGTGTGCTTCTGTGATGGAACTGCACTGATCATGGGTGTCTGCATTTCCAGCTTTTTGATGGTCATATTCCAAACTCCAGGAAAAATTACTCATGATCCAAAGGTAAATTCCACTTAGTATGAGAGTTACAAGTATCATTATGAATGCCAGCCACCACGGTGATGGGGGTAATTTCTGAAGGCATGTTTGCTTCGGACCAGCATTGTGAACATCTGCACCAGTTGGTCTCTTATACTTTAATCTGCCCGATAGCTTCTCGTAGGGAATCATTTTTTATTTTCTCCTGAAATGAAAACAAAACCCGAAAAAAATAAACACACAGGTGAAGCATTAAGACATACAGACTTGTTACCAATAGAACAGTAGTAAAAGGAAGTATACTCATTAAGGATAAACAAAGTTCAAGAGAGATTTTGTGGTGAAAGCCCGCTCTTTAGAGAAGGTTAATAGCTGGAAATCTCAATAAGTAAGCTCTTCCTCCCCCAGTTAACAGCGAGACACTTGCACACAAACATTCCGTTTCTTTTCTTCTGCAACTCCCTCATGAAACATCAACACGCATTTACAATGCAATAGGTCTCGCAGATACGCGAGTTTGAGCTATTGGCATTGTAAATGGCTATGCCTTTATTTTTGGTTTTTAAAACATAAACAAAGGACTTCGTTTACAAAGGCAATAGCTTAAACTCGGGTAAATGCGAGATCTATTGCATTGCAAATCCTTGGCATCCGTCTTCTTGCAGCTGCACACAAGTACTTCACAGGTCTTAACTATTAACTTTTAACTATTTTAACTATTAACTTGCTAGCGAGGCGTTGTTCTTTTTTCACCCCTTCTTAGAGCCCCTGCATCTCCACTCGGACTATCGCTGAGAGAATTACGCCCCCCCCCCCCCCACGAAATGTAGCGCAACTAGTGCCACTGTATACTGCTACGTGCCTTAATGCTTTAGCCCCCAGGAGTCTATGCGCCCTAGGAGCAGATGCTTTCTGTTCATGTAGGCCAGCGGTTCCCAAACTTTTGACTCCTGAGGACCCCCGCTGAATCACTACTGGAAGCCGGGGACCCCCAAGGAATTTGTACAATTTAAATTTCTTTTTAAAAACACCTTTTGAAGCAGTGGCAATTTCAAGAGGGAGACAGCCTGAATTGGGTCTATTGGCTTGGACAAGTATGCATACAGCAGTGTATTATTTAGTGGTACAAGTCTCCTGCTCTCAGCCATAGCAGCACCTCTACATTCTCATTCCAGAGCCTTGGAGTGGTGACCCTTCCTTACAGCAACAGGTTGAATGATTGTGAATTAGTAGCATTTTTACCTATTCACAGTTTAAGAAGGTCTAAAATATTATACAATTATGAAGCATTTTATATTAAAGACATGCACCAAGGAGCAACGAATATTGTGAAAATATTAACAAGATAGTGCACAAAGCGATGAGTCCAGTGTACAGAGCAAATTCAAGGTCTATATTAGGAGTTAATCATGGAAGTGCAAGAGATGGCAGGAAGGTATCTGCACAGGAGGCATATCGTTTCAGCGAGATCATGGAACAATGCAATGCCAATTATCATAAACCACTGTTAGATATAATCTTTAGGTCACAGACAGCAGAACAACATTTACCACCAAGGGATGAGCAATGCAGTTAAGGCATATTTCAGAGAGGCCTCGCGTGGCACCTGACATGACCCTCTCCTGTTCGGATGCCCTGTGCCCATCCCCTTTCAACAACAAACTGCAAAGGCTACACAGAATAAGAGCTTGATATGTCTGAATATGAAAGCTTGATAGCACACATAATTCACCCAAGGGCTTGTGGAAAGTGAGCAATCAGACAGCAGCACGAAAATCCTACTCCTGATCCTGGCTGCATCTATTTTTACCTGCCTGCCAAGTAACGGTAAACTATACACATGTGCCTTTCAACGCTTTATTGCTTTTATTGTATTGCCTGTATTTTCATTGTTGTGTCTGTGACTGCTGTTGTCGGTCTTCCCCCGCTGCCTGTACGTTGTCCGTGCCCCTTTTTCTTCCCTCTGTTCCCCTCGCTGTCCCAGTGCTCTCTCTGCCCGGTCTTTCCTTCTGTACCCCTCGCTGCCCCATGTCTCCGCCCGGTTTTTCCTTCTGCTCCCCTCGCTGCCCCCGTGCCTCTCTGCCCGTTCTGCCTTCAGTTTTTAGCTGCCCCTGTATTTCTGTATTTTGCCTCTGTGCCACTCGTTTTTCCCTCGTTTTTGTGCCCCTTTTGCCTTCTGTTACACTTGTTTTTTGTGCCCTTCTGCCTTCTGTTCCACTAGTTTTTCCCTCGTTTTTTGCGCCTTTGTCCTCTGTTCCACTTGTTTTTTGTGCCTTTCTGCCCTCTGTTCCACTCGTTTTCCCCTCGGTTTTTGTGCCTTTCTGCCCTCTGTGCCACTCGTTTCCCCTCATTTTTTGTGCCTTTCTGCCCTCTGTTCCACTCGTTTTTTGCGCCTTTCTGCCCTCTGTGCCACTCGTTTTTCCCTCGTTTTTTGTGCCTTTCTGCCCTCTGTTCCACTCGTTATCCCCTCATTTTTTGTGCCCTTCTGCCCTCTGTGCCACTCGTTTTTCCCTCGTTTTTTGTGCCTTTCTGCCCTCTGTTCCACTCATTGTTTGTGCCTTTTTGCCCTCTGTGCCACTCGATTCACCCTCGTTTTTTTTGTGCCTTTCTGCCCTCTGTGCCACTCGTTTTTCCCTCGTTTTGCGCCTTTCTGCCCTCTGTTCCACTCGTTTTTTGCGCCTTTCTGCCCTCTGTTCCACTCGTTTTTGCCTTTTTGCCCTCTGTGCCACTCGTTTTTGCCTTTTTGCCCTCTGTGCCACTCGTTTTTCCCTCATTTTTTGTGCCTTTCTGCCCTCTGTGGCACTCGTTTTTCACTCGTTTTTTGTGCCTTTCTGCCCTCTGTTCCACTCATTTTTTGCGCCTTTCTGCCCTCTGTGCCACTCGTTTTTTGCGCCTTTCTGCCCTCTGTGCCACTCGTTTTTCCCTCATTTTTTGTGCCTTTCTGCCCTCTGTTCCACTCGTTTTTTGTGCCCTTCTGCACTCTGTTCCACTTGTTTTTTGCGCCTTTTTGCCCTGAGTTCCACTCGTTCTTTGTGCCTTTCTGCCCTCTGTGCCACTCGTTTTTCCCTCATTTTTTGTGCCTTTGTGCCCTTTGTTCCACTCGTTTTTCCCTCTTTTTTGCGCCCTTCTGCACTCTGTTCCACTTGTTTTTTGTGCCTTTTTGCCCTGAGTTCCACTCGTTCTTTGTGCCTTTCTGCCCTCTGTGCCACTCGTTTTTCCCTAGTTTTTTTGTGCACTTCTGCCCTCTGTTCCACTCGTTGTTTGTGCCTTTCTGCCCTCTGTTCCACTCGTTTTTCCCTTGTTTTTTGTGCCTTTCTGCCTTCTGTGCCACTTGTTTTTCCCTCGTTTTTTGTGCCTTTCTGCCCTCTGTGCCACTCATTTTTCCCTCATTTTTTGTGCCCTTCTGCCCTCTGTTCCACTCATTTTTTGTGCCTTTCTGCCCTCTGTGCCACTCGTTTTTTCCTTGTTTTTGTGCCCCTTTTGCCTTCTGTTTCACTCATTTCCCCAGCCGCTGTGCCCCCTGCGGCCCCACCCCCCCTGTCTGCCCATTCACTGCCCCGCCTCCCGATTGTAGTGGTCTCGCCGCCCCTGCGCCAACATTCACAGCTATGGTGTGCTGTGAGGACACATGAGCGTTTCGTTTTTCACTACGACGACAGAAACTAGAGTCCTGCAGACCCCCTGGGAATGCGGACCCCTGGGGGTCCGCAGACCACAGTTTGGGAAACGCTGATGTAGGCGCTTCCTTATCCGGGGAAGCCCTGTCATTCCGTGATTGAGGGGAATCCTCATGAGGGATAGCTGTGCTGCTCACGGACTCAGACTTGAGTATCCGGTACCGTCTTACTCAGGGTCGGACCGGGAACAGCAACCAGGCGGATTGCTGTTCAACCAGCTGGGTTGGGGCGGCAGTAAAGGGGTCAGTGGCGGCTGGTGACATTTGAAAGTGGTGGGGGTGTAAAATAATTGTCGTACTGCACTGTGGTGAGTGAACCCTAACAACCTTTGGGGGGTCCGGAGGGTTCCTACCCACAAGAAAATTATGGGGAAAAAGAGTGGGCAAATGGTGCATTTTCAAGCAAATTTGAGGTCACAGAAACCCCTTTCGACTAATTTGCAAAGGTCTACTTTTTTTTATTCTGAAGCCCACTATTGAGGTTAGACATTTTCGTAATACTGCAAGATACAGTGGTCCCCCAGGGAGGTAGCCTAAAAATACCATGGAAGCTTTCTGCTGTTGATGAAAACTTAAACTTGCAAATTTACCAGTGGAAATAATGTTTCCACTGTTTATTCCCCAATTACGCCAATCTAAATACTTTTGAAAGCCTGTCAGCAATTATACCATTACGTATCACGTTCAGTCCTGGTAATATGGAGCATAACAATTGGTAATGTCGGATTTAATTTGTTTCCGGAGAAATGTCTTAGAATTACCAGGAGATGCACTTTATTACCAGGAACGCTTCAGTATTAAATCTGCAATTAATGATCAACATCAAGGCATTATCCTAATTCAGAAAAACCCAAAAGAGGCACCACACAGCTAATATTTAAGAACCTTAAAGTTTTGGCTTATTAGCAATTTCTCCTTACATTAAGAAAATGCACTTCACCCCCTATTCTAACAAGCAAATAGTTATATAAAAAGAGTATAAATATTATTTTGTACATAATTTTGATCAACACAACACATCACACTGGGGCAGCTGGTGGTGCGGTGTGGGCTAGTAACTAAAGGGGCAGCTGGGGGTGGGGTGTGGGCCTGTGTCTGAAGGGACAGCGGGAGTGTGATGTGGGCTAGAGGTGGAAGGGCTAGCAAGGGGTTGTGATGTGGGGGGCTAGTGATGGAAGGGGCAGCTGGGGGTGCGATGTTGGCTAGTGACTGAAGGGGCAGCTGAGGGTGCGATGTGGGTAAGACTAAAGGTGCTGGTTTTGCCCAACTCACTGCCTTTTTCTTTATTTGCCCCATAAAAATAAATAGATGAAAAGGATCCAGAGACAGTTGTAAGTTTAATGGATATGTTTAACTCCCAGCAGCGTCGGATTGGTAACAGGGGCATTCGGGCAATGCCCGAGGGGCCGGGGGTCGAGTTCCAGCTGAGGGCTGCTTTTATGCAGCCTGAGGGCCGATTTGGGTGGTGTCTCTGTTGTTCGACTACACCGCCAGCGGCCCAGTGGGTGTCTGAGTGGCCTTTCTCGAGGGAGATGGGCATTCATTATCTCCCGTATGGCAGCAACAGGTGGAGATATCACCCCTTTTTTTTCGCTGGGCCTCCCATTAATGTAGGTATACTGAGGGGGCCTGAGCAGAAGTGACCTCACTTGTCAGTGTGTTTTACTAGTGTAAACTGATGCGTGCATTTTTGTAACCACCCCCTCGCCCCCCCCCCCCCCCCCGCCCCCCCCGTTTTATGTAAAATTACGCTTTAAGCAGTGATTTGAGGGAAGGCATTATGCAAATGTGGGCCGATTTTTTTTATGCGTGCCCGGGCCGCTTTTTAATCCCAATCCAACCCTGACTCCCAGTGATCATAGTGACTTTGCCTCAAACTTTCCCATAAAGTAGGGAGAAAATCGACACCTAGATATTCTGTTTTCCTCCTACTATTTGAATAACATTGACATCTTTGCATTTGATTTGCTACCTACTTTTCTTGCAGCATCAGTATTTGTTCAAATGAAGCCAGGCACAGTCTGTTCCGTGTTCACATGAAATATGATGTGAAAACGTTGTCAGTGTAATGTGCACTTCTTCCTTCTGCGGGGTCTAAGTGGCACTCCTGTCCCTGCTTCTCGTTACCCCTTTCCCTTTCAGGATTATAGCTCCTTACTTCCTTAATTATTCAATCACCATTTGCAGGCGCTGCGCCACCTCGTATCACACATTCTCCTCTCGGCAGCTATCTATTAAATTACATCCACACGGTTTGGCTCATAAATTGTATAAAACTAGTGAGCAGTGGACTGCTTCTAGGCTAAGAATTTATCTGACCGTTGCTTCATGTACCCTCCTTCACAAGCCATTGTGAGCCTTCCCATGGAAGTCAAATGCCGGGGTCCTTCATGATGTTCATACGTCCTCCTCCCTCTCAGTTCGGCCTCCGCTGGGAGGATAGATGGCAGCAACATCGGAGTGTTGTCAGCCTGGTGGCACAGTGTGTGTTGTTTGCCGGACCTCTTGGTATGTTTAGACTAGCTAGAGATCTGTCTGGCTCTCACACAGACCTGCAGCGCTCCTGCTTTACGTAAGGTGACATTGAACTGACGCTGTGATGTTACTCACTCTTTGTGAAGAACATCTTGAACAATGACTGTCGGTGCCTGGGCCACGTGTGCAAGTTTAAAGAAACAGCTTGTAATGCATCTGTACTATGTGAGGTCAATAAAGTAAAACGGACTCTGCTGCCTGTGGGGCATTCCCTGATCCCAGCAGCTGTCCCCTGTGGCACACAATAAGCTGTTGCTGATCTTGTCCTGTGGCACAGAGGTGAGTACACCACAGTGAATGCGCGTACACTGTTACTGCTAGCTGTGGCCTCTGACAACAGGCAAAACTGCCCTGCGGAACACACGCAGAAAGAGCAATTCCAGAGACTAGGTTGTGTGTGCTGCATTAATAAACCACCTTTGCATCGTGATCTGTATAAACTATATGCGCTCCTGGTGGGTGTGTGGGCCCTGGCACACAAATGGTAGTGTCTGTCTCGTGTAAAGCGCGCGCACAGGGTTCTGCTAGAGACTAGGCCTGGTGTTACCATTAATAAACTGCACCTATGGACACGACCTGGTCCTGTGGTACGGTGTGGATACCCTTCACTGAAGGCGCTGTACTCGTCTATGTCATGCAGAGTATTCTCTTGCAAACACAGGAGGGCAAAGTGAAAGCTAGGCAAGGCGAATGGTGTGCTAGGCAGTCGCAGCAGAGTGGGGGAGGCGGGAGGACTTTAATTAAATAAAACTTACCCCACGGGTCCACCTCGCCTCAGCTTCTGGCCAGCCGGGTCCAGACTCCCGAGTTTTCCTGTTGCTAACCGGATTAGGAGTGAAAATTGCAAAAAACACAGTTGATGGACAGAATGTAGAACAATGTCATACATTCACCCCAGTACAAGGATCTGGGCCTAAATCCATCATTTTTTTGCACTCCACACCACCCTGGGTTAGACACTGGCTATATGCAAATCAGCTCTAAACCTGTGCCTCATGGGAACAGTCCAGTCTGAACTACCAAGCCATGTCTTTCCCAGACCGGAATCAAGCATCCAAGGACCGGTTTCTGGCTATCAGCCTTCATCAGCCTGGATAGCTTGACTCCAGTGGTGTGGAGAGCCTGGGACTCACGTCTGAGCATACCCAGCACACTCGGGGTGAAAATTGCAAAAAACACAGTTGATGGACAGAATGTAGAACAATGTCATACATTCACCCCAGTACAAAGATCTGGGCCTAAATCCATTGTTTTTTTGCACTCCACACCACCCAGGGTTAGACACTGGCTATATGCAAATCAGCTCTAAATCTGTGCCTCATGGGAACAGTCCAGTCTGAACTACCAAGCCATGTCTTTCCCAGACCGGAATCAAGCATCCAAGGACCGGTTTCTGGCTATCAGCCTTCATCAGCCTGGATAGCTTGACTCCAGTGGTGTGGAGAGCCTGGGACTCACGTCTGAGCAAACCCAGCACACTCTGGGTGAAAATTGCAAAAAACACAGTTGATGGACAGAATGTAGAACAATGTCATACATTCACCCCAGTACAAAGATCTGGGCCTAAATCCATTGTTTTTTTGCACTCCACACCACCCAGGGTTAGACACTGGCTATATGCAAATCAGCTCTAAATCTGTGCCTCATGGGAACAGTCCAGTCTGAACTACCAAGCCATGTCTTTCCCAGACCGGAATCAAGCATCCAAGGACCGGTTTCTGGCTATCAGCCTTCATAAGCCTGGATAGCTTGACTCCAGTGGTGTGGAGAGCCTGGGACACTGGAGTCAAGCTATCCAGGCTGAAGAAGGCTGATAGCCAGAAACCGGTCCTTGGATGCTTGATTCCGGTCTAGGAAAGACATGGCTTGGTAGTTCGGGCTGGACTGTTCCCATGAGGCACTGGGTCAAGGCTGATTTGCATATAGCCATTGTCTGACCTAGGGTGGTGTGGAGTGCAAAAAAAAATGGATTCAGGCCCAGATCTTTGTACTGGGGTGAATGTAAGACATTGTTCTGCACTCTGTCCATCAACTGTGTTTTTTGCTTACCGGATTAGGAGCAGCCACCCACAGGCAGTCTCCTTTCATCGGCCCTGAGCCAATCACAAGGCTGCAATGGCAGCGTTGTGATTTGCGAGGGCAGCGCCCCGGCCGGGCCTTTTGTCTATGTAGGCTGCATGTAGCAGCCTACATAGAGAAAAAGAGGGAGTGCACATGATTGCTTTGTTCGGCCCTGGTGCTGACCAAACAGTCAGACCCACAACAGTGGGCAAAGCCACTCCCCCTTCTGCACTCGTACAGGACGGCCCACCCGCCCTTCCACAATCAGGCACCAGGCACGTCTGCTTTCTCGCAATGCGAGAAGGCAGATTCAAAAATGGTAGTTTTACCATTTTATGTGTCTGCCTTCTCGCACTGTGAGAAAGCAGTAGGGCGGCGCCCCCACGCCCCTCTAGAGGAGCCACCACTGAAAGGGGTTGCTAGCAAGAAGCTCCTCTCCCTCAGTTTTCCTGCGCACAAACGGTAACCTAAGGAAATGTCACATAATGTACCGATGTATTCTGATCAGATTCAAATATTTGTTTCCACCACACTTTAGAATTACATTGAAAATGTGCGCAATTTCTACTTACGTAATTCTGATATATTCTGAAATATCAGCACAGTTCATTTTTATGATGTGCTCGAAAAATAACACCCGTCACCCTCACCTCCCAGATGGCTGTTCAGCAGGATTGTCACAAATCCACTCCCTGTGACATCAGAGAGAAAGGAAGTACACACCAAGCTCTCTAGAAGACAGAGCCTGACGTTTGACCTCTGTCTAGTGTGGATTGAGCATATCTGTCTCCTAGGAGATTCTGAACAGGAAAAGCAGCTTCCCAGCCCCCACCCCCAGGCCAGCAGACCATTGGCTATTCAGCTACCAGGCAAGTCTGAGCCCTCCTCTCACACCTGCTGCACCCCAAATCATTCTCCTCCATCTTGTGAATTGCAGCCTACCTGTGCCCGAGATTACAGTGAGCAGAGTCCAGGAAGTGGTAAGGAGACAGACTAGTGCCAACTCTTCCCAAAACAAAAGTTGTTTAAAAACAATTTTCCATTTCTGCGATTACTGTCTTTGTATGTGGTTGTTACAGTTTAAAATTGCAGTTTTGACCTGCCTGTGATTGCATATTTTATCACCCGTTTTGTGTTTTAAACTTGTGGTTTTCCCTGCCCATGATTGCTTGCATTTAACGTGTTGAATTGTGGGATTTGCAGTCCAACCTCTGTAGTTTGTCCCTCTCATTCCTTGGTGACAATTCTGTTTTCCCTCCAAATTTCTCCTTCGCTCTGTGCTAAGACCTGTGTGTTAAAACAGTGCACCCCCAGCCACCATTTTGTGTTCACAAGCCAGTGAGGCCAGCACCCCTGCCTCCCCCCCCCCAGCAACAGGGATATTCTACATCAGAGGGTGCTTCTGTGAGCTGTTTAAACTGTGTTTAGTGGGGCCTGTGCACTTCGTTTTTTGGCCAGCAAGGGGAGTAAAGTTGTATTCAAACAGTATTGTTAGATTTCAAGTTAGTGAGGCCCTTACCTGCTGAAGTCCAAAGTGTGGATTGAGCCTGTCTGACTCCTAGGAGATTCTGAACAGGAAAAGCAGCTTCCAACTCCCTGGCCGGCAAACCTTGTCTGAGGTTGCTGGGACCTTATATGGTCTGCTAGTGGTTGGTACATGTGTACACTGATTGGTGGTTGTATCTGGTGTTTCTATGGGATTAGGGTTAATGTCCTCATTGGTTGGGTATTTGAGGGTTCTGATTGGTTTCTGGGTCTGTGATTCAATCATTGTAGGGTTGGGGCTAGGGTTAGGATTTCTATTGGAACTAGGGACTAGGGCTTCCTATGTTATTGGTTGTTGGGAGTAGGGTGGGACTAGGGCTAGGGTTACACCTTTAATTGGAAGTAGCTATTTAGGGCTTCTGGTGTGATTGGTTGCCGGACTAGTTGTCGGACTAAGAGTAGGGTTAGGCTATCTATTGGAAGTAGGGACTAGGGCTACCTGTACCATTGGCTGCTTGGACTTGGGTTGGGACTACTGGTAGGGCTAAGGCCTTTATTGGACGCAGAGATCAGGATTTTTTAAACTGATTGGGTGCTTGGACTCGGGCTAAGATTGGCTTCAAGGTCCTGGTCTCCTATTGGTTCTATATTTTAGGGCTAGTGTTGTGATTGGATAGTGTTAGGGCTAGGGTTCTCATTACCTGAAAGGGTCACCTGATTACTAAGGCTATAAAAGGCCAGGCTTAGGGCGTCCCAGCCCAGGCGTCGAGGGTAAGGGCGGCGAGGACAAGGGCAGTTGCCTGTTTGAGCCTGACCAGGACCATTGCCAGAAATGTTGCCCTTTGTGTGGCATGTTGCTTATACACCTTCCGCCTTAAACACACGCAAAAAATATGAGTCAGGGGAGGTGGTGCGTCATGTAGTAATGTTCTAAATTGTCCAATGGATGAGAGGCGGTTAGAAGAGAGGTGCTGTATTGCTGTATCTGTTTTAGGTGTGGTGGTACAGTGAAAGCTTGGCATTGGAGTTTGTTCCTTTGTGTGGTTTGAAAGGTGGTTATATGTATGTATTTTGTGATGGTAAGTATTATGAGGTGTTGTGCTCTGAAGATCTTGTTGTGCTGGTGTGTGTGATATGTTTTGCTTTTGAGGTGTAGTGAAAAGGGGTGCTGATGTATATGTTTCATGCACTGGATTTGGTTGTGTAGTATGGTTTGTGAGAGGAGGTTGTGACGTAGAGGGGTGGTGATGTGTTTATGAGTAGAGTGTATGTTGGGTGTAGGAGGGCATGAAGTAGAGGTGAGAGTGTTTATCTTAGACTGGTTTGTTGCAAGAGTTACAAAGTGTGGTGGTGTGCAGTGTGTGTGTTGTGTGTTAGTGTTATTATGTTAGAAGGGAGAGGAGGGTGTTTGTTGGACAACTGATGGAAGGATCATTATATGTTTGTTAGTGATAAAAGGTGGTCTGTTAGGTGTAATTACTGCAGGGAGCGTATGTCTGAATGGGATGTAGTTATGTAAGGTGTTGATTGGCGTTGTGTTAGTGATGAGTGTATTGGTTAATTGGTATAGGATAGAGTTGTGTACTGTTTGTGGGTGATGGTAGATATGTGTGGTAGTTGGGATAGTAGGGTGTGAAGATGTGGTTTGGTTGGGTTTGTGGTGCATACTGGTACATTAATCTGTGCATAGTGTTGAGTGTGGTGTCCATTTGGTGTGAGTATGTTGCTCTGTTTGTGGATGTGGATGTGTGGGCTGGGTATTGCTAAATGAGAAACCTTTCTAAACTCTTCCCTCCGACTCATCCCCTCCAAAACTCCTTTTTACTCATCCAAAAGCCTCTTCCTACTTTTAAGACCTAAACATTTTTTTTTAGACCCTTCACTCTTTTATCCCTCCACTATCCTTTTCAATCAAAATTTACAGACCAACATGTTCACTTCTCAAATTCCATATTCAACTATACGAATATACTGCCCAAATAACTGAATAACATAACTACTACTCAAATTACTTCATATTTATTCTACACTAATTTTCAACACTAATCCTTTATGGGTTCCAGGGTGGCGTGCTACTCGCCAGAAAAGCGCTTCAACACCCATCAGGGGTAACAAGTGCTATATGAATGCAAATCTTTCTTCCACCTTTTATCCCTCAGCTATCCTTCTCACTCCAAGTAACAAACTAATAAATTACTTCATATTTCACCATATTAATTCACCACTAATACTTTATAGGCTTCCTGAATAGCGTGCGTCAACAAGCGATACATAAATACAAACCTTTGTCCTCCTCTATCCTTCTGCTATCATTCCAAATCCAAATAACTGACTAACCTATCCACCACTTAAAATGTACTTGCATGTTTCACTATACAAATTCAACACTAATCCTCTATGGGTCCCGGAGTAGCGTAGTACTACTCTCCGAAAAAGCGCTTTGACGCCTCGTCAGGGGTAGTAAGCGCTATATAAATGCAATTACAATACAATACATGCAGCAAATGTCACAAGATCAGAAAAAACATTTAAAACCAGACAGCTGAGCTGTGTTGTGGGCTTCGATCTAAAAGGGATGTTTCACACTTACTAGAAATGCTACGAACTGCTTTCCCAGACTATCAGAACTGCAGCTATAGATAAGTAACCCATGTTTAAGGATATTGTGCTGAACGCACGCACCGTTTTACATCATATTTTAAAATTTTGTTTTTTTGCATTTTCAGGAGGGGTGCGAAAAGCACCATCTTCAATATGAGGGGCTCACTCGGCAGCTAAAATCGGTAATACAATATTATTATAAAATAACATTAAAAAAGTTTTTTTAAAAACACCCAACTAAAAGAGACTGGAATGCTTTGATAAATCGAACTCTGGATATTTTGTTTTAAAATAGGCTCTAAAACCACTCTTTGACGTGTGATAAATTCAGGACAGATTAACCAAAGATCCGGGATGGCACTCGTAAAGTGCCTTGCACACTCACACTCGCATCGCCACAACTTCGCCTTCCTAAACCCGCAGTAGTGTTGTGGCGGTATGGACTCTGTGCCACCCTCGGGAGGGGTGGAGAGGGTCTTGTGGGTGGAGGTGAAAGGTCACCATATAGTGAGCAGCCTGTGACTGAAAAGTATAGATGTGCTAATGTGCACTTTTTATTAACGTGTCCCAAATCATTTCTAAAAGAAAGGGAGGATTTTCTATTTGTAATCTAGAGGTTTTGAATATCCCCCTTCTGCACCTGACTTCAGGCAGGAAATGTAACCCCTCTCTGTGTTCTTGGAGCTCCGCCTCTTCTCCACGTGAAGTACCTCCACGCCATCTCATACGTGGCGTATATCTTGGGTTAACCGAGGCCACATTGGCAGACTTTCATCTATATTGCTGTGAGGTGGGAATGGCAGTGCCCTAGTTTAATCATAACAGCTGATAGGTCTGTGAGCGGGTCTGCGTTGGGTGAAAAGAGTACCACATCGAGTTAATACTCTATGCGAGAGACTGGTCAGTGTGTGGTACCCTTAGTAATGTTATTGCCACACGGTGTGGGTAGTAAAGGGCGGTGCACTCACCTGCTGGGGGGGCCTGCGGCTGCTGCTCACAGCCCACGAACTCCACACAGTGCTGGGGTTCAGTGAGGACTTCACATCCCGCTCCAGCCCCATTGGGAACCCAAAGCACTCCTCTTCACATGGACCTGCACACACCTTTCCCCGGAGTCCCTCAAACACTCTTATCCATGGTCTAGGGGTCCCTCCGGACCTCCATGCGGCCAGTTGACGACGCTACGAAGACAGCTGAGCCAGGGCCAAGCTCAAGGCAGCGCCTAGAGGAGAGCGGCAGGGCGCTCGGTGTCGATGGAGGCCCTGCTGTGCGTGGGGAGGCGGTGGACAAATGAACTTGTATCCCTCAGTCGAGAGACCACACCCAGTGTCCCCATCACCCCTGGAGTTTCCAAGTTTAAGGTGTGGGGGAGGCCGCTTGGACATTGGATACAATACTCCGAGCAGGGTAGCACCCCTGAAAGAACAGGAGGGCGGAGGGGGCGATTGGCTCAGAGCATATGAGCCAGGCCGTTGCTAAAGTGACGTCGCGACCCAGCACGGTCCCTGGAGTTTCCAGGTTTTAGGAGAGGGGGGGGGGAGAATTGTGCTTTTTTGCTTAACAATGCTTCAGTGTTTTAAGTATTATGAAGTTAATTTCGCTGACATTTTTTTTTTTTTTTTTAATGCAAATATTTCTAGGACTCTGTCCACGAAGGAGCTCACAGTTGTGAACCACACCTGAATATAAATAGGGCCACTTCTGCTCTGGCCCCCGCCCTGCTCAATCTGCACACATTAATGGGTGGACCAGCCAGAGACCGGGGGTGACACCTCAACCCCCTTGGTAAAAGGGTGATAGTAGAGGTCCGTCTGCCTTGGAAAGGCCACTCGGGCCCCCACTGGGCCGCTGGCGGCATCTGGACGGCACAGACACAACACAAAGCGGCCACATCGCTGGCCCAAAAAAGCGTCCCACCGCCTGTCTTACCAGCCTCACCCTGGAGACTGGCACAGAGGTGATGATACACCACGACCGAAGTGATGTCACAACCCAAGTCCCCTCCCAGTCATCGTCCCTGGAGTTTCCAGGTTTAAGCAGGGTCGGTAGAGGGATCAGGACGCCTGGACATTGCTAGCCAGAGGTCTGCCTAGCAGGGCTGCACCCCCGAAAGAACAGGAGGGCAGGGTAAGGGCCTGAGAAGCACAGAAATGACGAAAGGCCACTTAGAGTGACGTCACCACCGCTGCACTTCAATGGGAAGGACTCCGACATGGATTGTGTCAGAGAGAGACGGAGACAAGGGGCGCCTTACAAAAGAAGTCACCCCAAAGTTGGAAAACACGGAGGGTTTTAAACAGAGGAAACAGTCAGTGTTCATCAGATCACATTTAAAACGGTTCTCATCAAAAAAAGGAGAGGCTAAAGTAGGGAGACCAGGTCCTGAGAACCAAAACCCGGGACTTTACGCGAAAATAGAATGCATGGGGTACAAAAACTCTGCAGAATTACAAATACAATGCATTACCTGGAACACAGGAACTAAGCCCAAACCAATGTACATTCACTCCAGGCGAGGTATATTTGGGAAAACAAATGTGCAGGTCCCCTGATGGGAGGTATTTGTGCCACAGTAAATGAACAGACAGCGTCGGCAGATAGAGACTTTTCTCTTTTGGAGCAGTCCCACTTGGACGGGCTTGGCCTGACTTACGCGTGTGGTAAAATGTTTATTATTCTTCTTTATGGGGCCATCTGTTTCGCCCCATAAAGAAGATAACAAACCTTTCACCACACATGTAAGTCAAGGAAGCCAGTCTGAAATGGACGGGGCTAAAAGAGAACGTCTCGGGACGCTCTTTTCCAATGGCTGGCCACCGTTAACCCTAAACAGTGATGCCAGCCAATTGAAAAGAGGGGCGGGGCTTAACCCTCGCTAGTGAAGTACACTCTAAAACATAAAATCTTGTGAGATCAACTGCGCATATGCGCAGTACGCCACAAGACCTAAAAAGGAAGAACAATATAATCCCCACATAAGATAAGCATTGGAGCACAAGATATTAACTGACCAGTATTTTATGCTCTCAACTGGGGAATCAAACTCCCACCAACATACATGAACGTCATAGTTTCAGGTGTACTCATTTGGGTATTACCCCCGTCCCTCCGAGAATCCTTCCTGGTGTCCATACCGACCCTCTCGGCCTCCTAGCCATACTCGGTATGGAGTATAAGATTTTGGGGAGGATCTTAGTTGCCAGGTACGCTCAAGTATTACTCAACCTAATTCATGCTGGCCAAAGCGGTTTTGTGCCAGGATGAAGCACTTCTCAAATCATGTGACAACTGTTCCATGTGTTGGACCAGGCCCCATGCGGTTCCCATACAAGTCCTGCTTGATATTAGATCTCGCAAAAGCTTTTGACACGCTCACATGGGGTGATCTATTCCAAGTGCTTATCTGGGACCGCTCCGCAATACACACAACACTGCAAGCATTTGTGCTAGCGGCAATCCTCCATGTCAACTGGGACAAATTATGTGTGCCCCCCCCAAAGCTATAACTTAGCCCCGTTTGAGGTGCAGCTTGGGGGAACCCTATTAAACAGGAAGGGCGACACAGTACATTTACCTCGGAGTTTGATTTTCTCACTCGACAGCCGATCTATATGAAGGAAACCTGAAGAGAACCCTCTCAGACTTAAAATCGCAGGTAGTTTTCTGGAAAAATGTGCCCTTAACTGCTACAGCTAAATGGCCCTGTTTAAGATGATAATCTCACCTAGCAGCACAGCTACAGTGGTTGTCAAAGTGGTTGGCGGGCGGTTCATGGGAGAGACATGCAACGGGTCCGATCCAGACGGCGTCCACGCTCCAAAGCTTCTTGTTCCCCGCTATTGACCCTCAAGCCTCATGGCCCATACAAGTTGTGACTGGCCGCAAAGGTCTGGCTAAGATTTCCAGCCTCACATGCCACACTCCACCATATGCCCCAGCGTTTCCCTAGCATTGAATGGAAGTAGGCTTTGAAATTTACCCAGAGAGGGTCTTTAAATACTGGGTTAAAAAGCACATACAATTCTGCATTGCGCCTACCCGTCACCAGTGCAACTCAACTGCTACTTTCCTGATGCACACCTTAGTTGACCATGTTGCAATTCGGCCAATTTGAAGCACATCCTGTGGTCTTGCCCGACCCTTTCTTCGTATTGGCATTCACTGTATGACATTACAATAGGTACTGAACTCTCGATATCAACTCATGGAAGGCCTGTGCCCTCTGCTTTTGCTAGCGTAGGAAACATCACAACGTAAAGGCAAGCTTTGCCAACATGGCTCTCCTACTCGCCAAAAGTCCTCACTCTGCAGTGGCAGCAAAACAAGCTCCAATAGTGGCTGCATGGCACGGAGCGATGTGAAAATAGGGGAAGAGGCAGAGGCCTGCTCTAAAAAGAGGCCCAAAACTTTAATAAGAGACCAATCTCTATGGCCTGGGACACTATTTGATAACTTCCTGCAACACACTCGGAACGACGATCTACCCTTGTGAATTCCGATATATAGGACGACAACACGTGCTATCAAAAGAAAAGAACTACGGTTCCCCATCCAGTTTTTTGCTCTGGAAAGTATATTCCAGACATGGCCAATATATGTAGCTTCATAACTGTGCAAAAAAGTGAAACTCAGCCAAAACTAGTATGTTCATTTTTGTAGAAATGTAAAACAGAAAAACAAGGGAATGATAAAGACACAGAGGCAGAATAGCCTTATTGAAAACGAATTGAGACATCATATCTAAGAATTCAAGTAGCAGTTCGTGGCCCTTTCAAAATGAGCACAGTGCTCGCTTGTTTGGAAAGGAATGCACAAGAGTGCTTGATAAGAACGCCCCTCTCTCCGTTTAGTTTCCCGCCACTCTGCACGCAACAGGCACAGCTCTGGCTGTCAATGAGACGGCTGGGCGAGGCAAGTGACGTGGCGCTGTGACGCACACTCTGACGCGAGATGCCGGAAGTTTGGGTATGTGTAATCCTCGAACTCGCAAGCGGCGGTTGTTGTTGCTGCGAATGAGCTAACAGCTCAACTCGTGAACCTATAGTCCTCTCCGAGCGCGAGGGTCCTGGCGGCCGCAGGTGAGTACCTGACTAGAGAGGAGGGTGGGAGGAGACAACCGGAGCTTGGGAGATGGTGTCTAGGTGGGTGTGAGCGGCGAGAGGTGTCTACCTGCCTGGGACTTGGAGTGCGACTCCTCGATACGTTCTTAGGTGTGGCGGAGCAGTTTCTACACTTACTGAACTAGTTGGTGACGGCGGCGTCACGTGACGTAATGCCGTCCTGACGCGCATGACGTCATGGGAATCTGTTGTCCTTCGCGAGCGCGTGCTGTTTGGAAACGCTGAGTCATCACTGGCAGGACACGCGTGCCCCTGGCTGGAGCCTCTGAGCGCACCCCGCCCTCTTGTATTTACAGCGCAGCAGACGAAAGTCTTCTAGAAATAGTAGAGCTAGGAGGAGCAAACATGAGCAGATCCGTATGATATAAACCATGTGTTATATTTTTTCTCTCACAAATATGGTTCTGTGGAATATACAGGAGTGGACTTATGCAGTAGGCTGTAATTGATTGATTACTGCGAATAAACAAATCTCGGTTCCCACCAGGAAGGATTTCCTCTCTTTGGTAGCTGTCACGTTATTGATATAGGTTATTACTTCTTGCTATAGTAGAAGAGCTTTTGCAGTTCATGTTTGCTGTCAGATAAACGTGCTCCTTTCCTGACTCAAGTGATGTGATGCGCCCTCTGAAACCGTTCAACTCGCTGCAAAACAGCGTGCATTGTCGAGTGATCTTTCCTAATAGATTAGACCTTCATTTGTCTGTCTTTATTAATGTTTGAGAACAGTAAATTTGAACGTGGTTTATGTTTTATTAAAATACTTACGAAGTCGGTAAAAGAAAGATTGTATCATTCCAAAAAGGTCAGGATAAACACATTTTCCAAGATAAAAAAAAAAGTATAAACAGCATCTTTTAAGAATCCTCATCACTCATAAGAACTGGTGAATTCATTTACGTTAGTTTTAGTTGTCTGGTGGTAAACCTTTACATTTAACCTAAAGGTTTACGCTAGCGTCTGTGGCGTTAATCGTTGCACAAACATATCCTAGTATGTATTAGCCTATTTTCGACAGTAGATCGGAACAAATAATGGTATATAAATAAAGTTGGTAGTGTTTTTTTTTTTTTTAAGTTGCTCGGAGAAAATGGGCTGAACGGCAAAGTTACAATATGTTCCTTGTGTTGAGGCAGTGTTTTAATGCCACTACGGCATGTGATACTGCTTTCGAGAAAGATTTGTTAAATAAATACTTGCCTCTCAGGGCGGACAACGGGGAGCGGGTATAGAACTTTTTTTTTTTTAAACAAGAAAATAAACAGCATGAATCTAGGCTTTGTGAAAACGTGATTAGACCAGAATGATCTAAAAAAAATAATATATATATATATTAGTTGGGCGCACAACGGCAATTGGCACTCTCCTCATCAGGTGCTGTGGACTGGGGCTGCCTACCAGTAACCCTGGGTATTTTACACTGGCTGTCTTAAAGTCCTGGTATTCACTGTGCAGAAAACAAGCCTATGTATTAACCTCATAGATGCTCGTAAACATCCCTCCCCAGTGCTGCGCTGTCCATTGGAACTAGTGCTGAATGGACGACCAATGGTCGTGCGCATCACTGGGGAGGTAGTGCTGCCGTCGGCCAACGCCCCGACGCAGCACTTAAGAGGTTAAGGTTTTGTTCTTTTAGCAGCTTCCCCTGTCGCGCCCTTTCATGGCTTAATTGCCGAATCTCAGCACGCCAATGGCGAGGAGGTGGGCTCGAAGATAGGCTGTGGGTGTGACGTTAAGGCAGACCTCACCGTCCAGGAATGAGCACTAGGAAAACAGGGGGGGGGGGGGGGGGCACTAAGCTCCACCCACAACGGGGATTGCTTATTTTGCATAAACTGAAAGGGTGGGGCGGCAGGTGAATTTAAAGTGAGAGATGGTAGATGTATACAGTTGCCACCTATTTCATATAAATTATGGGCACTGAGCATGTGTTTGAATATCAGTTTGCGGAAAAATCGGATGTATGTATGCTTTTTATTTCCCCAATCTGCCTCAGATTTAATAACCATTTAGGGATTATGTTCTTTGCTTAGACTTAAAAATAATGTAGCGCAAAGTTTATATGCCTGCATTAATTATTTAAACCTTATATTTCAAGCTGGAATAAATACCAGCCTTTGAGGTTCCACATTTTTTTCCCAGCCTTTTCTTTAAAATGCCATTATTCTAGTTCCAAATTAGCCAGGTGGCACTCCTATGAAACAGTACATTATGTACGGAAAAATGGATGTCGGTGGGGCAGAACTATTGAGATAAAGTAAGAAGCTAGGGGAGTGAGAGAAGCGTCAAGGGTAGAGACTGGTGTACGAGGAGTAGAACAGGCGATACATAATAGAGGGAAAGAGGAATGAGTGAGGTGAGCGTATGAAAGAGGTGGGCAAGCCAAATAATTATCAGGGAGGGCTGGTTCGGAGCTGAGGCAAGGGTCTGGCTTGGATTTTAGAGCATGTGTACTAGCAAAGCCCTGAAAATATTTGCTGTGTTAGTCATACAACAAAATGTTGCTTCAAAATAAAAAGTGTATTTCTTTAACATGTGGAAGCTTTGACTTAGGGCACATTACAGCTAGGGCTGGGCGTAGTTTGCCTAGTGCCACTACGCAGAATTTTGGATTTTTTTTTGCTGAAAACAAGGACACGTCCTGAGGGTCAGTGTACCCGGGACAGGGGTCCCTCATGCCTGGGCAGACTCCCTGATCTCCCCGGGCTTGTTCGGTTGGAAAGCAGTGACCGGCCCGGGGCCTGGTTTTAGGAGCCCCCGTCCTACGGCCTGCCAAGAGTCCATCTGCCAGGGACAAGGGTCCCTGGTGCATAGCCCCGGAGACCTGCAAGGCTCCCGGGCAGTCTTCCCCCCGGCAGCTGTGCCCCAGGAGCCCCCCCCTGAGCCTTGCAGCCCCCGGAGCCCTACAAGGGCAGGCGGGGGCGGGAGTCCTACCACGAAGGCTCGGGTGGGCAGCTGGGAGTCCTTTCAGTCCCGGCCATCTGGTCGCACCAATCCCCTCTGGTCACACACAATGCTTTCCTATGGGGTGACCAGATGGCCGGCTTCACTGGAAGTCCAGATGAGGGTCCATTTGCCTCCCTGATCCCAGTGAGGGCTCCAGGAGGTCGGGTGTCTCTGCGCCCTGGGTCCCCTCAGTCACTCTGTGCACACGGGTAGCCTTCCTCCGGATTACTAGGGGCAGGGTGTGCCCAGACACTCCTCCCAGGCTGGCGGTTCTCTGCCGGGGACCAGATGGGCTATGCCTGGGCAGCACCTCCCAGTGCGTCCGGGGCTCACTCCTCCAGGGCCAACAGCATGGCCGAGCGCCTGGGACGGGCTCCATGGGTCCCGGGCAGTCCTCCCCCTGGCGCCCGGGGCTCCCTCCTCCAGGGCAAACGGCACAGGCGAGTGGCCGGGACGGGCTCCATGGGTCCTGGGCAGTCCTACAAATAACAATACGTTAGTGGAGGGCCTGAGGGATATTTATAGACCAGCATATGGTTGTACCCCTCTGCAAAGACAAATTAAGAACAAGAAAACCTAGGGGTCTCTACAGGAAAGTATAATGGAAATTTCTATTTGCTTAACCCGACGTCTAGCATAGTACATCTAGTTAAAGTTAAGACTAAATAGTTCTGACAAGACACAAAAAGCCTAAAGCAGGGGGCCACCAGTGATTGTAGATCAAAAAACCTTTTATAGGATTCCCATCAAAGACTTGTTATCATTTGGTCGTCCTTAGGGTCGTGTGTCTCTGGATCGTTGAGACAAAGATCATACCCTGTGGTGGATTAGGGTTCCGACCCGCAATCACTGTTGCACCATGTGGTATTGATCATATGGAATCTGGTGCAGTGCAGAAAATAAAAAATGTGGTGAATTAAAATAGGATAGAGAACCTAAAGAGGAAATTTTTAATAGGGAAGGCCTCTTCCTGTTAAAACCAAGAACAGCGCAATATCATAGCAGTTTAACCAAATATCTGCATGGGGGCCAACATGTTTCAGCCTAATGGGAAAAAGGGACCCAGGCTTTCTTCAGGGCCTCTGCTCTAAATAGTAATGCTACTGCATAAAGTGCAAATAAAGTGCCAAACAAAAAATCATAATAACTATTGTGATTATCACTCTATAACAGAAAAGGATATATTTTCCAGCGTCTGTTAAATCTCCTCGGTGACACCTGGTGTATTCATTACATCCAGAGTGTCCGGGGAACAGACCTCACCTCTCCTGGACCTGGCTCAGGACATGTGAGACCCCGCTCTGTCAGTCGTTGCCTCTGGCCGGCACTGAGTCAGGGGCAGGCCATCCCCAGGCTCTGTCCTTGGTCCTGTCGCCTGGCAGAGTGCCCGGGACGGTGTCCGGCAGGCCCGGGGAGGCTTCGCCTGCGCCTTCAGGCCTGGGAGCCCCGGCTGGGTCCAGGGGCCCCGCCGGGCCACTGGGTTGGGTGCTCCGGCCCTGGGCCCTGTCCCCTGGGCTGCCAAAGGCCCAGGACGGGGATCTGTTGTGCCCGGGGAGCCTCCCCTTGCTTAGCTGGGTTCAGGAGCTCTATCCGGGGCCCCTGAGGGCCCCGGGGAGGGTGGCCTCCCCTTCCCAGGCTCAGTCCTCAGTCCTGCCGTGTGGCAGGGTGCCCGGGACGGTGTCCGGTAGTGCCGTGGTGGCTTCCCCTGCGCCTCCGGGCCTGGGAGCCCCGGCTGGGTCCAGGGGCCCGCCGGGCCCGAGTAGAGTGCTACGGCCCTGGGCCCTGTCCCCCGGGCTCCTGTGCTGCCAAAGGCCCAGGACGGGGTCCGTCGGCCCCAGGCAGGCCTCCCCTGCTTGTCCGGGTGTCCGCGGACCCTGGTTCGGAGGGCCTGTCTGGTCCCCCTCGCAGCCTCCATGGCTGGGGCCCAGCGCCTCCAGTCCCTCATACCATGGCGCCCGCTCGCTTTCGTTGGGGCACAGAGCGACCAGATGGCTTCCCTTTCCCCCTCGGCCATCTGGTCGCCCCCAATTCTTTCCTATGATGCGACCAGATGGCCGAGCTTCCCTGGAAGTCCAGATGAGGGTCCATTTGCCTCCCCGAAATCCAGTGAGGGCTCCAGGAGGTCGGGTACTTTCACGCCTTGGGTCCCCGCTGTTACCTAGAGTGCACGGATTACAAGAAAGGGGGGGGGTAATTCTCCTCCAGATTACTAGGGAGAGGCTCAGTCAGACCTCCGTGAGGCAATTCTGAAACAGTAGAAGGCAGCACCCGGGCCTACCCGCCGGGGCCCTCAGGGGCCTGGGTACGTACCTGCCTCTCAGCCCCTTGCCGATGGTCCTTTTTCTCAGAGTTTGCTCAGGTTGACCTCTGTGAGGTCCGGCGATGCTGAGAGGGGGAAGGCAGTCCCAGGGCCTCCAGGGGCCCTGGTACGCACCTGC